>NC_080085.1:692155-1039310 GCF_949987535.1 Balaenoptera acutorostrata | reverse complement strand
TACGTGGAGTTGAATTGCACAGACTTCTGCTTCTCAGCTCAGCGCAGGGTGTGCAAAGGGCTTCCCGGCCCTTCCCCCGCCCCCTGGCACCCACGACCCCTGTTCACTGTTGTGTGGGAGGGAAGGGCTCTCAGAGGGTCTTGGCTGATCTTGGAGGGTCTCGGAGGGTCTTGGGTGGTATCTGAGGGTCTCGGGGGGTCTCGGAGGGTCTTGGAGGGTCTCAGAGGGTCTTGGAGGGTCTCAGAGGGTCTTGGAAGATCTTGGGTGGTCTTGGAGGGTCTCGAGGGGTCATAGAGGACAGTGTCCTGGGAGATGCCGAGGTCCCCAGGCCCCAAATCTGGGTGAAATGGCAGCAGCACCATCCGTAGCCTCAGGCAAACGACTCCGGCCCCCGCGGCCCCTGTCTGCACCCGCCCCCCCCCCCCCCCCCCCCGCCTCTTGGGATTTGGGCTGACTCCCTGCCCATCCCTCTCCTCCTGCCCACCCTCCGGAGCCCTAAGAGTGCCAGGCCCAGGCGGGTCCCCTGCACGCTGTCCTGCCGGCCTCCTTCTCTGACCCAGGGGCTCATTCCCTCCTGCCTGGGTGGGGCCCGAGCACACATGGACCCCACGGGGGAGCTGGGCAGGGAGCCCTGGTCTCTGTAAACGATCAGATCAGATCATCCTCAGTGAGATGACAGCTGAGGGGGCAGGGGGTCGTTACCCCCTAAGTCCTCCTGGTTTGGTCCAGTGAGACCCGAATGGGGAGTCGGCAGTCTCCCGGGAGGAGACCCTCTGCAAACTGGAAATCAGACCCTGAGGGTGCACCGTGACAGGATTCAGCGGAGCTGCCCTTCTGGCAACACTCCAGCCTCGCCGCGGAGCTGGACACAGTTCAGACCAGTGCCCCCTCCCAGCTCGCTCTACCCCGGACCCCTCCCCGCCCTCCTCTACCCCGGACTCCTCCCCGCCCTCCTCTACCCCGGACTCCTCCCCGCCCTCCTCTACCCCGGACCCCTCCCCGCCCTCCTCTACCCCGGACCCCTCCCCACCCTGCTCTACCCAGACCCCTCCCCGCCATCCTCTACCCCGGACCCCTCCCCGCCATCCTCTACCCCGGACCCCTCCCCACCCTCCTCTACCCCGGACTCCTCCCCGCCCTCCTCTACCCCAGACCCCTCCCCGCCATCCTCTACCCCGGACCCCTCCCCGCCCTCCTCTACCCCGGACCCCTCCCCGCCCTCCTCTACCCAGGACCCCTCCCCGCCCTCCTCTACCCCGGACCCCTCCCCACCCTGCTCTACCCAGACCCCTCCCCGCCATCCTCTACCCCGGACCCCTCCCCGCCCTCCTCTACCCCGGACTCCTCCCCGCCCTCCTCTACCCAGGACCCCTCCCCGCCCTCCTCTACCCCGGACCCCTCCCCGCCCTCCTCTACCCCGGACCCCTCCCCGCCCTCCTCTACCCCGGACCCCTCCCCGCCCTCCTCTACCCCGGACCCCTCCCCGCCCTCCTCTACCCCGGACCCCTCCCCGCCCTCCTCTACCCCGGACCCCTCTCCGCCCTCCTCTACCCCGGACTCCTCCCCGCCCTCCTCTACCCCGGACCCCTCCCCGCCCTCCTCTACCCCGGACCCCTCCCCGCCCTCCTCTACCCCGGACCCCTCCCCGCCCTCCTCTACCCCGGACCCCTCCCCACCCTGCTCTACCCAGACCCCTCCCCGCCATCCTCTACCCCGGACCCCTCCCCGCCCTCCTCTACCCCAGACCCCTCCCCACCCTCCTCTACCCCGGACTCCTCCCCGCCCTCCTCTACCCCGGACTCCTTCCCGCCCTCCTCTACCCAGGACCCCTCCCCGCCCTCCTCTACCCCGGACCCCTCCCCACCCTGCTCTACCCAGACCCCTCCCCGCCATCCTCTACCCCGGACCCCTCCCCGCCCTCCTCTACCCCGGACTCCTCCCCGCCCTCCTCTACCCCAGACCCCTCCCCGCTCTCCTCTACCCCGGACCCCTCCCCGCCCTCCTCTACCCTGGACCCCTCCCCAGCCTGCTCTACCCCGGACCCCTCCCGCCATCCTCTACCCCGGACCCCTCCCCGCCATCCTCTACCCCGGACCCCTCCCCACCCTCCTCTACCCCGGACCCCTCCCGCCCTCCTCTATCCCGGACCCCTCCTCGCCCTCCTCTACCCCGGACCCCTCCCCGCCCTCCTCTACCCCGGACCCCTCCCCGCCCTGCTCTACCCCGGACCCCTCCCTGCCATCCTCTACCCCGGACCCCTCCCCGCCCTGCTCTACCCCGGACCCCTCCCCGCCCTGCTCTACCCCGGACCCCTCCCCGCCATTCTCTACCCCGGACCCCTCCCCTCCCTGCTCTACCCCGGACCCCTCCCCGCCCTGCTCTACCCCGGACCCCTCCCCACCCTCCTCTACCCCGGACCCCTCCCCTCCCTCCTCTACCCCGGACCCCTCCCCACCCTCCTCTACCCCGGACCCCTCCCGCCCTCCTCTACCCCGGACCCCTCCCCACCCCGCTCTACCCCGGACCCCTCCCCGCCCTCCTCTACCCCGGACCCCTCCCGCCCTCCTCTACCCCGGACCCCTCCCAGCCTGCTCTACCCCGGACCCCTCCCCGCCCTGCTCTACCCCGGACCCCTCCCCACCCCGCTCTACCCCAGACCCCTCCCCACCCTGCTCTACCCAGACCCCTCCCCGCCATTCTCTACCCCGGACCCCTCCCCTCCCTGCTCTACCCCGGACCCCTCCCCTCCCTGCTCTACCCCGGACCCCTCCCCACCCTCCTCTACCCCGGACCCCTCCCCTCCCTCCTCTACCCCGGACCCCTCCCCACCCTCCTCTACCACGGACCCCTCCCGCCCTCCTCTACCCCGGACCCCTCCCCACCCCGCTCTACCCCGGACCCCTCCCCGCCCTCCTCTACCCCGGACCCCTCCCGCCCTCCTCTACCCCGGACCCCTCCCAGCCTGCTCTACCCCGGACCCCTCCCCGCCCTGCTCTACCCCGGACCCCTCCCCACCCCGCTCTACCCCAGACCCCTCCCCGCCCTGCTCTACCCAGACCCCTCCCCGCCATTCTCTACCCCGGACCCCTCCCCTCCCTGCTCTACCCCGGACCCCTCCCCGCCCTGCTCTACCCCGGACCCCTCCCACCCTCCTCTACCCCGGACCCCTCCCCTCCCTCCTCTACCCCGGACCCCTCCCCACCCTCCTCTACCACGGACCCCTCCCCACCCTCCTCTACCACGGACCCCTCCCGCCCTCCTCTACCCCGGACCCCTCCCCGCCCCGCTCTACCCCGGACCCCTCCCCGCCCCGCTCTACCCCGGACCCCTCCCCACCCCGCTCTACCCCGGACCCCTCCCCGCCCTCCTCTACCCCGGACCCCTCCCGCCCTCCTCTACCCCGGACCCCTCCCACCATCCTCTACCCCGGGCCCCTCCCCGCCCTCCTCTACCCCGGGCCCCTCCCCGCCCTGCTCTACCCCGGACCCCTCCCCACCCCGCTCTACCCCAGACCCCTCCCCACCCCGCTCTACCCCAGACCCCTCTCCATGATCCCTCCTGAGCTCCCCACCCACACAAATGCCAGGTGGAACCTCATCCCGGGTGCAGGACGGGCTGGGCTCCGGGTGGGTCTCCTCAGACCCTGCTTCCACCACCAGAGCAGGGAGATGACGCTGCAGTTCATGAGGGCCATGCACAGCCTCAGCAAGCTGACCGCCCACCACGTGGCCACGGCCTTCGACCTGTCCCGATTCACCTCTGCCTGCGACCTGGGAGGTACATTCACCCCCTCCAGGAGTCGGGTGCAAAGGGCTACATGCGTTTCTTCTCTCGTATTAAATCTAGGGCACCTTACCTGCTAATAAGAATTGCAGAATGGGTTTATCTCTACAAACTATCTGGGGACCTAAATATATCCAGGGTGGGTGCGGGGGCTTGGGCTGATATTCCCAAGTTCTAGGAGGTCCCAGGGATGGCCCAGGACCCCTGTAGAGGTTATGGGACCCTTCCTGGTGGCTGCCAAGTAGGGGAGGGGCCGTGAAGCCCATCTGCTGCCATCGCATCAGGTCTAATTATGCTACACACACCCTCCACCCCATCCCAGAAAATCCTTTCCTCAGGACAGTGGATGGAGGAGGAGTAGATGCCCTGCCCAAGGGGTGTAGTGGGATTGGTGTCCTAGGAGGGCTCCTGAGCTGCCAGCTTGCATTTCCCCACCCTCTGCACACCTTTCCTCCTGGTGGCCCAGAGTGGCTGCCGTGGCACCAGCCATCGCGTCTGCATTCCCGCAGCAGAAAGGGGCAGGGAAGAGTACAACTCCCTAGAGCTTTGCTGTCAGGATTCCCCACGAGTCTGTGCCCACCCCACTAACCTGCTCTGGGCCAGCACCCGCCCACGAGGCCCTGACTTTGAGACACCAGTGATCTCCCCACTGGCTGACCTCATTTCGGGGCACAAGCCTCAGGCCACATCTGAGAGCATCATTTTGGTTTTGCCAGAGCTGAACTCTGGAGACACTCCAAGGGTTTCGTACACGCCAGGAGGGTCCAGAGTCTGCCTTTGCTTCTCACAGGCTGCACCGGCATCCTGGCGCGCGAGCTCGCCCGGGAGTACCCGCATCTGCAGGTGACTGTGTTTGACCTCCCAGAGGTCATTGAGCTCTCTGGGGGCTTTCAGCGTGGCGGACGACAGACAGAGCGGATCCGCTTTGTGCCAGGTCAGTGTCCTTCATGTCCGCCGGGTGTCAGCGTTTGGGTGACCTTATTTATCTCATATACAGAGCGGGGGTGTGTGTCTGTGTGTGTCGGTATATGTGAGTGTGTCTGTGTCTGTGTGTGCATCCATCTTTCTCTGTGTTTCTGTCTGTATGTCTGAGTGTGTATGTTTCTGTTTGTGTGTTTCTGTATCTGTGGGTGTGTATCTGGGTCTGTGTGTATGTATGTGTATATACGCACGTTTCTGTGTGTTTCTGTGTCTGTATGTGTGGATCTGTGTGTTTCTGTGTGTCTATGTACATGTATATATATGTATCCGTGTGTGTGTGTATGTATCCACGTTCCTGTGTCTGAATGTTTATACCTGTGTATGTGTATATCTGTGTGTATTCTCTGTGTGTCTGTATGTGTCTTATATCCATGTTTCTGTGTGTCTGTGTGTGCATATATACTGGTGTATCTGTGTGTCTGTGTATCTCAGTGTCTCTGTGTGTCTCTATACATGTATGTATCTGTGTGTCGATGTGTCTCTATATGCGTATGTGTCTGTGTGTGTGCATCTCGGTGTGTGTGTGCACGTCTGCACACGGGCGCATCTGCAGACCCCGAGAACAGGAGTTTGAAGTTCTCAGCGAGGGCAGTAGCCGGGCGGGAGGGCAGGTGGGGATGGGCACGGGCCAAGATCGGCGTCTGCAGATGTCGACCAGCGACCCAAGCCTCACAGGGAAGTGACGTGGGGGCTACAGCAGGAAGGCCTTGGGGTGGATGTGAGGAAGGACTTCCCGGCGGGACCGGATTGAAGGGAAACTCTTGGCACCTGGTGACTCATCCACACTGTGGCCCGGCCTGAGGGTGGATGTGCTAGAGGGACCTGTGCCCCACGACCGCCTGATACTTTCCTACTTAAAAAAAAGAACCAGTCACCCTGCTGTGGACTGAATTGTGTCCCCAAGTGCCTATGTTGAAGCCCCACCCCCAGTGTGACTCTTATCTGGAGGTGATTAAGGTGAAGGAGGTCACAAGGGTGGAGTCCTAATCCAGCAAGACTGCGTCCTTAGAAGGGACACCAGGAACATCTATCTATGTATCTATCGTTTATCCATCATCTATCTATCTATGTATGTACCGTTTATCTATCATCTATCCATCCATCATCTATCTATCTATGTATCGTTTATCTATCTCTTTATCATCTATCCATCCATCCACTTATTTGTCTATCAGTGTATCTATCTATCCATATCTATCCATCTATCCATCCATCATCTATCTGTGTATGTAACATTTATCATCTATCCATCCATCCTCTGTGTATCGTTTATCTATCTCTCTATCATCTATCCATCCATCCACTTATTCATCTATCAGTGTATCTATCTGTCCATCCATATCTATTTATCCATCTATCCATCCAACTGTCATCTATGTATGTATCATGTGTATCTATCCGTCCATCATCTATCTACCTGTGTATCATTTATCTGTCTCTCTATCATCTATCCATCCATCCACTTATTCATCTATCAGTGTATCTATCTGTCCATCCATATCTATCCATCCATCATCTATCTATCTGTCCATGCATTATATCTACCATCTAGCTATCTATCCATCCATTCATCCATTTATTCATCTACCATCTATGTAACTATCAATGTAGCTATCTATCCATCTATCATATCTATCTATCTATCTTTTATCTACCTGTCTTTATATCAATCATCTATCATTTATCTATATATCTATCATCTATTATTTATCATCTATCCATCCATCCACCTATCATTTATCTGTCCTATCTATCCTATTTATCTAATATCTATTATCTGTCTATATCATCTATGTATCCATCCATCATATCTATTCTATTATCTATCATCTATTTATCTATCACATGTCTATATCTATGTATCTCTCCATCCATCCATCATATCTATTATCAATCTAGGTATCATCTATGTATCTATCATTTATCTATTATCTATACCTATCTATTCAATATTTATCAATCTATCATTTATCTACCTCTCTGTCTTTATATCAATCATATATCTGGGGCTTCCCTGGTGGCGCAGTGGTTGAGAGTCTGCCTGCCAATGCAGGCGACACGGGTTCGGGCCCTGGTCTGGGAGGATCCCACATGCCGCGGAGCAACTGGGCCCGTGAGCCACAATTACTGAGCCTGAGCGTCTGGAGCCTGTGCTCCACAAGAGAGGCCGCGATAGTGAGAGGCCCGCGCACTGCGATGAAGAGTGGCCCCCACTTGCCGCAACTGGAGAAAGCCCTCGCACAGAAACGAAGACCCAACACAGCCATAAATAAATAAATAAAATTAAAAAAAAAAAATCATATATCTATCATCTATCTACCTATTATTTATCATCTATCTCTCCATCCATCCATTCACCTATCATTTATCTGTTCTGTGTATGTATGTATCTATCTATCTATCATCTATGTCTCCCCACTGTGAGGACACAACGAGTAGGCCACTACCTACAAGCCTAGAAGAGGGTCCTCACCAGGAACTGACCCTGCCAACACCTTGATCTCGGATGTCCAGCCTCCAGACCATGAGAAATCAACGTGCGTTGTTGAAGCCCCTGTCGGTGGGACTTTGTTGCTTCTGCCTGAGCTGACAGAGACACACCCTAAAGCTTCAAATCTAGGAGCAAGCACGATGGAAGCTGTGCTACTGATTCACCATATATAGGAAAGAGAACCACCAACGCAAAAAAAAAAAAAAAAGAAAAAGAAAAGAAGCAGCGCATATTGTCCATCTCTGTGCAGCTGTCTGGGGCCACCCCTTGTAGACTTGTCTGCACCCCCGTGTTTACTCTCCCTTCATGCCAATTCGAAATGTTTTCTTTCTTGTTTTGTGTGTGTAAATGTGAGCTACATCTAATCCACTGTGGAACGAGGCAGGGTTAGGAGTAACAAATAGCAAAGGTGTCTGTGTCCACAGTTAGAGATACACATTTGGTAGCTGCAGGGACAAATGACCCCAAAGTGGGGGCTTAAAATGACCCGAATCCACCCTCCCCCAGTTCTGGGGACCAGACGCCTGAGGTCAAGGTGTTCCAGGGCCGCGCTCCCTCCAGAGGCTCCAGGGGAGGGTCCCTCCTGCCTCTTCCAGCTTCTGGGGGCTCCAGGCGTCCCTGGGCTTGTGGCCGCATCCCTCCCGTCTCTGCCTCTGTCTTCCCGGGGCTTCTCCTCTGTGTCTGTGTCTCTCCTCTTCTGTCTCTTAGAAGGACCCTGTCATTGGATGCAGGACTACCCTCCTCCAGGAGGAGCTCATCTCCGACCCTTCCCTTCATTTCATCCGCAGAGACCCTGTCTCCGGAGGGCCCGTCCCCAGGTCAGCCCTCGAACGTCTCTTTCTTGGAGAACACAGACGTCCCCACCGCAGGCAGCGTCTCTTTCGGTTTCATTCCTTGTAGAACGTGGTGCAACTCCTTTCCGTCGGGTGCAGGCCCAGTTCCTGTGGCCCTAACGGCTCAATCCCATTTGTTTTAAAACCAGGTGACTTTTTCAAAGACAACCTCCCGGAAGCAGATCTGTACGTTCTTTCCAGAATTCTGCAGGACTGGCCGGATGACAGACTCCACAAGTTACTGAGCCGGATCTCGAGCGGCTGCAAACCAGGTGAGACCACATCAGGCACTTGCCTTTTGTAACACATAAAGACAGTTTCCAATTTAAAAGAAGAGTACGTGTTATAGAGGAAGCTCCCCGTCCTCCAGCCCGCCATCTGGTGCTCAGTTTACCGGCTCCCCGAGGACGTACCTCACTCTCGGGTGTCAGTGATGCGTTTCTGAACTTTCTGGAGCCAGCGTCTGGGGTCTCGGGCTCATGGACGCCCCCTGCGGCCGTGTCCCTCCCCGGGCCCCACTGGGCTCAGGGTCTCCCTCCTCCGATGATGATGATTTTCCGGGCTGCTCTGTGGTACCCAGCCTGTCCCCACGGCGCTCGGGGCCAACGTGGGTCATCGGGCTCGTGGAGTCGAGGGGACCAAGCCGCCCGGGCCCCTCCCTGCGTCCCCACGTCCAGCGGCGCAAGACGAGCTCTCTTTCCACGTCCTGCGACCCTGGCATCTCCTGGGGCACCTCCGCTGCCTCTTCTGTGCGGTTATGAAACAAAATAATCAACAATCCGGGGTCACCTTCAACACCCAAACGCCCCTCCTGTTCTCTAGCTCTCAGGAAAACGACCCCCGTTCCCGATCTCTTATTTCGGACAAAAGCCAGAGCGAGGGCTGAGTCCATGCGGGCGGTGTTGCAGGAAGTGACCGTGTGGCCGCCGCCGTCCTGGGGCCCCGTCTCCTGTAGCCGTGACCTGTTCCCAGGACCCGTGCGGCCCAGTACGACTGCAGCCCCTCCCCTGGGGTCTGAGCCCTGCAAGCTGCGACGGGCACCTCCATCTGGGGTACCCAAAAGGCCGTTTCTTTTTTTTTTTTTTTTTTACTTAAATTTATGTATTCTTTTTTTAGAGTATAGTTGCTTTACAATGTTGTATTAGTTTCTGCTGTACAGCAAAGTGAATCAGTTATATGTATACATATATCCCCTCTTTTATTTTATTTATATATATATTTTTTGGTTGCATCACGCGGCAAGCGGGATCCTAGTTCCCCATACAGGGATCAAACCCGCACCCCCTGCATTGGACGCGTGGAGCCCTAACCACTGGGCCGCGAGGGAAACGCCTAGGAAAATATGAAGAAAAGCGCGGAAGGTTAAGTACATTCTTACATGAGCCGGTTTCTGTCCCCAAGACAACCATGTAGTTGAGGCGTTCTTGTTGGTCCCTGTAGCACGATGAAGATGGTCCCCCCCAAAATTCACGTCCACCTAGAATCTTGTTTGGAAGCAGGGTCTTTGCTGATGTGATGAAGTGAAGGGTCTGAGGTGAGGTCCTCCTGGAGGAGGGTGGCCCTACATCCAATGACAGGGTCCTTCTAAGAGACAGAAGAGGAGAGACACAGACACAGAGGAGAAGCCCCGGGAAGACAGAGGCAGAGACGGGAGGGAGGCGGCCACAAGCCCAGGGACGCCTGGAGCCCCCAGAAGCTGGAAGAGGCAGGAAGGACCCTCCCTGGAGCCTCTGCAGGGAGCGCGGCCCTGGGACACCTTGACCTCAGACGGATGGTCTCCAGGATGGGGGAGGATGGAGGTCTGTGGTTTTAAGTATTTTGTTCCGGCCGCCCCAGGACACCCACGCAGCCTGTGAGATGCCGGTTTTCATGTGGTCACAGGGGCATCACACGGACATTCGGGGTGCCCTCCCCAGGAAAGTGGCCCCAGGAGGGCCGGTTCCTGTCTGCTCCCTGCTGCGTCCCCAGCCCGAGACCAGAGCCCCCACGTGATGGATGGGACACGGTTGAGAAGGAAGGAATCGCACAACAGGGGTGCCCCCGGGGGCGAGGCAGGGCCGGGAGATGTGAGAGCTGGATTCTCACCCACCTCAGAGACAGTCACGGAACCTGGGGACAGTCAGTTCGAAGTCGCATTTATACTGCGAAGGGTTTTTGGGGGCGGGGGTCCGTGCGGTGTGTTGCAGCTTAGACCTGCTGGCTAGAACTGCTTGTTAGATGTTCAGCACTCCTGCCAGCCAGCTCATACCAAGCTGTCAGCGTGAAATTGGCCATGGAGGAAATACTTAGAGCTCAGAAATTGGCAGGCACCCGGAACCAGGGCTTCCCTCCACCCCCGTAGCTGGGATTGCAAAGGTTGCCTGCACCCTGGGGACAGTGGGGTCACAGATAAGAATTGAGCGTGACCTCCTGGGAATTCCCTGGCAGTCCAGTGGTTAGGAGTCTGCGCTTTCAGTGCCGAGGGCGCGGGTTCAAACCCTGGTCAGGGAAGTAAGATCCTGCCAGCTGCACGGCGAGGCCAAAAAAAAAAAAAAAGACTTCCTTTAATATAAGGCTTTTGGAGCCCATTGAGTTAATAAGCCCGTGTATCCACGAGTTTGAAAAACATAAAAACTGACAGAGAACAGAGTGAGCATAGCATATGATCCCAATTCTTTTTATTGAAGTAGAGTTGCTGTACAATGTTACATAAGTTGCAGGTGTACAGTATAGTAATTCACCGTGTTTAAAGCTTACACTCCATTTATAGTTATAAAATATGGGCTCTATCCCCCGTTCTGTACCATATATCCTTGCAGCTGATTTTATAACTAATAGTGTGGGGCTATGATCCCCATTTTGTTAACTTCATGTTTACTGAAATGCCTAGAACCCAAATGAGATTTTGCACCAAAATTCTCCCAGTTACCGTCACCGGCGTGCAGAGCTGGGGCGCGTGTGCCACCACCTGCTTTGTGCCTTGTCTGGGGGTCTCCCCAGGTAACCCAAACAAAAGGAAGAAGCACGCGTAAGCTACCTCCTGCCCCTCTGCTTCCTGCCCCCAGGCTTACCTTCTCCTGGCTTGGCTCCTCCTCCGTCACAAGCGCTTCTGAAAATACATACGCAGAGAGGTGGGCAGGTACAGGAGTGTGAACACACACACGCGTACTTTCTACTTCTCACGGCTCTCGTGTAGGTTGCTCCCAGCAACGTGCAGCTCCGCATGCAAACACCACGCTACATAAAACAGAACCAACAAGGACCTACTGTGCAGCACAGGGAACTCTGCTCTATATACGTACGTGTATAACAGAGCCACTTGTCTGTACACCTAAAACTAACACATTGCAAATCAACTATAATTTAAAAAAAAAAGATAATCTCACTGAACCAATTAAAAGTCAGAAAAAAGAAAACAATTCCCGCTCCTGGTGCCCTCGGGGCCGGTGCGCAGGTCCGCCCGGGACGCTGCCGCCGGGGAGGTCCCTGCGCGTCCCTTTCGGCATCAGGCAGGCTGCAGCTGTGTCCCTACACTCGGAACCCCTGCCGTCCGTGTCTTCCTGCAGCGAAGCCCTTCAGTGGGGAGCCCGGGGCCCCCGCGGGCTGGGTCCTGAGGCTCCTCCCCCACCCCGTCTCTCTCTGTCTCTGCGTCTCTGGCTCCCCAGGCGGTGGCCTCCTGGTGGCGGAAGCGGCGGCGGAGGAGGAGGAGGGGGCGTCGCGGAGCCCCCGGCTGCGGACCCTGAGCGCCGGGCAGCCCCGGAGCCCCGACGAGCACCGCCGCCTCCTGCAGCGACACGGCTTCCGGGACGTGCGGGTGGCGCGCGCGGGCGACCTGCTGCGCGTGGTCCTGGGCACCCGAGCTGCGCCCTGAGGGTCACCGGGAACCCGGCGGGGCCCAGCGCCCGGCAGTGAAGGGTTCCTGGAGAGCAGGTGTCACCGGACAGATTAAAGGAGGCGGAAAGCACGGCTGTCTCCGCGCGTCTGTGGCGCTCTGGACGCGGGGGACGCGCCCGGGTGGTGGGACGTGCGGGCCGGGAGCGCCGGGGGCGGGGGGACCCCGGGGCCAGCGAGGGATGCGCGGGCCAGCCCAGGTCCCCGGGTGATGTCAGCATCTCCCTCGCTCCCTCTTCGCTGGTGACTAGATCTCGGCGCATCTAGACCCTATTTCCCAGTGCTTCAGGCCTATTTTCAGTGCGTTTGTCCTCTGCCCTCCCGGCCGTGTGGACACACCGATCGGTGGATGCCTTCTCTTACGCTCAGGGCGGCGGAACCCACCTCTGCCCCCGTCCATGGTGAAACCGCGTCCAGGAGCTCACGCGGGGGGAGGTTTACGGGGTCAGGATGCTTGTTTACTGCAAACGTCCTCCAGGCACCTGTGTGAGGCCAAGTGTCTCTTAAAGACTAGGCGAGCACAGTGGTGACTGCGTAGCAATGTGTACGTTGTCTGTTACGTGTACACCGTTATCGTTAGAAAACAGTGCCCCGAATGTCAGATGGGGTCCTTTCAAACAGGCCCCCTGTTGAGTGTTGACAGTTCACCTGTGCTTTCCAGCTAAAACCACCACAGACTCTTAGATACATAACTTCCAAAAATAGAGACGTATAATTTTCTAGGTGTAAGGATATATTTTAGGGGCTTCCCTGGTGGCGCAGTGGTTAAGAATCCGCCTGCCAACACAGGGGACACGGGTTTGAGCCCTGGGCCGGGAAGATCCCACATGCCATGGAGCAACTAAGCCCGTGCGCCACAGCTACTGAGCCTGCGCTCTAGAGCCCATGAGCCACAACTACTGAGCCTGCGCTCTAGAGCCCGTGAGCTACAACTACTGAGCCCGTGAGCCACAACTACTGAAGCCCACGCGCCTAGAGCCCGTGCTCCACAACAAAAGAAGCCACCGCAGTGAGAAGCCTGTGCACCGCAACAAAGAGTAGCTCCCGCTCGCCACAACTAGAGAAAGCCCGCATGCAGCAACGAAGACCCAACGCAGCCAAAAATAAATTTTTTTAATCCTTTAAAAAAAAAGAATATATCATATATTTAGAGCATACAAACTATGTATGTCATGTATAAATGTATAAGTATATATTTATAACATATAATATCCACACACACACAAGTATATAATTTTGGACAGACTCCAATTTAAAGAAAAAAATCACAAATTGTGTCTCCATGTGAGGCAGAGAGAGAGGCGGGAGGAGATGACACACTGGTTGTAAAGGGAGCTGCGCCACCCCGACGGAGTGCCAGCAGCTCTCCCGAGTGAGAGGGGCAAAGGCCAGGGGTCACGGCCCCCCGTCCGTCTGGCCCCGGTGTGGACCTGCAGCCTCAGTGAAACTGCAGCCAGGCTCGCAGGAGCGCAGAGCAGAGCGCCCCGCCCACCCGGGTCCCCTCTGCCCGCCCCGGCCCTTCACCTGGGCAGGGCGGTGCTCGGCCGCTGGCAGGGCCATATCCGCTGCGCGGTTCACCGGGGGCCACTCCCTTCCGCCCCCTTCCTCTCCCGGGAGAACAGGTGAGTCCCTGCAGGTGACCCTGCCTCAGCCAAGGGCACCGTGTTGCAGCAGGGCTGGGTCCCCAGTGACAAGCGATGGGTACAGGGCATGTGGAACGCCTGCGCTCTGGCCGGTCAGGGAGCCAGCCGTCTTGACACTGGCTTTGCTAGAAGAAACTGCACTTGTAACCGGAGGTGTCAGAGCGCCCGCCATGGCCGGGGGGAGGGGGGTGGTGCCCGACCCCCCCTTAGTCCTGGCTACTGCGCGCACTGCGGGCTGCGGGCAGGGGGGCTGCTACAGGCAGGGCTCTGACCCACGGCTGTGCCCGTGAACCAAGGATGCGCCCGAGGGACACGCCCAGTTGGAAGAGTCACGGGCAGATGACGTGTGGGAGCAATGAAGGGCCCACGGCTTCCGTATACTGCGCTCTCCTTCCTGTGTTGCAACAGTTCGCAGTAAAAGAAAAAAAGAAAAAGATAAGAAATTAAAAGGTGAGAAGAGAAAATACGACTTACACACAACCTGTCTCTTCATTTCTTAGAAATACACGCAAAAGCAGGATTTTGGGGGAAGCTGGCGTAAAACAGTGTATGGGTGTGGCCACCCGCACGTGCCTGTGTCTTTAAATCAACAGGGATTTCTAGGCTGGAACCGCCCTGGACCTGACGCCCGCCCTCCGGGTCACCTTCATTCATCCATTCATCCATTCACTCACTCAGGAGATGTCTGAGCGCCCGCCGCAGACCGGGCCTGTCCATTCATTCATCCATTCACTCACTCAGGAGATGTCTGAGCGCCCGCTGCAGACCGGGCCTGTCCATTCATTCATCCATTCATCCATCCATCCATCCATCCATGCATTCACTCACTCAGGAGATGTCTGAGCGCCCGCTGCAGACCGGGCCTGTCCATTCATTCATCCATTCATCCATCCATCCATCCATGCATTCACTCACTCAGGAGATGTCTGAGCGCCCGCTGCAGACCGGGCCTGTCCATTCATTCATCCATTCATCCATCCATCCATCCATGCATTCACTCACTCAGGAGATGTCTGAGCGCCCGCTGCAGACCGGGCCTGTCCATTCATTCATCCATTCATCCATCCATCCATCCATGCATTCACTCACTCAGGAGATGTCTGAGCGCCCGCTGCAGACCGGGCCTGTCCATTCATCCATCCATCCATCCATGCATTCACTCACTCAGGAGATGTCTGAGCGCCCGCTGCAGACCGGGCCTGTCCATTCATCCATCCATCCATCCATGCATTCATTCACTGAGGAGATGTCTGAGCGCCGCTGCAGACCGGGCCTGTCCATTCATTCATCCATCCATCTATCCATCCATCCATTCATTCATTCACTCAGGAGATGTCTGAGCGCCCGCTGCAGACCCGGCCTGTCCATCCATCCATTCATTCATTCACTCAGGAGATGTCTGAGTGCCCGCTGCAGACCTGGCCCGTCCGGACCCATCACTGGGTGAGACCTCTGTCCTCTCCACTTGTCTGGGGCGGACGGGGACTGGGCGGAGGGGACGATAAGGATGATACCCGAGACAGCAGCGTGTGGCCCCCCCAGGTCCCCCCTGCAGGGTCCCTCCACCAGGCAGGCGCCTTCCCTGAGCAGCCCCCGGCCCCTCACCAGACCAGTTCACTTAAAGGCCACCCCCCATGCCACCCTCATCCCTTCTGTGACTCATTCTGAACCGTCAGTGGAAACCCGTCATCTTTAAGCACCTCCTCCACTGCTTTTCGTTAGGCCCCCCGTTTTTCAGATACTCAGCTTCTAAAACTGTCCAGGTCGTAGTAAGACCTTGGGGCAGCGTGAGGAAGGGGGGGCCATACCTCGCCCTCCCCACCCCTGCCCCTGGGGATCCTAGAACATAACCCCTTCCTCTCCCCGCCGCAACCCCACCTCTCAGCCTCCTTTCTCCCTTTCCAATCCCCGGTGCGCAGTCTACCTCCTTCCCCAAGTACACGGTACTCTTGTGCGTGCTCCTGCCGCCCTCCTGGGTCAGACCCCCTGAAGCACGAAGGCTGGGTCACCCCCGCTCAGCCCCACCCCGACAGATGCACATATGCACTGGTCAGACAGATGGGTCTGCGTCTAAGGCCCACATGAGATGCTTTTTCAAGAAAAACGCGTTCTGAACCCCAGTTAGCAATGAGGGGGGGAGAGGTCACATCCATTCATTCCTCCCAACAGCGAGGTGCTGACCTGCGCGGGGGGGGCGGGGGGTGGGCGCTGAGAATGCAGGTGGGGCACAGGGAGGGGTGTCCCTTGCCTGGGGGAGGGGAGCGGGTCGCTCAGAGGTTAACCGCTCCCACCGGGGCTGGAGAGGCTCTCCAACAGAAGCGCCTACTTCCAGGGCCTCACAGCCGGAGCCTGCAGGACCAGCTTCGGCTGGCTGGCCCCTGGCGGCCCAGCGGGCAGTGATAAGCATCACAGGGTCCCTCCACGCCCACACAGGTGGCTCCTGCGTACGAATGCAGACAGGAGAGATGCTTTCCTCACCTGGGAGCGCCCAAACGGAGCCAGCACCCTGTCCCTGCCCAGAACCCACAGCCACTCTGTCCTCTACCCCAGAGCCCTGCGGTTGCTGCCAGCGGGAGCCGGGCAGGGCCCCCAGATCTGTTCTGTCCCCCAGTCCCGTGAAGCCTCAGAAGGCGCCAGAACATCAAGCCCCCCACACACACCCCCGACACACACACACACACACACACACACAGCAATCCTCGCCCAGTGCGTGCCGAGCCGCACCACCCTCTGCAGCGGCACCAGCCTCAGGCCCCGCCTCTTACCTGCTTCTCCACGGAGGTCAGGAGAGGGCAGAGCAAGGTCCTGCAAGGACACCGGGGACCTGGGAAACGAATGGCAGGCTCCGGGTGCCCTGGGCTCTGGTGCGCCCGCCCCTGGCATCCATCCACCCAGCGTCACCGGCTGGAGGGGATGCAGGAAAGCCCCTCGTGAAAATATGGGGGGGGGGGGGGGGTGGAGCAAAGAGAAAAAAGAGGGAGAAGAAACAGGCAGGGAGGGAAATAAGTAGTGAAAGGACGCATCCTTGCACCAAGAAAAGGATCCTTTCTTGACCTGGGTGCTGAGACACCATTGCACTCACTTTGTGAAAATTCACAGAACGATACACTTACGACTTGTGCCATTTAGTTATAATTCAATAAAAAGTTCACAGCATTTCAAAACACCTAGGTCTCAGGAGACTTCCTGGGGGGAGGGGGACAGATGTACTCCTGCGGGTGGCATGTGTGCCTGCCTGCGTGTGTGTGCAGGTGTGCGTGGGCAAGTGTGGACACGTGTCTAGGTATGGGAACGTGGGTGCATGTGTGAGTGAGCGTGTGCGGGTAGCACATGTGCCCCTGTCGCTCTGGGAGCCGCCACGTCGCAGAGCTCGGCCTGGCAGGGGGACCCGAGTCTGAGGCCCACTGGGCCCCGGAAGGGCAGGGCCCAGGAAAAGCGGCCGGGTGGGTGGAGAGGGACCCCCCGGGACCCCCCAGTGCCCAGCGCGCCCAGTGCACCCGGAGTCTCGGGGTCAGGGTCGGGGGACCCCACGGCAGGGCAGGGTCCTCCGGGGGCGCTCCTACGGGCGGACCCGGGGTCTACCGGGCAGGGGACAGGCAAGCCCTCGAGAAACCGGGCCTGGGGGACTCGGGGCGGCCTCCTACTCCGGCCCTGACCCCGCGAACTGTCGCTCCTCCCGCTGGGCGATCCCTGGGGTCGCGGCCGGGACTCGGGAATCACCGGGACGAACCCAGCGGTCCGAGCATCCGAGGAAGGGGATGCCGGCGCCGGGGCAGGATGAACATCGGGCGTGGGACTCAGCGACCCCCGTCCTTCCCCTTACGCAACCGCCGTCTGTCGCGTCCCCCTGGCCCGGCGTGACCTTCATAAGGTCAAGGCGGCCGCCGCGCCCCCCGGCCCGCAGGGCGCATGGGCGGGGTCCGGCTCCCTACATGCCCCGGGGCGCGGCACGCGGGAAGGGGAGGGACGTGGTTGGTGGCGCAGCCAATGGGCGCGGCGCTCGAGGGCGAGGGGCGGGGCGCAGAGCTGCTCCCGGCAGCCCGTGGGGGCGAGGCGAGCGGGAAGGGGCGGGGCTTGGGCGGCGGCGCAGCCAATGGGCGCGGCGCGCGGGGCAGCGGGGCGTGGCGTGGGCGCCTTAGCGGCTGCGCGCTGGCCGCCCCGTCTTTTCGGTCCCGGCGGCGGCAGCGCAGACCAGTGGTGCCCACCCTCCGGCTCTCCGCGCCTCCCCTCCGCTCTCTTCCCGCTGCGTTGCCCGTCTCTCCACCATGACGGAACAGGCCATCTCATTCGCCAAGGACTTTCTGGCCGGAGGCATCGCCGCCGCTATCTCCAAGACGGCCGTGGCCCCGATCGAGCGGGTCAAGCTGCTGCTACAGGTGGGAGCCGGCTGCGCACACGCGGACGCCGGGCGAGGTGCGAGGGTCCGGGTCGCGGGGACAGCGGGCCGGGCAGGCCGCGTGCACCGGAAGCGGGAGGCTGCGCCGCTTTGTCCGCGCGCCGCCGGCTTCCGGGGGTTGCCGGGGCGCGCGTCACGCGGGCGCTATCGCATGCGCAGAACTGGGGCCGCGGGCGGGCCGGCGCGTGCGCACTGGGCCTTGCGGCACGTTTCGGAGGACGCATGCGCATGGGGCAGCCGCGTGGACGGGCCCCGCGGCGCGAGGACCGTGACCTTGGGCGTTGGGCGGGTCGCTAGGGGAGTCCTTGTGCCCTTCGTTGGGCTTCGGTTTTTTTCCCCTTTTTGTTCCCCTTTTGCGGTTCTGAGCCAGAATAAGCTGTCTTTGTTCCCGGATTGTCAGAAATGTAGCGCTAATGGAAACATCGTTGCTAGTTTGTCGTTTGTAACACTTGTAGGGACCCGTAGTGACCAAAAGATGGGTTTCTCCCGGTAGGATGTTTGGGCAACTTAAAGGCCCATGCACACGTTGTCTTATGAAGACAGCGCCTTTCGTGGGGGGGTCCTTGGGGGCGTCTGACTTAGGCCCTCGTTTAAAACCCTGTCTCTCTGCCCCCAGGTACAGCACGCCAGCAAGCAGATCGCGGCCGACAAACAGTACAAGGGCATCGTGGACTGCATCGTGCGCATCCCCAAGGAGCAGGGTGTGCTGTCTTTCTGGAGGGGCAACCTGGCCAACGTCATCCGCTACTTCCCCACGCAAGCCCTCAATTTCGCCTTTAAGGATAAGTATAAGCAGATTTTTCTGGGGGGCGTGGACAAGCACACGCAGTTTTGGAAGTACTTCGCCGGCAACTTGGCCTCCGGCGGGGCGGCCGGGGCCACCTCCCTCTGCTTCGTCTACCCCCTGGATTTCGCCAGAACCCGGCTGGCGGCTGACGTCGGCAAATCCGGCACGGAGCGGGAGTTCAAAGGCCTGGGAGACTGTCTGGTGAAGATCACCAAGTCGGACGGCATCCGGGGGCTGTACCAGGGCTTCAACGTCTCTGTGCAGGGCATCATCATCTACCGGGCCGCGTACTTCGGCGTGTATGACACCGCCAAAGGTGAGTGCGCTCTGCTCTCGGCGCCGCCTGTCAGGGTGCTGGGCGGGGGGCTTCAGCAGCAGATGTCTGTGGTCTCCCCGTCTTGGAGGCTGGAATCTGAGATCCAGGTGTGGGCAGGGCTGGTTCCTCCGAAGGCCTCTGTCCTGGGCGTGTAGACAGCTGTCTTCTCCCTGTGTCTTCACAGGGTCGTTCCTGTGTGTGTGTCTGTGCCCCGATCTCCTCTTATAAGGACACCATTCCTATGGGATCAGGACCCACCCTGATGACCTAATTTTACTTTAATTATCTCTGTAAAAGATATTCCTAGTACAGTTATACTCTGGGGTTCTGGGGTTTGGGGCGTTAGTGTAATTTTGGGGAGGACACAGTTCGCGCCCTGTAAAGTAAGTCACCCTGGAGGTCAGGGCCCAGGCCCGCTGGCTGACCTTTGCGGTGGAACAGGCGTGAAACCTTCCACTTCCCAAGGCCCGTCTGTTTCCGTCTAGAGAGGCCCCTGCCGCCGGGTACCAGGTTGGTCTCGGGGGCCGTCCTCCCAGCTTGCAGGTGGTTCCCCCGTCTCTGGCTGGTGTGGTGACCCCAGTCTGGCCGGTCTAGTGTCACCTGGTGCTGGGATCCCCGCGTGGAGCTGGGGGCGGCCGTGTGTGCGGCCCTGGGGCCTCACGCTCGGGGTGACCCTGCAGGCATGCTCCCCGACCCCAAGAACACGCACATCGTGGTGAGCTGGATGATCGCGCAGACGGTGACGGCTGCGGCGGGCGTGGTCTCCTACCCCTTCGACACCGTGCGCCGGAGAATGATGATGCAGTCGGGGCGCAAAGGAGGTACCGGCCCCGCCCTGCTCCCGGCCGCCGGCGCTCTGGGGGTGGGGCATCGCTGAGGGGCCTGGCGCTCGGCCCTTCGGAGGTGTAGGGCCAGCACGTGAGGTGGGGGGCGGCGGGGGGGGCAGCATTTGGTCCCAGAGTACAGTAGCCGGGCTTCGTGGGGGAGGCCTGGGCGGGTGCCTGCTCCCTCTCTGCCCTTGACCGTCGGGTGGGCCGGGCCCTGGGGAGGCTGGGGCTTGAGTTCGCGTTCGATCCCCGCCCGAACGGTGGGTGTCCAGAGCGTCCTTTTCCTGCGGTCGAAACGCCTAGCCACCCAGATGGCGGCAGCCGGGGCTCAGCGTCGGTACCGTGTCTCTGGGGGTCCGCTTCGCGCCTGTGTGTGATCCTCTCCGTGACCCCCGCCCTCTCCCCGCAGCCGACATCATGTACAGGGGCACCTTGGACTGCTGGCGAAAGATCTTCAAGGACGAGGGCGGCAGAGCCTTTTTTAAGGGCGCCTGGTCCAACGTGCTCCGCGGCATGGGCGGCGCCTTCGTGCTGGTCCTGTACGACGAGCTGAAGAAGGTCATCTAGGCGCCCTGCCCGCTGGCCACAGCGACCAACACCTCCACATAGAGGAATAGCTGTTACGGACCATCGACCTTCGAGAAATTCCAGTGTCCTCGCGGAGGGCTGGGGCGGCCCCCGCAGAGGGCTCTTTGTGATCGGCGGCCCTGGGTCCATGTATTGATTACGGGGGGGAGGGGAATCGTGACGTCTTCGTGGGTCCACAGGCGGTGAGGCACCTCTACTCGCCAGACGTAGACTCCAGGTGCTTGTAGGACCAACTCGTGTTTAAGTATTTATTTAAGAAAATCATGTCTCTATTTGTACTTAAGCACTATTCTCTTTTGCACAGCTGAATATTTGCAGTTATGTTCTATGTCCGGCGTTCTACTGCGAAACAATAAAATTAGGGCACACGGACGCTGCTTTTGTTTCTGAATCGAGCGGCCTTGTGTGGTGGGAGCAGGAAACAGCGGGGTCTCAAGCTGGGGAGGAGAGGGGGAGGCAGGCCCTAGCTGCCCGTCTGTGGCCTGTCCCGTCCCAGGGGCCGCCCTCGGGGGCTGAGGGGAGCACGCGGATGCGGGGACCCTGGGGCTTCCTAACCTGAAGTTCCCTTCCCCCAGTGCCCGCCCTGGGGAATCCCTTGCGAGGTGGGCACACACCCTCAGGTGTGCCCGACCCCCAGCCCCAGGCAGGAAAGCATCCTTCCCCGCCTTTGAGCCGTATCTGCAGGAAGCCTGATGTTCACTGCAGGGAGAGAACTTGCTTTGAGAGTCTCTGCCAGGCTGACCCCAGGGTCCTGGTATGTTAACGGGGGAATGGGGTGTATTCTGGGGCCGCTTTGGGTGTTCTCAGCGTCCAGGACCGTGCCTGCGGGGTCATCACCAGTCTGAGGCCTCACGGTCACGCACAGAGCCGCCCAGGAGCAGCACTTCCCTGGGTCCACTGGAGCTTCCAGCACCAAGTGAGCTTGGAGAGGTCAGACGGGTCCACTGCAGGGGCTGGAGAGGGGAAGCCAGCTGCGGGCCACAGCAGGACCGCCCCGAGGCCGGCTTGCTCCGGCTTGCTTCATCATCGGAAAGCAGAAGGCAGAGCTTCCATCTCCAGACCAGGGTGAGGTCAGTCAGAGAAGACAAGCTGGAGCTGGCTTTCCCCAAGGTCACCTTGCTGGTGCTGGGTGAGGAACAGGACGGGACCAGCCCCCACACACCCACGTGGGTCCCGCCCGGCCCGGGCTCCACAGAGGAACCCCGAGAGCAACCTGGGCTTCTGACCCACCTAAGCCCCAGCCCTTGGGGTGGAGTCACGTGGAACCGGGACGACGTCTGTCTACCCAGACCTGTGCTGACTGCCGGGGTCAGAACCGGGACACGCTTCCACCCGTGTGCATTTAGGGCCATCGGCCGTGCGCCATTCTGCAGACTCTGCAGGGGTGCCTTCCTCAAAGCTAGCAAGTCTGCACCTGCCCTTTGGGGTGAACTCTTTTCTACAGAGCTTGACGTGTTAAGCGTGTAGACAAGGGAGCGAAATCAGAGGTCCTCCAGGAAAGCCTTGCCTCTTGGAGACTCGGGTTCCCGTGGGCCAGGCTGTGCACGTGGGCGGCCTTTTCCGTGGGCGTACAGGTGGCGGTCTTCACTGCCCACCACGACCATGTCTGGACGCAGGGCCGCTCCTCTGCGCCTGCCTGCCCCCGCTGCCCACAGGCCACGCTTCCCTGACACCCCCTCTCCTGCCGCCTTGACGCCTGTCTCCCGTGTGCCTTCCCTGGGGTCGCACACATAGCCAGGGGAGGGATGTAGACACCAACCCCCTGGCCCCGCGTTGTCACGCAAGTAATCTAAGGGGCTTACAAAGGGGAAATGCAGCAAGAAAACGAAGTTCAGTTAAAGACCGAGAAACCAAGCAGGCAGGCAGAGCCCCTTCACGGACTTGGGAAGGAGCAAACCCAGTGGACAGGTGAGCACCAGCCAAGTCCAGGAGGCTGGAAAGTGGGTCTCAGCGGCGTTGGGGGGTGGCCCCCACTTCCGGGGGCTACGGATGAGGAAAAAAGCCCTCTATTCGAGACATGAGCCCAACACATGTTTTGTTCTTTCTTCCTCGAGGCAACCCCGTGTCAATTGCACCAGGCTTTCCCATCCCTGACCCTGCTTGAAACGTCCACGACCAGCCATGACCAGGCTGTGCGCCCTCCGCCTGGCGGAAAGCGGGGCCTCTGCACCAGCTTCATGTTTCCCCCAGAACCTGCACCTCGGCCACTGGACACTCCTCCTGGCTGTCTTGGTCAGGGTCCCAGGTCATCTGCGGGGTGAGGGAATCGAGGTGAGTGGCAGAGCCACGGGGTGGGGGGGCGAGTGCACCCTGGAAAGCCCCGGGGGGGGGCTCCCCAGGGGCTCCCAGACCCGCCCCTCGGGGTGACCGCCCGTGTCACAGGACCGGAGACGGCTCCTCCCCTGCCCATCACGTTCCCAGGCCACCCTCCAGGGCCAGCAGTGGCCTGCTCCCTGGGCGGGGCTGCGGGCACCTGGCCCCAGATCTGTCCCCCGCGGGAGCCACCACGTACCGTCCTGCCGTTCTGAAGTTTGCCGTTGATGCGGTCTTTCATGTGAGGGATGGGAGGGAACAGCTTCTGCATCACCGAGAACCTCGGAGGAGAGAGAGAGACACCTGTTCTGAACCCCGCACCCACCGGCGCAGGAGAGACGCGGCGTCCACTAGAGGACCCCAGCGAGGCCCCGATGGAGTAGGGGCCCCTGTTCCCCTCCCGCAGTCCGGAGACGTGCGGGGATGAGAAAGCGGAGTCCTAGCAGAGCTGCATCTGCTCGGTCAGCTGCAGCGCACCCACCACGGCACCTCTCCCGGGACCCCATCCTATCACCATGGCAACCTCCCCCTCCCCACAGCCTCCGGGCTCCCAAACCAAGCCCCTGGGCGGGGCGGCTCAGCCTGAAGCGGCTGGGAGGAGTGGGCGTGAAGCCAGCAGACCGACGAGGCAGGAGCTGGCGCTCCGGGCGGGGGGGGGGGGGGGGCGGGGCGGGGGGAGCCGACCTGGGCGGGGCCAGTGCCGGGCGCACCCTTTCGGCCCAGCGCGCAGGCCTGTGGAAGGGACCGCAACCGGCCGGGTTGACGCTGCCGCCCGCCTGCTGCCTGCCAGGCTGGGGAGGGGTCCCGGAGCCCCGTCCGGAGGTGGCGGGGGGCGCGGGGGGCGTCGGGCTGAGGTGTGAGGGAGCGAACAGCGCGAGCATGTGGGGCCCAGCCGGGCAGTCTGACTGCAGACCCCCGCACAGGTGCTGCACGGGGGACCCGGCTCCTTGGGTTCCGCGGGCGGCAGGGACCAGATGGCAGAAACCAGGGTCTGGTTGGGAAAAGACCGCTGGGGCGACGAGGGGCGGTGGCCTGCGACCGGCGGGGTCGCGTCCCGCAGCCCAGACGCACGGGCACGGGCACGGGGCGGAGCGGGGACGGCGGAGAGTGGGCGGCGCGGGCTGCGTGGCCTGCGGATCGCGCTCCAGAAAACGACCGCGCAAACCAGGGGCCCGCGGGCTCACCTGCAAAACAGGAGCACGAACCCCATAGCGATGAGCAGCGTCCCCAGCGCGATCAGCAAAGACGTCAGCCAGACGGGGAGGCGCGCGCCCTCCTCATCCTCACACACTAGGGAAGAGGGGCGGCACGCGTCGGGCAGGTCCCGGGAGGTCCGGGGTCGGCACCTCCCCGGGGGCTCGGGGAGGAGTTGGCCGGCACTGGGGGGCGGGGGGCGCGTCCAGGAGCGCCGTCCACCTGGGGACAGCGGTCACCTGCGCGCCGGGCCGGGCCCCGCGGAAATCCCTCCCAAGTCGCCAGAATCCCGATGCCCCCCGACCACCGACCGACACTTGGAGTTGGGGGCTGGTAGCGCCGACCCCTCGGATCGCTTCGGGTCGCGGGGCGGGGGGGCGGTCAGCCACGCCCACCGGGAGGGGCCGGGCCGAGGTTGGTCTGTTCCCCATCTCCCTCCTTCCCTGCCGCGCTGCGTCCCGGGTGCGCGCTGCCTTCGTTCTTGAATTTAATACATGGATTAAATATCATGGATTTTTCGCCTCAATTTCGATTTTTTTTTTTTTTTAAAAACTGCATTAAAAGGTTCGTCTTGTAACTCAGCGTGTTGGCGATAGCCGTCTCCACGCGCCCAGCGCAGCTCCATGGAACAGCTTGGACACACAGAGTCCATCAGAGACGGGAGGGAGGCGGCCACAAGCCCAGGGACGTCTGGAGCCCCCAGAAGCTGGAAGAGGTAGGAGGGACCCTCCCACTCACCGAAGTGTTGGGGGACACTCCACGGGCCCCAAGGTTTGTAATGGGAAAACGTGGCATCCCTGGCTCTTACTCGCACCGTGTAGGTCCCAGGATTGTTCAGCTCCAAGAAGGCTTTATAGATCTGCAGTTTAAAAGGAAGTAGAGGGGAAAGTACGTTCCCAGTCCGTGGCGGAAGAATGGGGCCTTCAAGGGGTTGAGTGGGTCCTCCCCACATTCACGTGTTGGGGTCCTAACCCTCAGCGTCTCAGAAGGCAACTTTATTTGGAAATAGGGTTGATGCAGATGTGATGAGTTAAGAGGAGGTCGGATAGGGTACAGTGGACCCCAAGCCACTATGACTGGTGTCCTTATAAAGAGGGGAAACTCTGACACAGACACATGCATACACACAGGGAGACGCCTTGTGGATATGGAAGGGATACGGCCACAAGCCCGGGGACGCCTGGAGCCCCCAGAAGCTGGAAGAGGCGGGAAGGACCCTCCCCTGGCGCCTCTGGAGGGAGCACGGCCCTGGGACACCTCGACCTCAGACTTCTGGTCTCCAGAACTGGGGGAGGGTGAATGTCTGTGGTTCTCAGTCACCCAGTCTGGGGTCGTTTTTACGGCCGCCCCAGGGAACTAAGACGGCTCCCCAAGAGAGAGACCGGCCAGCCCCCCTTGGGAGACAGGAAGACGCCTGGTGCTCAGAGGGGCCCGGAACCTCAAGCTCCCTTTGCGTCTCAGCCCAGGCTCTTGGCATCCAAACAAAAATATTCTTTCTAATCACTAGAAGGTCAGTGTTCGTGGTGGCCACCGCCGGTGAGGTCAAGAAGAGTGGTGGCATCCCGGGTGTCAGGCAGTTAACGGAGCCTGTAGAACGTTCAGTGGGGTCCCCCCAAGAGGATTCGTCCCCCCGGAACCTGGGACCTTATTTGGAAACAGGGTCTTTGCAGATGTGATGAATCATCTCAAGATGCTTGAGGTCCTCCTGGAGGAGGGTGGCCCTACATCCAATGACAGGGTCCTTCTAAGAGACAGAAGAGGAGAGACACAGACACAGAGGAGAAGCCCCGGGAAGACAGAGGCAGAGACGGGAGGAAGAGGCAGAGACAGAGACAAAGGAGAGATGGGGGGCGTGGGGTCTGTGGCCGGTAGTTACGGTGTGGGAGCAGCTGCCTCTGCAGGTTAGAGGCAGTTAGGGAATTAGGGCATGGGGCACTCCCACCGAATCCTGAGGGATTTGGGGGCCTGGGGGTGGACCTTTAGGGCAGCACCAGGCAGGTGATGGCGTCTGGTCTATGGACCAGGGAGCTTCATCTCAGAGTCGCTGGACGGTAATAGACATAAGGAGCCTGCGCTTGGGGTGGCAGATTGGGGTGGGGGCGGGGGCGAGGGCCACCCACCTCCTCTCTGTAGGCGGGCTCCGTACCCTGTAAGAGACAAGCAGAGCATGGGTGCCTGACCCCATCAACAAGAAGGGCCCTCATTTGTCAGAGCATATTCGGGTTTACAGGAAAATCGAGGATAAAATAATCAGTCATTGAGCAGAAATAGTAAATAGAATACTTCTTTACACAAAAATAATAAATAGAGGTAATTGAGTATAACATATCGATGAACTAAAAAGTAACTGGGGGAGGGATAAATTAGGAGTTTGGGATTAACAGACACACACTACTATATATATAAAATCGATAAGCAACAAGGACCTACTGTAGAGCACAGGGAACTCTACTATCTTGTAATAACCTATAATGGAAAAGAATCTGAAATATATATATATAACACTGAACATAAACAGTTAATATGTGTATATAACTGAATCACTTTGCTGTGACCTGAAAGTAACACAACATTGTAAATCAACTATGTTTCAATTTAAAAAAAAAATTTCTTTTAAGTACCTCGTCTTCTATTAAAAAAATAAAATTGATAGACTTGATTTTTTTGAGCCGTTTTGGTTAACAGAAAAATTGACCATACGCTAGTTGAGTCTAAATAATAAGTATAATACATAAATCAGTAGAGAACAATAGGAAATGTAAGTAAATCGTAGAGTATAAAATACCAACTACCTCAAAAATATTTGGTCTTTTTAATCAATAGACTTGACTTTTTTTGAGTGGTTTTGGGTTTACAGAAAACTTGACTATAAGCAGTAATTGAGTATAAGTAATATGTATATAAATACATTAACATAATGAATAAATATAAGTAAATAATTGAGTATAAAAATATCAATGAGCTCAAAAATACTCATTTTCGTTTCATTTATGGACTAATTTTTTCAGCAGTTTTAGAAAAGTTGAGTATGAAATAATCAGAACATGAGTATAAATAATAAATATACACAAATAGGTAAACACACATAAAAGATAAATATAAGTAAATAATTGAGTATAAAATGCTGATTAGTGCAAAAATATTTGATCTTTTAAATTAATAGATTTTTTGAGTAGTTTTAAGGTTGTGGAAAAATTGAGTATGAGCAGTAATTGAACATAGATAATAAATGTAATAAATGTAAGTATATAATTGAGTATAAAACACTGATAGACTCAAAGTGCTCGGTCTTTTTTTAATTAATAGATTTTTTTGAATAGTTTTGGGTTTATAGAAAAATTGAGTAAACAGCAAGGTCCTATGTGTAGCACAGGGAACTATATTCAATATCCCGTGATAAACCATCATGGAAAAGAACATGAAAAAGAATGTATATGGTATAACTGAATCACTTTGCTGTATAGCAGAAATTAACACAACAGAGTAAATCAACTATACTTCAATAAAATAAATTAAAAAAAGAAAAAATGAGTACAAGCACTTATTGAGTATAAATAAATAAACAATAAATAATTACAAGTAGACAATTAAGTACAAAATACCACCTAGCTCAAAAATAGCTGGTCCTTTTTTTTTTAATCTATTGACTATTTAGATTAAATAATCTATTTAATCTATTGACTCCAACAGAGTTTGAGCAGTCTTAGGCTTATGAAAAAGTTGAGTGTAAAGTATAAATAAAAGTAACACGCACAGAAAAATGAACATAGTCAATAACTATGTCAGTCATTGAGTATAGAATACCGGTGATCTCCAGCATATTTTTTTAATAGTAGCTTTATTCAGGTGTGGTTTGCATACAGCAAAGCACACCTGCAGAGCATATAATCTGCTGACTTTGGCAAACGTGTGCATGAAACCAGCACAATACAGGAAATGTGTCCATCGCCCCCAAATTCCCTCCAGCTTCTCCTCCATGCCCTCCTCCCTGCACCCCTGCCCCAGCCCTCAGATCTGTCCCTACAGAGCATCCTGCATTTTCCTGTGTAAATCGTTTCTTTTGTAACACTTTTAAACATACACACGGGACCCTCCAGTTCTCAGCGGATAGGATTCCACTGTGTGGTTATATTTTGTTCATCCCCTCCCTAGGGTTGTGTCCTGTTTGGGGACCATTATACACGTAGGTGCTACAAACACTTAGGTCCCATCTTTGGGGGGCCACTGGCTTCATTTCTCGCAGGGGAGTTGCAGGCTCTGTGACATACGGTCAGAGTTTCACCAAGTGGCTGTTTCAACCTTTTGCTCTTTTTCTGTAGGGTTGTTTATCTTCCGAGTGTTGACAGGTAAATGTCCCTCCTCTACCCCAAACCTGACGGAAAGTATGCAAGCATTTCCTTCCATATTCTGACTTCCTTTCCAATGTCAGCGGTGTCATTCAAACGGCCAAACACTTTCAGTTTTGCTAAAGCTCATTTATTTTACAGTTCCTCTTTTTCTTTCTCTGCATGTTTCACCTACCCCCAAAGCCCCAGAGTCCAGGGGGGTGTAAGAGTATAAGAGATGCCCACCCAGGAGACCGTTTACCTTCTGCATCTTAAGTTCATACTTTAAGTCATGATTAAGGTGACTCTTCACTTGCCACTGCATGAACAAGTAGCTTTGGTTGCACCACCTGCTAGTGACGTTGGGAGCAGCTAATACCTCTAGGGGAGAAAAAAACACTTTTATGAGTAAAGCACATCAAAAAATAATTTCCACCCCCCCCCCCCCACCCCGGAGATACTTTTAAAACAGGCCTCCTACAAACTCAGGGGGGAAAAAAGAGAGGAAAATGTCATTCCAAGGTTAAAAAGTGGCCAAAAAGTATCAAGAGACAGAGACAAGTGAGAGAAAGCTGTTGGGATGATTAGGGTCACTGAGCCTGGGACCAGCTCTCAGACACTGGTCCAGGGAGACGCCCCCCAGCCGCTCGGAGGCCCTTGCAAAGCTTTCCTCTCGTCTGTGCTGGGAACCCCTCAGAGCAGCCCTGTTCTCTTCCCTCTTGGCGATTCCAGTCCCTGGGGCTACGCTTCTCCAGCAGCGGGAGCAAAGCGCGGCCCAGCTGCAAGGTCCCCCCTCCTGCCCACTGGACCAATCGGCTCCGCTCTGACCCCGCCTCCAGGGCAGCCGGGCCCCCTCCGCGAACTGCCCGGGGCCGGTCCTGCCCCCATGGCCTTGGCCGCCAATTCCACTCCCAAAAGTTCACCCGGAATCTTCTGCCCCAGCCTTGGGCTCTGACCAGGTCACATCCCCTGCTTTCTTCTCACCTGTCCCAGAACCACCCCTGTCCCCCGCAGCGTGGGACCCAGCTCCTCCAGGACCCTCCTGCCCCACTGTGGGCTGGCCCAGGGCTCCGCCCTTTGCCCTCCCTGGGGTGCTCTGCATCCCTGATCCCAGCTCCAGCAGTTTCCTGCGGGACCGCGGCTAGGTCGACAGGTCTGACCCCCCGCCAGGACCCCATCGCTGTCTCCTCAGCACCCCACCTGGACCCCTGGCAGGAAACCCAGGCTCACCACGGGGTGGTCCCCAGTCCCGGGTCCCCCCTTGATGTGCGCTCAAGCCTCCTGCCACCTCCATCCCACTGCCACGGGGCTGGCATCACCCCGCCACCCCTGCTGGGAACCAGGCCATGGACTCCCCGCGTGGACCGCAGGGCTGGGGCGGAGCACAGGTGCTGAGTCGCGGGCGGGGCCACACGTGTAGGGCTGCACTGGCCCAGGGGCGCTTGGTGTGTGAGGGACGCGGCATCAGAGTGAGGTTGCTTCCGGGCCGGGGGGACGCCACAGACAACGGCAGGCGCCCCATCCCGCTTCTGAACCAGAGGCCCCCATCTTCTCCCCTTCTGCACCCACCTCTCCACTCATGTGCTTCCCTGCTACACGTGGACCAGCCAGGGTGGCGAGGGGCCAGGTTTCATGGGGCTTGAAGCTGTCATAATTTGGGGGGCAGGGGGGTGTCTAATGTAAAGGAAAAAAATATTGACAGAGCTTTGCTAAGATGGGTTTTGTGTTCTGAAAACCTGCAGTCGAAAGATTCAAAGAAAAAGAACAACTATTTTTGAGCTATTTCTGAACACAGGGCCTGGAGAGGGGCGACCCGCGTGAGACCCCCAGCCTCAAGGTGCAGCTGTCCTCGGTGGACGGGGGCACAGAGCCACCTGCGAGGTGCGTTCTGGAGATGCTTCCTTAGGTCCAGGGAACACAGAGCAGCTGCTATGGGCTAGGCGTCTGTGTCTTCCCAGATTCACGCGCGGAAGCCCTGACGCCCAGTGGGACGGTTTTGGAGGCAGGGCCTTTGGGACATAATCGGGGTTAGATGAGGTCCTGAAGGTGAGGCCCCCATGATGGGATCAGTACCCTTATAATCAGAGCAAGGGGGTGTGGGATGAATTGGGAGATTGAGACGGACATACGTACACTAAGATGTGTAACATAGATACCTAGTGAGAACCCGCCCTACAGCACAGGGAACTCCAGCTCACTTCGCAGCACAGTAGAAACTAACACAACATTGTAAGACAACTCTACCCCAATAAGAAATAAGAATAAAAAAGCAGCGGGGGGAAGAGGCACCAGAGCTCGCTCTCCACTGTGTGAGGACACAGCAAACCCAGAGCCACCCGCAAGCCAGGAAGAGGGCCTGGCCAGGAACCGAGGTGCCCACGCCGCGATCTCCGACTCCCAGCCCCCCCGGACTGTGGGAGACGAGCATGCTATCTAAGCCCCCAGCCCGGGGTATTCGGTTGCAGGACAGACAGCAAGCGGCATCTTCGACCCAAGTGCGGCGCACGAAGAAGGTGTCACGTTTTCCTACTCACCGATTTTGGCTAATTTATCGCTCGTTTCCGAGCAGGGGATTTTGGAGTCACTGCTGGTACCGTTCACCAGGAAACGGGTTTGATCCTTGGATAACACAGAGATGTTGTGGAAGCGGCACTGGACGTTTGTCCCTTGCTCATCTGCTGTGTACTGGGAGCACGGCCACTTCTCATAGGAGCTGTGAGGAGTGGGGCTGGGTCATGAGCGGCCCTGAAGCCCCCGCTCCAGCCCGGGGGAGCCCCGGCGAGCCCAAGGTCACACCTACTCTAGGTTCTCCAGGTAGAGACTGTACTGCACGTCCCTCGGGGCCTCCCGGCCCACCGCCCAGCTGCACGTCAGGAAATCCACGTCGTGAACCCAGCAGGTCAGGTTTTCTGCAGCCGCCCTGGGATTCCCTTCTGGGCTTGCAAAGAAGAGGGGAAAAAAAAAAAAAAAACTGAGTCCCGGATAAACACCAAGGTCCTACTGTAGAGCCCAAGGAACTATATTCAATATCCTGGGATAAACCATCATGGAAAAGAATATGAAAAAGAATATTTACGTATAACCAAGTCACTTTGCTGGACAGCAGAAATTAACACAACGCTGTAAATCACTCTACGTCAATAAAATTTTTTTAAAAATTGTTTTAAAGTGAGTCCCTTTTTAGCGACCCTTGTGAATTCTCACGCGGTTCTAAGAAATAATAGAGACGTCCGTGTAGCGCTTACCGTTTCTGCAATGGTAACAACTCCCGTCCCTGCAAGGTTCCCCGCCCGTGGCCCGCCCCCCCGGGGCCCTGTGTACCCTCACCTGACGCCTCCCGTCCCCAGCCCTGCCCACCCAACCCTAACCCTAAGAAACGCCCAACGGTCCTTCAGGAACTCTCTTTCTCTTATTACCTTTCTCTTTGCCTACTCCTCAGCTAAAGTCCGTTGCCATCAGAACCCTATTTTTAAGAAGTAACATATTGTGGGTGAAACCTGGATCAGCTAGAGTCGTGAAAGACTTTTTTTTTTTTTTTTTTTTAATGAAAGGGGAAAAGAAAAATCCAACAACATAAACTGCATTTCCAACAATTTGGAGCCAGAGTTTATCTTCCTCGTTTTCCCATTCTCAGAAGAGCACAGTTTTGTGATATTACAACTTCCTGACAAAGAGCACAAGAAATGTTCAGACTTGCTATTGGTGTTCTCTTTGTCCAAACTGTATATGGGATCAATTTGTTTGCTTGGCATGAGGAAAATGATAAAACTCTGTTCTCAAACTACAAAAAAGCAAAAACCGAAAAACACAAAAACAACAACAACAAAACTGCTCTCTGTTTCTGCAGTTCTGTTCATTCAGGCACGTGCCGTGCACGAAATTGCATGAGACCCTCCGAGATGGTCTTTCTTCTACGAAGCTATGTCCCTGGAGACCCGTCCAAGGTAAAAGGCATTATTTTGGTATTCAGAGCACTAACGGATGATTGAAAGCAAAGGAAACCCCGAAAGAGCATCTCCCCCTCACCTTGACTAGGATACTGAATCCACGTGGAGAATGGCTGACCTTTGGTCACCATGATGCTGTAGTTTGTCGCTTGGCATGACAAGTGAGGAATACTGCAATACGTGCTTTTCCATGCCTGAGAGAGACATAGCAATCTGTTCATAATTAGGGGAGAACTAATAAAACACTGAGACTTTAGATTAAAAAAAAGAAAGAAAGAAAGAAAGAAAACTATAGGTTTTCTTTAGTTTTCCTCAACATCCAAAGCCGGAATCTCAGTATTCATGCAGAGAGAGAGAGAGAGAGAGAGAGAGAGAGAGAGAGAGAGAGAGGGAGGGAGATGAAAATGAGGAAATCACTCACCAAAAGGAAAAAATATCCTAGAAGGTTCTAAGACAGAGTTGGCAGAATGCCTTGATATTTTGATAAGACGTTTAGCCATTTGGCCAAGAATGTGATGGACAAACTGGGCAAACAGATAAAACCTTAAGGAAACGGAAATTATTAAATTCAGGAGAAACAAACATTTGTGTAAGAAAGGAAAGAAAAATCCCCATTAACCACATGGCTCAGGTGTGAATAGTGTGTATGTGGTTAGAATAAACTGAATATTTGTCGAGAGAGGAGAGAGTGTAAGCCGAGGATGGCAACTGCTGGGGAGGTGAGTTGGGGGCAGGAAATAGAGAGTGAAGCCTCCCGTCCCTTAGGAGAAAAATCAACACATTTTGGCTAAACTGAATGAATCAAGAATCTGTGTTATATAGAGATGCAGAGGTCTAGAACAACAGCGCCAGGTGTAAAAAGGTCAAAAGTGATGTCTCACCGAAAAGCTGCTACTTTGTCATAACGAACCCTGTACGACTATTTTCCTCTTTAAACTCTGTGCAGGTATTGCTTTAAAAAACAGTTGAAAAAGAAAACAGAAAAGAGGCAGGAAAATTTGAGAAGCAAAAAGAAGGCTTGAGAATTGAGTGGTCCTTGTCCTCGAGGGAACAAACTGTGGTCACCACCACCCAAGGATGCAGATACAGCATATGAGGGAATCTCCAGAGGGTCCCATATTTTGAAATTGTCCGCTCTATTGGCTTCTACTTGAGCCGTTAGAAAAATAGCTTGATGGGCTTCCCTGGTGGCGCAGTGGTTGAGAATCTGCCTACCAATGCAGGGGACACGGGTTCGAGCCCTGGTCTGGGAAGATCCCACATGCCGTGGAGCGACTAGGCCCGTGAGCCACAATTGCTGAGCCTGCGCATCTGGAGCCTGTGCTCCGCAACAAGAGAGGCCGCGATAGTGAGAGGCCCGTGCACCGCGATGAAGAGTGGCCCCCGCTTGCCACAACTAGAGAAAGCCCTCGCACAGAAACGAAGACCCAACACAGCCATAAATAAATAAATAAAATTAAATTTAAAAAAAATAGCTTGATATTTAATATATTTAATATACATTCATTTAAATATATATTTAATATATTTGATTTCTATTGACGTAGTGTGTGAAGGAATCATCCAACTTAATTTTAGTCCTATTTATTTATTTATTCTGGCTGCGCCGGGTCTTAGTTGAGGCACGTGGGATCTTCGTTGCGGTGTGAGGGATCTTTAGTTGCGGCATGTGGGATCTAGTTCCCCGACCAGGGATCAAACCCGGGCCACTGGCATTAAGAGCAAGGAGGCTTACCCACTGGACCACCAGGGAAGTCCTCAATTTTAGTCCCTTCTGGTAACTGGACGAGTACCGTTTATTCTATAGACTGTCATTTCTCCACTGATTGGAACTATTTTCTTAATGATGTAAGAAATTCCCCCAAATGCCTGTTTCTGTTTTTGGGTTGTTGTGTTCCTTTAATCCACCCCACCCGTCTCAGGCCAATACCTCTCTTTGGACGATGGTAGCTTCTTAGTACATTTTGATACTTGGGAGGGCAAGTTCTTAATCGCTAGCCTTCCTTATCAAAATTTCTTGGTTCTTCTGCAACATTTGTTCTTGCAGATAGAGTTTAGGGTCAACTGGCCAAGCTCCATTAAAATCCCGTAGGGGTTTGTCATAAACTGGATTGTGCCCTACCCCCCCCCCAAAAAAAAGACTCATGTATTGAAATCCAAACCCTTAACGGAACTGTATTTGGAGTTGGGGTCTTTAAAGAGGGCATGAAAGTAAAATGAGGTCATTAGGGTGGGTTCTGATCCCATAGGACTGCTGTCCTTATAAGAAGAGGAGATCAGGACACAGACACACACAGAGGGACGACCACGTGAGGACACAGGGAGGAGATGGCCGTCTACACGCCCAGGACAGAGGCCTCAGGAGGAACCAGCCCTGCCCACACCTGGACCTCAGACTCCAGCCTCCGGGACTGGGAGACATACATGTCTGTTGTTTACGCCGCCCCGTGTGCGGTGCTTTGTTACAGCAGTAGCCCCAGCCGACTAACATGGGGTGTGATTTGGATTGTACTCAGTTGAGAGTAATCTGAGGGAACCAGGGTTCTTCCCAAGGACGCTGACAGGTGCATCCTTCTCATGAAGCATGCTCAACGGTTGGAATTCCCACCACGGCCTGCCCATGAGACGTGTCACAGTTCTCACGCCCTCCGAACCCTCTGATACAGGAGGGGATTTGAGTGGGGGGCAGGGGGTGTTGGAGGGGGACAGTGTCTCCCGAGGTCTCACCTTCAACTGGGCTTGGTTCTCTACCTGCAGTATCTCAGCCCATTTCCTCACCAACCCTGTCCGGTGGGTACCATTCTGGATGTCTTACAGATCAGGAGCCCCAAGCCGCAGTGCCCGTAAAAGACCCCACATTCCACAGCTGAGCCCAGGAGTAGAACCCGTGTCTCTGTGACGCTAAGTACAGGGCAGACGGTTTACCTTAGTGAAAGCTTTTGAATTGATGAAACACATAATTTCGGAAACGTTTCCATGGAGGTCCCAGGTCAATCTTTTTCTTTCTGGCTCCATCCTTAGGTTCTTAATCGGCGGGTCTGGATCGGAAACGTCTATAGGGTATGAGTCTGGAGAGAGGCACACAACGCTTAAACTTTGTCCTACTCGGTTACCCCTCGGGAAGGTGAGTTCCACACGGAGAAGTGGTTGCCTGGAGCGGGCAGAGGCCCCGAATCTGCAGTACCTTAGTGACCTCACCAGCTCACCCTCCCAACAATGGGGGAAGAAAGTCAGAAAAGCAGATCACTTCTGCCGTCCGCATTGACGTGAAGTGTACCTTTCTTAACCATGTATGTCAAAGAAGTCCGTTTTCACTGAAAACCAATTCAGGCTTAGAGAGTTGGCTCAGTGTCTGCTCTACAGACTGAGATTTTGGAATGCTTTGCAAGTTGCAATAGAAATTTTAATGTAGGGACTTCCCTGGTGGTCCCGTGGTTAAGACTTCGCCTTCCAATGCAGGGGGTGCGGGTTCGATCCCTGGTTGGGGAGCTGAGAGGCCACATGCCTCGGGGCCAAAAAAACCAAAACATAAAACAGAAGAAGTATTGTAACAAATTCAATAAAGACTTTAAAAGTGGTCCACATCAAAAAATCTTAAAAAAAAAAAAGAAATTTTAATGTGATATATTAAAAATATATAAATTTTAATGTAATATATTTCTAAATATAATATATACCACGCATATATGAGATGTAATATATAAAAATATATAAACTTATATACAATTATATATAATGGAATATATATTTTCATAAAGTAGGAGACATCATTACACAATGATATTTATGTGCTTACACAGAGTGCCAGAGGAATTCTCATCTTCTTGGAAAATCACCCAAAATGCATACATCTAAATACATTTTGAAGTGTAATCAAAGCACATATATATTTGTATGATGCTGTCAATGGGGATGGAGGTCAGGAGTTTGCAGACCAAAGGATTCCACGTGTTTTATCAGTGACTTGCTTCATGAAGCAATCACATAGGGCCAACAACTCAAAGCTGTAAAGGCCCATCAGACATTTCTTCAGCTGTTATCTGTGACCCCTCATTGAGAGGATTTCGCAGAAATGACTGTTTATAAACCGCAAGCACTGTGACCACTTCTCAGGCTCAACAACCTTCGTTTGACAAGCAAGACCGAACCCTATGAATATCTTGGTTTCTGGCATTACAGCCTCCCAACCTATAAGGATAATGTATTCCTTAAAAAACAACTTCCCTAGGGAAATTTCTTACAAGTGAAAATGTAATTTTTACTGGATTCTTATGCCTCAGAATTTATATTCACTTCTTCCAAAACAACAGTAAATATCATTAAAGCAGCTATGAGTGATGCAGTAGAAAATATGAGTTTTAGCGTATTCTTACTACATTTTAGTTTGGTTTTAATTTTTATAACTTTATTTACAACCTTAATTATTTTAAAATTAAAATTTTTAAAGAATCTTCATAATCTAATATGAAATGTACATATATAAAATTATATATATTTATGTAACTAAGTACATATATGTTTAAATAACATAACAAGGGAGTTTTCTGTCACTATGTTTTCCATAAAATCTACCTATGCTCCTTTAGCGCGGTCATTATCCACCCAATTACAGATGTGCTCACAAATAAAAAAGAACTTTAATGCAAAAAGAAGAAAGTAAAAGCAAATCTGTAAAGACAAAATGAACCAAAATCAATGCAAATACACATAAGAGTGTTTACTGCAATATACTCGTGACCCTCCGGTATTCTGAAAGAAAAGGGACATAGTGTTCTCAACCCTAGAGCTTTTGAAAAACTACAGATGGTGGGAAATACTCTTCCAGTCATGATAAAGTAGTCTCAGATGTATCTCTCACCATAAGCCCCTCGAAAACTGGGCCAAATATATAAACCAACTATTTTTAGACTTTCTGAAAACTAAGACGAACAATTCTGAGAGTGTATTTTGGGGTGGGAGACATTCACAATCCAACGGGACAAGGTGGAGATTCCTTGCTGAACACTGAGAAGTCAGTAAAGACCCCAGAAGAGTCACGCCTTCGTTGTTGGAGAGAAAAAACTAAAGGTGACTCACCTTGAAAAAGCTTCAAAACAAGGCGACCCACCAATAAAGGAATGGCCTGCTGAAACAAAACTCACCATCTTTAAAGAAGGCAACCAAAGCAGACCCTCACCAACCCCTCCTTCACAATATCCAGCACCCAATAAAAAATTACTAGACACGCAGAGAAGCAGGAATGTGTTGGCTGTGACCAGAAGAAATACCAGGTCATAGAAATCGTCCCCTAAGTGGCCGATGATGAAATTAACAGAGAAGTCCATTAAAACAGCCATTATAAATATGTTAGAAGACTTGAAGGAAAACATGAACACTATGCAGTGAGGAATGGAAGATATAAAGGAAGAACCAAACAGAATTTTTAGAGGTAGAACATATAGCATCTGAGATGAAAAAATTCACTTGGATGAACTGGAAAACAATGGAAACGATCTACGCTGAAGCCCCCAAAGAAAAATATTTGAAGAAATTATGGCCAAACATTTTCCTAACTTAATGAAAATTATAAACCTACAGGCCCAGGAAGCTCAAAAACCCTACCTAGGATACACAGACACACACGTACCAACAAGCACACAAGTAAACAAGCACAAACACTAAGACACATCATCCTCAAATGCCTTTTTAAAAAGTGGTATCAAGAAAACCTTAAAAAAACCAATGGAAAAAAGACACAGCACCTATCAGAGAACAAAGATAAGAATTTCTGCTGATTTCTCTTTAGAAACAAAGGGAGACAGAAGATAACAGAACGACTTCTCCAAATGCTGCAAGAAAACAATACAAATCCTGGTCAACCTAGAATCTATATCTTAGCGATAAATGGAAGGTGAAATATAAAGACTTTTTATAGTAACAAAAAGTGAAAGGGTTTTTTTTGTATTTTTTTATTTGTTTGTTTTTTTGCCAGAAGAGCAGGTCTGTAAGAAATGTTAAAATAACAAAGGCTTTTCTGGCTGAAGGAAAAATCACCAGATGGAAACTCACGAAGGAATGTGGAAACAAGGTGAGCAGAGATGCAACAAAAGCATACCAGAAATAGTAAAAATGTAGGCAAACATGTAAAACTTCCCCATTTTTTAATGTTTTAAAAAGATAATTCTTTAAAAGAAAAATATTGTATTGTGTACTGTAGGCTTATAGAGATGTAGAAGTACATGTGTGACATGGCATAAAGGATGAGGTAGGAAGTAAAAGCATACTGTTTTGAGATTCCTATGTTCTATGTGAAGTAGAATAACATTATCTGAAGATAGTATGTACTGAATGAATCATCCCAGAGGAACCACACAAGCAGTGGAACAAAGAGGGGTAGCCCAAAAGCCAGTGGTAGAGAAAAAAACAAAAACAAAAAAAGCACTAAAGCAGTAACTGAAAAGAAGTCAGGAAAGGAGGGGCGAAAAAAAAAAAAAGGAAAACTGGAAAAAAAAAAAAACAACCCAGCAAACAAATAGCAAAATGGTAGAATTAAACTCAATCATATTAATAAGTTCATTGCATGCAAATGGTCTAAACACTCCAGTGAGAAGGAAAGTTTGTCAGACTAGATTTTAAAAGTACCCCACAGTATGCTGTCTGCAAGAAAGGTGCTTTAAATATAGTTTAAATGGCAATAATAGGAAAGCATATTTTATGCAAACTCTAATTGCATAAAACCTAGGATTTTATCCCAGGATTTTATTTCCAGGGGTAAGAAGGGACCATTTCAAGTGATTAAGTGGCCAATTCATCCTAATATATGTGCTCCCAAAGAGTCATTTTCAAAATACATGAGGCATAAGCACCAACCCCTCTCTAATAGACAGAACAGACAGACAGAAAACGGGAGGGATATACTGGACTTGAACAAAATATCAACAATTTGACCTAACTGACACTGTTGGGACATTCTAACCAATGACCGCAGGGTGCACTTTATTTTTTGGGTTTTTTTGGGGGGACCGAGCCGCACGGCTTGCGGGATCTTAGTTCCCTGACCAGGGCTGGAACCCGCGTCCCCTGCAGTGGAAGTGCAGAGTCCTAACCACTGGACCACCAGGGAAATCCCAGCATGCACGTTTTTATCAAGTACAAACAGAAGATTCTCAAAATAGACCGTGTACTGGCATGGGGAGTGTCAGTCCTTTTAAAAAGGTTTAAATCATTCACTGTGTATATATATTCCCTGACTACAATTCTCTCTTGATTAAATTCAAGATCAGTCTTTTAAAATCTGGAACACACCAGATATTTGCAAACAAAATGACATACTGATAAAGTACCATGTGCGCCCTAGAAGAAATCACAGGAAATGTAGAGAATATTTTGAACTGAATGAAAATGAAAGCAAACAAAAAAAAAAGGGCGATGCAGCTACAGCAACGCTTACAGGGAAATTTATAACATTAAATGTTTATGTTAGGAATAAAGAGTTTAAATTCAAGAATCAGTTTCCACATGAAGACGTCAGAGAAAGAAGAACAAATTAAACCTAAAGCAAAATCCCTAAAAAAAGTAAAGGGAACAAAAAAAAAATCAGTGAAAAAGAAAATGGAAAAACTATATAGATTGTCAAGGAAACCAAAAGCTGGTTCTATACAAGAGACAATATAATTGAAAAACCTCTCTCTCACTACACTGGATCAAGAAAAAAACAAAAACAGACCAATTTTAGCAATGAAAGAGGGGACACTGATACACATCCTGAAAGACACTGAAAGAAGAATTGCGGGTAATTTGAACAAGAGTTATGCCAATACCTTCAACAATGTATGACATGAACCAGCTTCTTGAAAGACACACATTAGCAGTACTGACATAAGTAGCAAACCTGAATAACCCTGTAAGTATTAAAGGAATAGAATATATAATGAAAAAGCTTCCCCAAAAGAAAGCATCAGGCACAGATGGCTTTGCGGCTGAATTCCACCAGCAATTTAAAAAAGAAATAGTAACAATGTGCAGAAACTTTCCAAAAACAAAGGAAAGGCGGGAAACATGTTCTAACTCACTTTATGAGGCCAGCGTTATCCCGATACCAAAATCAAAACATTAAAAGTAAACTAAAGCCCAATATGCCTTATACTCCTAGACACAAAATTCCTTCACAGAATACTAGCACATAAAGTCAGGTAAAGTATAAAAGTGGTAACACCTCCTGACTCAAGGGATTTACTCCAGGAATGCAAGGTTATTTTAACCATCACTATAATTTGCCCCTTTAACAGGAAACTGGTGATCTCCTCAATAGAAGCAGGAAACCATCTTGACAATGTTTAACACCGCTCTGGGATTAAAAACTCGCAGCAAACTAGACATGGACGAAAACGTCCTTCCCCTGATAAATCTATGAAAATCCTGGCGCTAATTCAGACTCAGCAGGGAAAGACTAACCACTTCTCCATGTGATCCGAACAAGACAAGGTGTCTGGTTTCAACGCTTCTATTCCACCGTGTCCTGTACCCACGGCCCCTCTAATGCGCTTTGACCAACGTTGTAGTTTTAGGGCGCTTTGGGGGGAAATGTTAGAACTGTACAACACGCTGCTTCCTTCAGCTTTTGGCTCCTAGAAAGCTACTCACTTCCCGCCTGTGGTCAGTGACCCCAGAATACCCATGGGCCTGGAGTCGCCACAAAGGTGGCAGCGGCCGCGGCCCAGAACAAGAGGGGCAAAGACAGGAGGCGGGGGTGGGAGCCTCAGACGTGGAGAAAGCCCCCTCCCCTCCCAGACCTCCTGCCTCTCCCGGCCCCTCTGGTCACCAGGTGCGGCCACGTGACTGGCTTGGAGCCCAGGAAATGGACAGAAGCAACGTGTGGTCCTTTTGGCGCAGACCTCTGAACACTCCCGCGTGATCCTCCTACGAACTCCTCCAAGGAGGTGACGGAGCCTCCCGGGTCCATCCCTGTGTAAGGATCCGGGCTCTGTACATGGAACGGAGCCACCTGGGATGGACTGAACTGTGTCCTTTCCCCAGCCCTCCCCCAATCATGCTGGAGTCCTAACCTCAGAATGGGACCTTAGCTGGAAATAGGGTGAGTGCAGATGTAATTAATTAAGATGAGGTCCCGCTGCCATACTGTGGCCCTAACCCAATCCGACTGGCGTCCTTATTAAGAGGGGAAATTTGGGTTCAGGGACACACACGGGGAGAACCCCCTGTGAAGACAGGAGAGAGGCGGCCACGAGCCCAGGGACGCCTGGAGCCCCCAGAAGCTGGAAGAGGCGGGAAGGACCCTCCCCTGGAGCCTCTGGAGGGAGCGCGGCCCTGGGACGCCTTGACCTCAGACGTCTGGTCTCCAGGACTGGGATAAATAAATGTATGTCACTTAAGTCCTCCAGACTATGCTATTTTTTAAGGCAGCCTGAGCTGAGTAAGCCAGCAGCCCCCAGAAGAATGATACCTATGCCCACACACACACGTGCACACACACACGCACGCACACACACGCGCGCACGCACGTACACACACACGTGAGCACACACGCGCGCACGCACACACACGCGCGCACGCACGTACACACACACGTGAGCACACACGCGCGCACGCGCGCACACACACACACCCCATCTGAGCTCCACCGCTCTCTGAGGAAGGAGCGAACTTCGCACGGTCAGGCATCGCTGTGGCCACCAGGGCAGCGCAGGGCGCCGTGCCCGACGCAAGCACCCAGCACCCACGGGGAGCGGGTGTACCGGCTCTGCTGCTGTCGCCTGAAGCTCTGCTCCCCGTGTGCGTGTTGTGCGAGCTAGACGGGAGGCTGAGGTGCACATCACCCCCTTGGGGTGACCCGTCCCGGGTCCCCCGGTCGCTCAGCCAAGTCCTGATGAGAGGGGCTTCTCTGCAGACCCTCCCCAAGACAGCAGGCCCGCCTGCAGGGCACCGTATCTCTTGTGCTCCTGTAAGCATCCCGGTCTTTGCACTCCGAGTTGGGCGCCCTCACTACTGGGCGCCCAGGACACGCAGACTCTCCGCACCGCGGGGCCGAGGGCGTGGGTCCCCTTGGGGGTTCTGCTGCAAGGTGGTGGGCGCTCTCCACCAGCGGCAGACTGGCTCCTCACCCCGCCCCACCTGGGATACTCTCTCCCGGCCACACCTGTCACCCGAAGTCAGCCGGACACTGACAGTCAGAGGTGGGCACGGCAGCTTCAGAATCTACATCGCTGTCGTTTCGCCTCCTTATCGAATGTCACTGTCGAACTTCTCTATCACGTCGTGAATTGTTTCCTATCCATCACCATCATGCTTGAAGATGGAGGGAACTTCCTGGACGCCACGGAGACCCTGGTTTGCACCCTACCCCTCCATAAATCTCCGTGACGAACGTGAGAAAAACAGGATGGAGTTGCCCCAAACACATCTTACTCGTTGCTCATCTGCGTGTCCAAGCTCCAGACGACGCATCTCTTACGACACCTGGATTTATACCTCCCAGTCCCGGAGGCCAGGATGCTATAGGATTGGTTCCTCCCAGAGGCTCAGAGGGAGAATCCGTTCCAGCTGGAGAATCTCTGCAGCTTCTGGGGGCTGCCCCGCCCCAGTCCTAGGCGTTCCTGCACTTGTGGCGGCATCACCCCAATCTCTCCTCTGTCACCACCTGGCTTCTCCCTGTGTCCATGCCTGGGTCCAAATCTCCCCTCCTTATAAGGACACCCATTGTTCTGGATGAGGATCCACCCACACGACCTCATCTTAACTCAAGGACGTCTGTAAAGACCCTATTTCCAAATAACTCCCATTGACAGGTTCTGTTCGTTAGGACTTAAGCGCATGAATTTGGCGAGGACAGAGTTCAACCCATCACCCTAATGTTTGCACGGGCTGCTTCCGACCCAGAGAAAGGGTGATAATAAATCCAAGAAAACTGATGGGTCCCAGCGCCCTAGCTACACCAAGAGCTCTGGATGTAGTGTCTTGACCGTATCAGGATGAACATCCTGGCTGTGAGGTACCAGTTTTGCAAGATGAACCCGCCAGGGTGACTGAGGGGAAGGTTACATGGGAAGCGTCTGTACTATCTCTTATGGCAGCTGAGTGGCTCGACCGTGACCCCCACGTAAACAGTTTCACTGAAAAACAACACAGCCCCAGGGACCCACAGACAGCACGTGGCTTTTCCTCCGGCTTTTCCTACCGTGGTCCAGTGGCAGCAGGCCGGAGACGGGCACCAGGAACGCCACCAGGAACACCGCCAGCCAGACGAAAGCCATGGCCAAGGCAGCTCCCACAGGAGGGTGGGCACCAGCTGGAGGAGAAGAGACAGTGGCCGCATGGGGTGGCTGCAGGGAGGGGGCTGAGCCCCCCCAGGGGGTGTCTTGCTCAGAGGGCAGGGAGCTGCTTCTGGGAGGGGAGCCTCCCGTGCATGTGCACGTGTGTGTGCACGTGTGTATATGCATGTGCGCATGTGTGTGCAGTGTGTAATCCGTGTATACCGCATGCCTGTGAATGTGTACGCATGCGTGTGCACATATTCCTTGTGTTTATGTGCCTTGCGCTGTGTGTGCATATGTGTGCACGTGTGTATCTGTGTGTATATCTCTGCGTCTTGCATATGCATCTGTGTGCACTGCATGTCTCTATATGCATATGCACGCATGTGTGTGCACACATTACATGTGTCTGTGTCTCTGTGTGTGCTGTGTATGCATACGTGTGTCTCTGTATCTTGTGCACACATTACACAGGTCTGTGTGTCTGCGTGTGCACGTGTACATGCATGCCTGCGTGTATGCAGGCCTGCACACGTGTCTGCATGCCTGCATGCCTGTGTGTGTGCATTCGTGTGTGTGTGTGTGCGTGTGTGTCAGCCTCTCTAAAAAGCTCCCGCCCGGGGGTCTGATCTCACCCTTGGCTCCAGCCCCATCCCGGAACCCAAAGCACGCAGCCCCAGGAAACACTGGGCTCACGAAACAGTGGAAGGAAGTTTAGTTAAGAGCATGAAGTACAACGCAGAGTTTCCTGAACAGACCGAGTTACGGGCACTAAATCCCGGCTGTCTCATCGTTCCCGCCAGAGTTGTTCCCCAGGTCCCCATGAAGCCCCCCTGTGCAGGCCGGCTCTCCTGGACCCTCCCCCGGGGGTCCACCTTCTGCACCTTCCGGGCCCCAGCGGCAGGGTCTCCCCGTGGACCCCACCCATTCGCCCCCCACCCACCTGAGTCACTCATGCAAATGCCCTTGGCGCCTGGAGGCCGGCCCGGGGCTGCCACCCAAGCAGAGCCTTGGACTCTCAGCTGCCTCGGGGGCCACACCCTCAGCAGGGCCACAGGCTCTCTGTGCCGGTCAGGGTCACCCAGAGACCTGACCCCCACTCCCCGCCATCCCACCTGGAGCATCTTGGCTGGGATGGAGGAGGGGGCCCAGGACGCACCTCATTCAGGGTCTGTCTAGCACCCCTATCACGAGACCCAACCCAGACTCCATCCATCTGGGGTCTCACCTGCTCCCCCGTCCAGGTCTGGGGCTCCCACAAGATTCCCCAGGACTGACCTGGTCCCCCAGAAGTGCCAAGTTTCACACAAATTTGACAGCAGAAGCCGACACCCAGCGTCCTTCTTGCTAAACTGGGTGGGGGGAAGCCCGAGAGACCCCTTTCCAGGGCAAGGCAGCGGGTCAGATCCAGAACTGCCCATCACGGGGAAGCATCCCAGGACAGATGCCAAACAATCCATTTGTAATAAAGGGATTAGGGGGAGGAGGGCAAGGCATTGGGCACAAAGCTTCAGGAGGGCGCCTCCAAGCCAAGCCTCACGACCCAGAGCAGTTTAATGCCGGGCTGAAGAAAGGCCCAAGCAACAGATCCACGGGGAGAAAACGATCAGAATTGTGACCAAATATCGGACGAGCACGGCCTCGGGCTCCTCTTTCCTTGATGAAGACGGGCCCCCGTGGGTGCCGAGGCAGGGGTGGGTGGGTGTCTGCTCCCGGCGTCCGCTCAGGTGAGCCGAGCCCCACAGGTACAGACTGCTCCAGCCTCGAGACACTGAGCCCACCCGCAGGCACGCCTCCTCGCTCGCAGAAGCTCACGTCCTTTGGGGACCCACGGTGCACGAGGATCATCGTCGTATCCTGCTGCCCCCAGATCGCGAAGGGAAGGGGCTTGGCCCCCGGAGGCCGGGGATGGGGCTGGGCTCAGCAGGATAGGGGCGAGACAAGGAGCCTTGGGGCTCTGCACCCCGGCAGCTCGCCTGCCTGGGTCTGGGGGCAAACGGGAGCCTGCGAGAGGTGGGGGCACTGTCATTAGGGGGAGGCTCTCGTCCGGGGAAGGCCACTCGGTCCAGTTCATCCGTTCGGCCAACGCCTAAGCCCCGGCGCAGGACACAGAGGCGGTCAAGACGCCCCGGGCGCCCCGCTGAGTAGCGGGTGACACCGCCGTCGGATCCCGTAACCGGGGTCAGTGGGATGCTCGGCGTCCTCCTCGGGCATAAAGGCTTTGAATCCGTTGTGTGCTGCCCCGGACGACACATCTCAGCTGCCACGAGCTGCGTTCAAATGCTGGGGTCCCCCCCCCCGCCCCCGGGGCTGGCGGTCAGTACTGAGTCTCCGGGGACAGCAGTGGATGAGGCCGCCCGCCTTCCGCCCCTCAGCCCGCCCCGGGGTCTCACCTGGGATGAGAACGCGGTCTGGCCGGAGACAGGCGGCCTCTCCTGGTGCTGGTCCGGCTGGCCTGGGGGCGGGCCCCGGGCTCTGCTCGCTCGCTTCTCGGCTGTGCTGCAGGCCGCCTCCCGAAAGAGAAAGAACCGTGTTTTTTCTCTCATCAGTGTTTTTATAGCCTCGGGGGGCAGCCTCACCCCTAAAAAATAAGCCCCAGTGAGCGGGGGAGGAGGGGAGGATGTGCTGAGGGCGTGACGAGGTCCAGGCGCCCTCCGGGGTCAGGAACATGACTGCAGCTCTGTGCCCTCCTGGAAGGAACACCCTTTCTTTCAAAGTCTTCTTTTCCTGTTCTCACTTCTGTTTGTAGGTTCCTCTTTGTCACGACCCTGATGGCATCCCGCCATTCACCCCGGCTGGGGCCGTTTCCTGGAGCCGGGTCGTGGGCAAAGCCCGTCAGCATGAACGGCCGGGGCCCTGGCCCCCTTCCTTCGAGGTCCCACTGGAATGACCGCTCGTGCCCAAGGGGACAGGGAGGTGACCCCGGGCCCCCGATGTGCTGGTTGTGCGGGACTCACGCAGCTCTCAGCCTGGCCCCTGCCAGCCTGCTCCCAGGTGACCTTCCCTCACCTGGGCCCTCCTGGGCACCCCTTGCCCTCGCCCTACACCTGTCATCCGCCTGTCACCGCCCCCAAGCTCCAGCCCCACGTGCCCGTCCCTCCACCCTCTCCCTTGAGGCCGGTCCTCTCGTCTCCTCCAATGCCTCCTGTCTACTCCCCACCCCCAATGCACATCCACCTGGGCTTCGGAGTGCGATTTATTTAGAAGCAGGGCTGGCACAGGTGTAACGGATTACGGTAACACAGGCTCCACCTGGAACAGGCTGGGCCCTATGTCCCATGGCACTGCTGTCCTTATGAGAAGGTGGCCCCCGGGAGACAGGGACACAGGGAGGACAGAGCCACATAAGGACGGAGGTGGGAGGGAGGCGGCCACGAGCCCAGGGACGCCTGGCGTCCCCGGAAGCTGGAAGAGGCGGGAAGGACCCTCCGCTGGAGCCTCCGGAGGGAGCGCGGCCCTGGGACACCTTGACCTCAGACGTCTGGTCTCCAGGATGGGGGAGGATGCAGGTCTGTGGATTCAAGCCGAGCAGCTTGGGGTCCTTCGTGACGCCCGCCCACTTCCCACAGAGCATGAGTCTTGGTGGCCGACCAGCCCCTCTGAGAGACAAACGCCGTATCTCCCCAAGGGAAGGACCAGACCCCCGTCCCCTCATCCCTCTTCAGGGCTGACGAGCGTCTTGCTAAGAATTGAGGCAATTCTGAAATGCATGCTAGGCAGTGGCCACTCCTGGTGGACACCTCTTGTCTGCTGGCCCCTCTTCGTCTGGGACTGAAGCACAGTGATGCAGGGGCAGCGGGCGTCGAGGCAGATGCAGTGCCGGGGAGGGGTGGGCACGACGACAAAGCTGAGGAATGACAGTCAGTCCGGAGTGGACTTCACCCACGTGGCTGCCAGAGCCCAGGCTGGACCCCCTTCCTGGCAGTGCGCCCCAGATGCCGAGGGGGTGGCGTTCAGATGTGGATTCTGACTCCTGGGTCTGGGGGGGATGCCCCACCACCCTTCTTTCTTTCTTTCTTTCTTTCTTTCCCTCTCTCTCCCTCTCTCTATCTTTCTTTCTTTCTTCCATTTCTTTCTTCCCTCCCTCCCTCCCTCCCTCCTCTCCTTCCTTCCCTTTTATTTTTCCCCTAAAAGCCCAAAACCCCAGTAAAGAAAGAAGACACAACAGAAAAGCACCGCGGGGCCTCCAGGCCACAGGACAGGTGCCCATCAGCTCAGCCGATCCGAAAGAGCTGAGCCCTGACTGTCCGTGGGGAGACCCAGCCCCAAACCAGCCGAAACGTGCGGGCACAGCACAAACCCCAGGAACCTTGCGAACGGGAGGCCCTGGGCGTGTGGAGCTGGGGTGAGAAGAGGACAAACAGGGGCCACCGGTGACAGGTCTGTTTCACGAAGGCCACACCCCCAAATCCGCCCGCAGCCCCGCCAGTGTCCCTATAACCCGGGAGAAGACTTGAGGTTCAGTGTTTGGGGGGGGGGGTCTCTGGATGGGGGGCGGGACCAGGCGAGGCGGAGGATGGTGGTGCTACCCAGAGGAGGCGACAGAGGCCCAGGGGCACGAGCGTGCTGAGCCGTCTCCCTCCGTGGGACCGCAGACCCCTCGGCCGCCCACTCCGGGGACCCCAGCTCCGTCCCCATCAGCGGTTTAGTGCCGTCAGACAAGCAATGACTAATTTCAGAAAAGCCCACACACACCCGGGGGCTGGCGGCGGGAGGGCGTGCGTTGTGCGCCTGGAATCCAGCCCGCGATGTGGGGAAGGAGCTACGGGGAACAGAAATGGGGAACCGGGAAAGGGAGTAGGCGAGGCCAGGGCACGGAGCAGCTGGGCCGGGAGAGACCAGAATAGCAGCCCGTCCAGCCAGCGCCTGGCACCTGCCACGCGGCCCCCGGGGGCACGGCCGGCTCGGCGAGGAGGGCAGGACCAGCAGTGCCTCCGCCCCAGGAAACCCGTGGCCACACGGACGGCAGACGACGGCCCACGGCCGCTCTCTCTCTGGGCTCCCGGCCGACGGGTGGCTCCTAGGGACCTGCCGAGGGGCTGGACGCCCCCCGCGGGATGCAGTGGGTCAGTTCCCGGGGGGCTGCCTCCCTGTGGCCACGGTCACCGCCCAGAAACGCAGCCCCTAAACCCCCTTCCCACGCGGCGTCCGGCTGGACCCGCGTACCCAGAACGCAGGCCACGGCACAGAGCTTCGAGCGCCCCGTGGGCATAAAAGTGATGGGCTCCCATCCTTAGCATCCAGGCGCCCGGGCTTCCCATCCTCCCAGCAACGTTCATGAGTCAGGGTTTGGCGATGAGATGCCGTGTTTTTGCTACATGACCTCCAAACACCACAGTAAAATGCTACCAATACTAGCGACTGTGATTCTATGATGAAATAGTTGCATGACCACCTTATATCAAAGGAGGCTCACATATTTAAGAGAATATATGTACACAGTGCTATACATAGGATGGATAACCAACAAGGACCTACCGTGTAGCACAGGGAACGCTATTCAATATCTTGTAATAACTTGTAATTGGAAAAGAATCTGGGAAAAAAAAAAAAAAATATATATATATATAAAAAAAACTGAATCACTTTGCTGCACACCTGAAACTAACACAACACTGGTAATCAACTATACTCCAATATAAAAGAAAAAGTTTAAAAGTAAGTAATAACTAAATAAAAAAGAGACTACATGTATATAGTATATTATTAGAATCATACAGGTCCATTAACATATGACTTACATGGTGTACATTAATTAATGTTTGCATCAATGTTACATAGCATTAGTGTCTATTGATTAACCTTGGCGTATAAGTACATTCGTATGCATTAAATATTAAATGTGTGTTTTATTTATTTAAGGGAAAACGTTCCGTCTGTCTGTCTGTCACTACAGACACACGCGTATATCCGGCGGGGTTCAGCCCATCACCCTGGGGCCTGCGTCTCACACACCCTGTTGTGTCCAGCGGGTCCATCCTGAGGGCAGAACCTGACCTTCCTGGGGCCACCATCCCCACCCCCTGGGGGGCCCCGGACCCACTTCAAATCCACTCTGGTTTAGACGCCAACACCCACCCCTGCTCTGAAGCGTTTCAGGAACCTCTCTCTCACGGGGAGACTTGTATCTAGTCTTCCGTCCAGAAAAACGTGCAGAGAGAAATTCATGTCTCCGGGGAGTCGTCCCCCCCCCCCGCCCCGCTCTCCCCCCGCCCCGCTCTCCCCCCCTCCCCCCGCTCTCCCCCCCCCGCTCTCCCCCCCCCCCCCTCTAAACCGGCAGTCCCTCGATTTTGCACGTGTTCTCCATACGTAGGTGGTCATCACCTGGTCCGAGAGCACGACCTTCGGGGAAGCCAGGGCCGTCCAGTGGCTAAGACTCCGCGCTCCCAGGGCAGGGGGCCCGGGTTCGATCCCTGGTCAGGGAACTAAGATCCCACACGCGGGCCGCAACTAAGACCCGACGCAGCCAAATAAATAAGTAAATAAATAAATATTAAAGAAAAAAAAAGAAATTCGCAGCCTGCGATACGGGGAACCCCGTGCGCTCTGAGGTCCCCAGAGACCCTCCAGGGCCACTTCCCGGCACGAAGCTGGCCTTGCCCTCGGGGTCGGGCCAGCCTGGGCCCCGCGACCCCGACCGCTTCCTGCGGGCTTCTCCCGAGAGGAGGGGCTTCCCTGCTGACCTTTCCCAGCAAAAGCGCTTCCGGCCGCGGGGGCGGGGCGTCCTTCCTGGAGGAGGGGACACGCCTTGCGCCGAGTCCCGGCCTGGCGCTCCGGACACGGCGCGGGTGAGCTGTGCCCTCTGCGTCCCCGGGGACCCGCAGACCTGTCCTCCCAGCTGCTGCTTCCGGGGGACCCGGCACGTAGGGACCACCAGCTCCCCGTCCGCTGTGGGTGTGGATCTTTGCTGCACTTTTTAATAACTGTACTCAGTGAGTGGTCCTCTCCAAATTCGCATCCCTTAGAGCCTCAGAACGGGACCTTATGTGGAAACAGGGTCTTTGCAGACGTGGTGAAGGGAAGGGTCTGAGATGAGGTCCCCCTGGAGGAGGGTGGCCCTACATCCAAGACAGGGTCCTTCTAAGACACAGAAGAGGAGGGACCCAGACACAGAGGAGAAGCCCCGGGAAGACAGAGGCAGAGACGGGAGGGAGGCGGCCACAAGCCCAGGGATGCCTGGAGCCCCCAGAAGCTGGAAGAGGCGGGAAGGACCCTCCCCTGGAGCCTCTGGAGGGACCACGGCCCTGGGACACCTTGACCTCTGGTGTCTGGTCTCCAGGATGGGGGAGGATGGATTCCTGTGGTTTTAGGCCCTCAGTCTGTGGTTGTCAGAGCCGCCCTGGACTCTCCTGTAAAAAAGAACACTCTTTTCTTCTGACACTCACCGTGCACCCCTAGCCGCTCCCTCTGGCCTCCTGAAACCTGCCTGGGTCCCCGGCCCCATGCCAGGGAGCAAACTCACCCTTCCCACTGGGTCCCTGTCCCACTGGGGCACAGGTCCGCTCTGGAACCTGCCGGTGGCCAACCCCGGCTTGGGCTGACTTGCCAGGTTCTGATTTTTATTGTAAATCCACCCGTGTAAATAAGAGTCTGCCGGGGCCAAGCCCATCCGTAGCCGGAGCTGATGCTCCCACGAGAAGCCCGTCTTTCCAGGTCCAGGTTGTCTCAGGTGGAGCCTTGGCCAGAGGCTCTCTGGGGTGATGACACAGGGTATCTTGGGGTCACGGGTTCCTCGGCCACAGCGATAACGAGCGTTTCCTCCACTTAGACCTCATCCTTTCTATTTTCTCTGAAGCACCGCACATCTTTCGAAAGAGGCGCCTTCTTAGCTCTGGCCCAACCCCAAACATGGAAGTTTCTAAATGAAATCTTCCTTATCAGCGGCCGCGGCCTTTTGTGAAACGCCCGTAGTGTTGACTTCGGATGGGCTCAGGGCGTCCCAGGAAATCCCTCTGTGTCTGGGGCGCGACTCTGCTGTTTGCTTCCCTGGCCGACAGCCTGAGCGAGCCCCGCAGGGGAGATGGGTCTCTTCTGGGCGTGGACGGAACCCAGCCTGGATATTTAATGTGGGGTTGTAGAGACATGCCACCAAAGAGAACTGTCCTCAGCTGGGCGTTTTCTGTACTCCCTTTGTCCTTCTTCCCCCTGTGGCTGGAAGATGGGCAGGCAGACAGGTGTCTTTGTGGTTCATACCGAGTTTTGGGGGTGCCCCATGCTGGCCACCTTGGGGGGCGTTTTGTGATGATTTTCCTCATTGCCTTCGCTCATTTTTTTTTTTAATAAATTTATTTATTTATTATTTATTTTTGTCTGTGTTGGGTCTTCGCTGCTGCACGTGGGCTTTCTCTAGTTGCAGTGAGCGGGGGCTACTCTTTGTTGCGGTGCATGGGCTTCTCATTGCGGTGGCTTCTCTTGTTGCGAAGCACGGGCTCTAGGCACACGGGCTTCAGTAGTTGCAGCACGCAGGCTCAGTAGTTGTGGCTCGCGGGCTCTAGAGCGCAGGCTCAGTAGTTGTGGCGCACGGGCTTAGTTCCTCTGCGGTATGTGGGATCTTCCCAGACAAGGGCTTGAACCTGTGTCCCCTTCATTGGCAGGCGGATTCTTAACCACTGCGCCACCAGAGAAGTCCTGTCACTTTTTAATTTTACTAAAAATACACCACGAATATCTTTCCTTAGGCGCAGAAATGAATCTACGTCTCCTCTTACAATTTCTACACAGCCCACACCATTGCATTCATACAAATCCGTGAATAAACATCCAGGCGATTTTTTGTTTTCTTTACTTATGATAAACAGTTTTCCCTGAAAGGGAAAGAGGTCACAACCGGACAGGGGAGGGTCAGGGCGGAGCACAGATGCCAGCTCCGAAGTCTGCACATAGTAGTGTGACAGCAAGGATGGGGGCCTCTGTCCTAAGTCGGAGGCTGTCTGTCTGTCTGCCCCCAGGAGACGGCGAAGACCCATCCCTCCACTTGGATTGCAGGCATCTCGGAGATGAAGATGCCCATGATGTGTTCGTTCTTTTCTTTTTTAAAAACAGCTTTATTGACGTTTAACTCACAAGCTGTAGAATTCATGCTAAGTGCACAGTTTGAGGGCATTTAGCACATTCACAATGTTCTGCAACCATCACCTCCGTCTGGTTCCAAAGCACTCTCACCCCCCACACGGAGACCCTGGGGGCCCTACACATTCCCAAGCCCCCCCCCAGGACTCCCCAAGTCTCTCCAGATGTCCCCCAGGGCTGCATGCTATAGGAGAACCCCAAGACGCTCCACCAATGATTTGGGTCCTTGTGTATGCAACGGTCCACAGACGATGTCCGCAGTGGACATGGGATGCCCCCCACCTTCCTCCACACGCCCACAGCCCCCTGCCTGGGTGGCCTCCTAGGGATGCCCACGCTCCAGACTCTCCAGGTGGTCACCTGGCATTCAACACATCCTGCACAGGTGTGGCGAGCCAGCCGGCAAAGGGGACAGAGCCTGCATCTGCAGCCAGGGCTGATGCCACCGCCCTGACTCGACCCCTCGGGCCAGAGACCACGTCCCTTTGTGCCTGGGAAGCTGAGAAACAGTGGCCGGGAAATGGGCGGGCCGCTCACCGCTGCCCCCGTGTGGTGGCTGTGACCATAGCCGGCCTCCATCACCTGTGCCTGGACGGTCAGCCAGCAGGTGGTTCCGAATTGTGACACCAGGAGCAGCCCCTAACCGGTACTGAGCTCACAGTCACTTTGCCCGGCGGCGTCCTCAGGACCCATCTTCCAGACACGCGTGTGCTCTCTGCAGAGACCCCTGGCTTTGCCTCTTTCTTGAAAGCCTCTTCTTTTTAATCAATAAACTAATTTATTCATTTTTTATTGGCGTATAATTGCTTTACCATGGTGTGCTAGTTTCTGCTGTACAATGAAGTGATTCAACTATATGTATACCTATATCCCCTCCCTCTTGGCCCTTCCTTCCATCCCCCCTCCCCCATCCCACCCACCTAGGTCATCACAGAGCACCGAGCTGAGCTTCCTGTGCTATACAGCAGGTTCCCACTGGCTATCTGTGTTACCCATGGTACCGTATTTATGTCAATCCTAATCTCTTTTTAAAGTTTATTCTTTCGGGCACAAAATAATGACTGCCTTTTGCAGGAAGCGTGAAGCCCGCAAGCACACGGGAAAGTCAAACTCCCCCCTGACCCGGCCGTCAAGAGAGAACCAGTGCGGATATAGGGCCACGTATGGGGCTCAGGCAGCAGACGCCCCCTGCCCTCATCCCCTCCCTCCGCCCTAAGCAACCTCAAATCTGCTTTTTGAGTCTGGGTTTCTGGCCATTCTGCATGCACGGTGTGACAGGCGTGGGCCCTTTTGTGTGTGGCCTCCGTCATGCTGTTCTCGAGTTTTTTTGGGGGGTGGGCGGGTGTTCCCTTTTACAGAGGAACTTCAGGCCCATGCTGGACAAAACCGCTGCCCTCACCACCAGCCAGATCAGGACCACAAGGAAATTCTTCTCTGGGAAACCTGATGGGGCAGAGGCGCAGAGGGTCAGGAGTGACCGGGTGGTCAGGTTTGCACACATCGTATCAGACTATGGGGTGGGGGAAGCAGGGCTGAGCAGAGGAGGAGAGAACTTCCAGACACAGGGGCCTGAGGAAGGTGGGAATCTTGGCAGTGAAGAATCGATTCTTCTGGGATCCTGTCCCACCCCACCCCACCCCTTTTCACTGTCCCCATCTTTCCCACCCTGCTGCTCACAAGAGAGGACCCACCAATTACATTTCCACGAGGGCACAGCTAATACCACACAATGCCTTCCTTCTCAGTGGAGATTAACTTTCAATACTGCACTACATAGCCAAAGGAATTAATGTGTAATTGTGAAATGTCAAGGATGAGAGAAAGGGGTGTGTGTGTGTGTGTGTGTGTGTGTGTGTGTGTGTTGTTTCTGTTTTAATTGCAAATGAGGCTTTTCTGGGGGAACTCTGACTTGACTCGTGTAGCCTGGACCCCTTCTGCAAGCCATGAACCCACTGCCTACGGGGAAGGAGGCTCAAACATGGATTTGGTAGCTCCTCTCTGGGGAAGGGGTGGGGCAGCCTGTATGTCTTTTAGGCATTCAGCAGGTGCATACTTAGAGCTCATGCCCCGTTGGCTCCTAATGAATCCCGAGGGACCCCTGGAGGAGGGAGTGGGTGGATCCCGACCTTGTGGGTTTTCTGCCGGTCCTACAGGGCAGGCTTGAGGCTGCATGAGGTGCCCTGTGGGTCTGCCGACCTTGAGCTTACGGGGCCAACCCTTGGCATTTCCTGCCAGGAGCCAAGCCAACCGTGCTGACAGATGGCAGCTGCCAGATTTTCAGGCAACTCACTTTGTGAGTTGTGATACCCCTCCCGGCCCCCTGAAGGAGGGAGGCACTCTGGAGGTCAGACAGAGCCCCCCCATGTGTGGAGAGAAGTGGGGACACCCTGGCTGACCCCACAAGGGTGACATCCCTGGGGTGGGGGGGTGACCGGCAGCCAGAGCCTCAGGGACACCCCAGTGAGACTGAGGCAGGAGTGACCCAGAGCAGCTTGTGTCCTTGTGGTTGCAGCTGGGAGGGGCCCTCCCCATAGGATGACCCCAGAAACACAGGAGGGGGCCCAGGGCCGCAGGACAGGCTGCAGATGGTGTGTTTAATCAGAGAGCTTGCGGGACCCACCCTGGGGCCCCTCTGCTGGGAGGGGCCCTGCAGTTGGCTCAGTGGACCCCCGTAAAGACGTGTCCCCATCCTATACCCTGAGGATGGGACCTTGTTTGGAAAGAGGGTCTTTGCAGACGTGATGCAGTGAAGGGTCTGAGATGAGGTCCTCCTGGATGAGGGTGGCCCTACATCCAGTGACAGGGTCCTTCTAAGTTACAGAAGATTCTTTCCTACCAACCAACCTCTGTCTGTTACCATTCTATAGGAGAATGGTTTCCAGGAACACATAATCTTTTAACAGTTCAATTATTAATGTGCAAGTTTTTAATTTATAGAGCAAACATTAAAATTGCACTTACAGTTACCTCCTTGCAAAATGGAGATTAAATGAGATAATGCATATACCCGACCGTTTGTAAGCTCTTAATGAAGGTGAAACTATTTGAAATAAAAGAGAAACTGCCAAAAAAAAACAGAAAAAGGGGGGGTCGAGCGGTAGGATTCAAAGGAAGGGCCCCTGCTTCCCTCCCTCCTGGCCGGGCATCGGCGGCCACGGGCGTACCCCCGAGACTCACCGAAATGCTGCGTGGAGCGCCATTCACTCCAGATTTTGCAGGACACGCGCTTCACCCGCATGCGGACGGTGTGCTCTCCCATCACGGCAGAATCGGGCATTCGGTACTCATTTTTATCTCCTCCTCTTTGGAAAACCTTTAAAAGAAAAGAGGATCTTGTGATGGACTTCGGTGACAAACGCCGGACTGGGAACAGGGAGAAGGCGGAGGGTGTGCATATCCTGACACGGGGCGGACACGTGGGACCCGCCTCCTCGGACCATATTCCCCCCACCCCCAACCGGCAGTAGCGGGACCCTAAGGGGCTTTGCTGTCTTGCATCTGGGTCTCACAGCTGTCCGCCTGTGCCCTCGTCTCGGGCAGGGTCCCCATTCCCTTGGGAGGTGAGGTTGGGGTTGTTCTGATTCTTTCTACACAGAGGACAGATCCTTCACTTCATCACATCTGCAAAGACCCTGCTTCCAAATAAAGTCCCATTCTGTGGTTCTGGGTGGACATGACTTTTAGGCGGACGCTTCCAGGTCACTACACTGTGTACTGAGAAGAAGGTGTCAGGAGCTCCATGAGGAGGAAGGACGTTGCTGTCTCCTCGGGGTGGGTGACAACCGGCTCCTTGAGCTGAGTCAGAGGCATTCGGGAAATCACAGCTTCACCATCGGAGACAAAGCCCAGTGACCCCTAAAGGGTCTCAGTGGGACCCGGGGCTGAGCTAAGCCTGCTGCCTGCTGAGGGCTCAACTTTGGGCATCTATGACCCAAGCAGGGAGGCTGCAGAGAAAGGAAGGGGTACTTACGGGGTCTCTCTTAGAGAGGCTGCCCTGTAAAGACAGAACAAAGGAAAGATGGTAAGTGGCTCTCTTCTCAGCATTGTCTGCAAATGTGGGACCCCCCCTCGGAACCCCAGGATGGGTATGAAATTATTTTAAGCGGAAGATATTTGGGATTCAACAGATGCAGGGAAAAAAAGGCTTCTCGGAGTTTCTCTTATCAAACTGGAAGCAAAAACTTCTGGGAGTGAGGCATGCCTTAAATTCCCTCTGGGGAGACTTCACTCCCAGGAAAGAGGTGAAACCATCATAAATTCTGTCTCCAGGGAAGCTTTATGGCCTTGAAGAAAGTACCACTCGTACCGGCATGAACAAACATTATCAGACTTTCTTAGGCACCATTTTTTCTCCTAGAAACCCATCTGTCTTTCCTAAAGATACCCCCATCTGTAGGAAATTCCCTGACGGGCCAGCGGTTAGGACGCGGTGCTTTCACTGCCATGGACCCGGGTTTGAAAGAAACCCTTTCCCCCCCCCCCCCATTGAAGCCTCTTCTCCCTTCTTTCCTTTCCGCTATTCATTTAGGAAGAAAAGTCCCTAAGTTCAGCTATTGAAGAGTGACTTCTTTTGTGCACTCCATACGGATAGGAATAAACGTTGCCTTTTTTGACAGGGCCCCTGCCCTGAGGGAACTTGCTTTCTGAAGAAAGCAAATGCAGATGAAAACCCTAAAGGTAAGAGCTAAAAGTGCAAAACCCTCAGAATGAAAAAAAAACAAAGCGCAATCTTTACAACCCCGGGCGAGGCAAACCAGTTTGCTAGGTACAACAATGTCTTCTGTCTTTCAATGACAAAAGAAACAAGATAAGTGAAGTCATCAAAAAGGAATGAGCAGCATATTTGGGGCAAAGAGACGGTAAAGGGGGAGACACAGAACAAACCTGTGGAGCAAAGAGTTACCTTCTCATGAGTGAGGGTTGTACCCCAAATCGGGAGAAAAGGAGGAGAGAAAGTTCGTGGCTCTTCATGAAGGTTTGGGGTTCTTACCTTTCTCTGGATGTCCAGTTCATAACACAAGACGCTATTCTTCGACATGCTAAATCTAATCTCGGGATTATCCCAGCGGATAATGTAATACGATCCATGGTACTCAGTCCTGATGTTTGCTGGCGGGTTATACTTTTCTGAGAAGAGATGCAAACGGGAAACAGATTCTACATCTGCAACGCACAGAAATCAAGTGGATGAGAGTCACCCGAAACACCTTTACAGTAACTGGTTCCATTTCATTTTTCTTGCATAAAAGAGAAGAAAGCCCGCGGCCTGGGAAGCAAGACCTCTGGTCAGCTGAGCGTGCATCTCGGGCTGTCCCCTCCGTGGCTGGCGCACGCAACTGTCCTGGCTGGGTTCCCGCCCTCTGCCTTCCATGGTGCAGAATTGCTGGAGCCCCAGGCAGAGATGCCGGCAGGGCAAAATGTGCTTCGACCGCATCCCTCACCTCCTCTGGGACACCCTACAACCCCGGGGAGCTAAAGGCATCCAGCATCTACACGGACCAACCAAACAGCTTGACTTGGTGTCGTACTGGAGTGCCCAGCTTTAGGAAAACATGCCGACCAATCCACCAGATGGTTTATCCAGAACCAGACACCGTGGAAGATGAAGTGTCTCCCAGAAGTGCAGCAAGTCCCCTACGTACAGACGAGTCCTGTCCCGTGACCGCACTCCTAAGTCCAACAAAGTCAGCGTAGGTACCCAACTTTTACAGACAACGCCAGACGCATGAGTTAACTTATGTGATTGGACTCGCGAACGCACGTTCGCATCTTTCAAAGTTCGCAACTTGAAGTTTCGTAATGTAGAGGACTTACTGTATGGTTTCCAGAAGCCCCATCCTCTGGTGCAGGAATGCAAATGAAATTCTGACGCGCGATCGCCCAAGCTCAGGACTGGAGGGACCCCGGAAGACTAAGGGAGCAGAGGTACCAGTTACCGTGCTCAGTTCTCAAAGACCCCCGGGTCACACCATGAACAAAATCCCCCCTCCCTGGGCACCAGGACCCTTCCCTGCCTCAAGTCTGGTGGACACAGGTCAGCCATGAGAGGGTGCCTTTGCTACCTAGCACATCTTGTTTATTCACAGATTCCAAATCTGCACAAATTTGCCTACTCCCTAAAACTTCTCTGAAACCCCCAAACCAGCACCTTGGGTCCTCTGGCAGTTATTTCCCAAAACGTGGCAAAAAATGTGAGTCACCTGGACGTGTGTGTTCTCAGCTGAGGTGCAGCATTGCAAACAGGTGCCCTTTTTGGGGTCTGTCAAGGGCTGTGTATTTTGCACTGTTTTGCTTTGCATTCCTACTGTCACTGTCTAAAATTGCCCCCAAGTGTAGCACTCAAGTGCTGGCTGGTGTTCCAGAAAGGGATCACAATGACACCCCAAAATAGGACACTTTGGCAGGGGGGTTATTTAGACCTGAAGGCAAGTGAGAATCAACAGATGCAGAAAGAACTCATTCCATGGCTTCCCTTAACTGGGAAAAAAGCAGAAACTTCTGAGAAATGAGAAGTTCCATGGGGAAGTTTTATGACCATGAAAACGATGGAAAATCAGCCCCCAGATGAATCTGCACAAACCTTACTAAAATAATCTTATCATCCATGAGTTTCCACATATATTTACCCCCTCTAGACGTTCAAAACTCCTTTCCTTTGTTTAGTCATGTGTGCACAATTTATTACTCTCTATTAAAATGGTATATATGTCCCTAAGTCTAATCACTTCTCACGCAGGGGGGTCATTTCTTTTCTATAGACCCCCCCCAACACACACACAGTGCATGTAAAACCTAAAATTAAATTTGTATCTTTTTCTTATGGTTATCATTTGCCAATTTAATTTGCAAGCCCCTATCGCTGAACCTAAGAGGTTAGAGGAAGAGGATTTTCCTTCCCTTGCATTCCTAAGCACAGGAAGACTTTGATGTACCTTATGGAGAAAATACAGGCATTAGATAAGCTGATGAAAATGCTGTGACCAGAGACTAACCCTGTATTTCCCCTTGGAGCGATGAATCAGTACTTGCTAATTCTGGGTTTGCAGGGGGAATTTCCAGAACATCACTACCACAAATAATGAGAATCCATTGTATTTGACATATTTCATGCGTGACACAAACATACGCATTGCACCCCAAGGGAGAGTTCTAACACCCTTCCTTCCTCTCTGCATATTTCCCAGACCCCGAATCTACGTCCTGCATCTTGCTGAGTCCAGTCGGGGACCCATTACCTGGTCCTACAGAGCCTTGGTTCAGATGAAAATTCAGTCCATCAGACGGCTCACAGAGGGGCAGAAGAATACAAGGGGAGCAATTGTCTTACCCATTTCAGGGGCTTTAAAGGGAGGAAAGTCCAAAAACTGGATGTCCGTGTCATTGCTGGTTCCATTCACCAGGAAGAAGTAACTGTCTGTTCTCTGGGGTTTGCCTAGCTCATCAAAATGGCATCCCACACGTGTCCCCGCCAAGTCAAGGATGTACCAGCCACACTCGGACATGTTTCCATGCCTGTAATTTCCAAAAGGACATCAAGGAACGGTGGGAGGAGCGTGCATCCTCTTGGGGGGGGTGCACATCAAACCCAAAATCTTGGGCTTCCCTGGTGGTGCAGTGGTTAAGAACCCACCTGCCAATGCAGGGGACACGGGTTTGAGCCCTGGTCCAGGAAGATCCCATGTGCTGCGGAGCAACAAAGTCCGTGCGCCACAACTACTGAGCCCACGTGCTACAATTACTGAAGCCTGTGCGCCTAGAGCCCGTGCTCTGCAACAAGAGAAGCCACCGCAATGAGAAGCCCGCGCACCACAACAAAGAGTAGCCCCCGCTCGCCACAACTAGAGAAAGCCCGTGCGCAGCAATGAAGACCCAACGCGGCCAAAAATAAATAAATAAATTAATTAATTAAAAATTCTGTAGAGTAAAATATACCAAAATAAAATTTTAAAAAAACAATATATCCCTCCAACCCAGAAAACCCTTCTGAAAAGGAGACAGTTTTATCATTGACTCAGTGTGAAACCAGAAGGCAACCAAAGAGATTGCAAAGATGGGGAGGAATGTCACCCTTTTATAGAGCGAAGTGGCTAAAACCCATCCCATTCACAGCCTGAGGATAAAACTGCTCTATCATCAAAAAGTCTATACATAATAGACACTGGAGAGGGCGTGGAGAAAAGGGAACCCTCCTGCACTGTTGGTGGGAATATGAATTGGTGCAGCATCTATGGAGAACAGGATGGAGGTTTCTCAAAAATACTAAAAATAGAGCTACAGTATGATCCAGCAATCCCACTCTGGTATTTATCTGAAAAAAACAAAAACACTAATTGGAAAAGATACTTACACCCCAATGTTCACTGTAGCACTATTCACAATAGCCAAGACGTGGAAATAACCTAAATGTCCTTTGACAGAGGAGTGGATAAAGAAGATGTGGTACATATATACAATGGAATATTACTCAGCCATAAAAAAGAATGAAATAATGCCATTTGCAGCAACAAGGATGGACCTAGAGATGGTCATACTAAGTGAAATAAGTCAGAGAAAGATAAACAGTATATGATATCACTTACATGTGGAATTGAAAAAATAATACAAATGAACTTATTTACAAAGCAGAAACAGACTCACAGACACAGAAAACAGACTTAGGGTTACCAAAGGGGAAAGCGGGGGAGGGAGGGATAAATTAGGAGTTTGGGATTAACAGATACACATGACTACATATACAATAGATAAACAAGGACCTACTGTGTAGCACAGGGAACTCTACTCAATATCCTATAAGAACCCATAATGGAAAAGAATCTGAAAAGAAAATATATATGTGTGTACGTATAACTGAACCACTTTGCTGTACACCTGAAACTAACACAACGTTGTAAATCAACTCTACTCCAATGTTAAAAAAAAAAAAAAAAAAAGATAAAATTGGTAATTTCCTGACACTTTCAGACCAGAGGAGGATTTTAGAACGTATTGCTGTACACCTGAAACTAACACAACGTTGTAAATCAACTCTACTCCAATGTTAAAAAAAAAAAAAAAAAAAGATAAAATTGGTAATTTCCTGACACTTTCAGACCAGAGGAGGATTTTAGAACGTAGAGCCACCAGCCAGGTGAAGGAGACGGGTGTTTCCTTCCTGGATGTTTGGACATTTTAGACCGGCGCCCCCCCGGGTCCTTGAGGCAACATTTCTGGACTATGGGGCAGCGTTTAACGTGACGACCCCAGCGAGGTCTCGGGCCCCCAGGCGCGCCGCTTCCGGGGAGGCCCCCCTGTAGAGGTGACAGCGCACGTCTGCAGGGGCGGCCGGGCCCGGCGTCCAGCTGCGGTTCGTGAAACGGACGTTGTAGATGACACAGGAGACGTTCTCGGCTCTGGAACCTTCCTTGCCTGGGAAGACAGACACCCCAATCCTCACGGTCGTCCCCACCGGCCCCAGCGCCCCGCCGGCGACACGGATGCGTGTCACCATAGGAAATGTCAGGGGTCCGCAGGGGGCGACGTCACCTGGGTTACGAAAGGGCAGGACGTCCTGGAACACGTGTCCATCAGAGGCGGCATTGACAGTCAGCGCGGCGGCCCCGTGCAGCCCGGCGTTGTATAATGTTGTATAATGTGCAGAAGTAGGTGTCGTCTTCCGTGACCTGCAAGACGCTCCACCGAGAATAAACGCACAACCTGGGCTGCGGGCTCCTGGGGACCCAAGTCAATCCCGCGACAGTTCCAGGAGGTGAGGGTCCCTGACCAGTACCCCCCTCCTTTTTATTGAGGTACAGTTGATGTACAATATTGTATGTTTCAGGTGTACAACATCATGATTCACAGTTTTAAAGGTCATAGTGCATTTATAGTGATTATAAAATATTGGCTCTATTCCCTGTGCTGTACAATATATCCTTGTAGCTTATTTTATACATATAGTTTGTACCTCTTAATCCCCTACCCCTATCTTGCCCCCCCGGAAACCACAAGTTTGTTCTCTGTATTTGTGAGTCTGCTTCTTTTTTGTTATATTCACTAGTTTGTTTTATTTTTTAGATCCCACATATAAGTGATATCATATGGTATTTGTCTTTGTCTGACTTATTTCGCTTAGTATAATCATCACTGGGTCCACCCACGTTGCTGTAAATGGCATTATTTTGTTCTTTTTTATGGCTGAGTAATATCCCATTGTATATTATGTACCACATCTTCCTTATCCATTCATCTGTCTATGGACACTTAGGTGGCTTCCATGTCTTGGCTATTGTGAATAGTGATGCTATGAAAATAGGGGTGCATGTATCTTTTCCAATTCCATATTTCCAGAAATATGCCCAGGAGTGGGATTGCTGGGTCATGTGGTAGTTCTAGTTTTAGTTTTTTGAGGAACATTCCCCCACATCTCCAAACAGCCACTGTCACTGTGAAACAAAAGCAAAAATAAACAAATGGGACCTAACTAAACTTACAAGCTTTGCCACAGCAAAGGAAACCATCGACAGAACCAAAAGATAACCTAGGGAATGGGAGGAAATGTTTGCAAAGGACCCCCCTTCCTTGATCAAACTTTGCTCAGGCCTCACCTTGCCCTCTTTGGGACTAGCTCTCTTCCTCGGCCTGCGGAACCCAGTTTGGGCAAAGCACCCTGTTAAATCAGATTACTGAGAACCCTTGATTCTGTAGGGGATCAGAATACATCACCCTGAAAGAGGCCACTTTGGCATAAGGATTATTTGGAGCTGCAGGCAACTGAGAAAGAGCAGATCGAAACAAAACAAAACAAACAAACAACAACAACAAAACCAGAAAAAACCCTCTCTGGCCTCCCACCCTTTGCCTAAAAACAGGGCATAAATTTCTCTTTGGGAAGTGTCCCCTCTTTGAAACTCTCGTACCAGGAAAGGCAGAATGAGCTGGTGCTACACTCTTACCACCCCAGAGAGGCGCGAATCTAAGGAACAAACCTCACTAAAACAACCCTCATCTTCCATAAATTTCCCCAATATTTACCTCCCCACAGTTGGCAGCTCCTAAAAGCCGAAACCCCTCTTCCTTTGTCTTCTCCCCTCTCTAGAAATTGTTCCTTTTTTTTTTTTACTTTATTTATTTATTTATTTATTTATTTATTTATTTATTTATTTTTGGCTGTGTTGGGTCTCCGTTTCTGTGCGAGGGCTTTCTCTAGTTGTTGTCCTTGTTGTTTATCTATTTTTCCCCTTTTTTTAACGTTAATTTTTATTGGAGCATAGTTGATCTGTTGCTTATCTATTTTATATATAGTAGTGTGTATATGTTAATCCCAAGCTCCTAATAAGTTTGTTTTCAAAATCTGTGAGTCTATTTCTACTTTGTAAATAAGTTCATTTGTATCCCTTTTTAAAATTAGATTCCACATATAAGTGATATCATACGGTATTTGTCTTTCTCTATCTGACTTACTTCACTGAGTATGATAATCTCTAGGTCCATCCATGTTGCTGCAAATGGCATTATTTCATTCCATTTTATGGCTGAGAAATATTCCGTTGTATACATGTACCACATCTTCTTTATCCATTCATCTGTCAGTGGACATTTAAGTTGTTTCCATGACCTGGCTGTTGTAAATAGTGCTGCTATGAACATAGGGGTGCGTGTATCTTTTTGAATTCTGGTTTTCTCCAGATCTAAACCCAGGAGTGGGATTGCTGGGTCATATGGTAGCTCTATTTTTAGTTTATAGAGGAGCCTCCATCCTGTTCTCCATAGTGGCTGCAGCAATTTACATTCCCACCAACAGGGTAGGAGGGTTGCCTTTTCTCCACACCCAGAACTAAACGGGAGGCTTCCAGGGCCCCCGATTTTCTAGGAAGTGCTAAGGGGTCACTCTTCTGCTTTGACCAGGATTCAATATGGCAACCTCTCCCTCCAGACCCCTGGGAGTTAGGGAGTAAGACCTCACGCAGATGGTGACCAAGCTCCGTCAGCTGTCAGGAAACAGGCTGGGCAGGAAGGGATGCATCGGTCAGCGTTTTAATTTATAAATTCCACAGATATGGATTGCAGATCTGTATCATAGCTGGTATTGTCCAAGGCGTTGGGGATAAAGGAAAAAGAAGAACAGGAGGACAAAGGTCTTGTTCTTACTGAGTTTACATTCGCACGTGAAGAATGATAAAAATGGAGAAAATTGTCACGTAAGGTGGTGATGCGTAACCAAGACAAGTAAGGCAGGAACGAGGTGGGGTAAGTAGGAACGGGGCTTCGTGGTGATGGCCACATAAGGATGCTCTGAGACAGTCCTGCTGAGGTGGGGACCACGTGATCAGCAGACTTTCCAGTCATTCTGAAGACAGAAACCCTCACTATCTTCATGATTAATTACACAACTTGTGACACAAGAGAAAATGACTCAAATAACTGCCAAAAAAAAAAAAAAAGTTTTTGTTCTGACAAGGATAGATGTGGAACCTATAATTTTTGATGGATGAAGTGCTACTTTAACAATGCTCAGGTGGCCTGGGGGTGGGGGAGACGGTAGGGAAGTGTGTGGGGGCTACAAAGGGGCACCCAGAAATTGATGCGGTGATGCAGATGTTCACCATAGGGGCTGTGGTGATGGTTTCACAGGTGTCTACCTAAGTCAAAACTGACCGCATTTCACATTATAATCATGTGTAATTCACTGTATGTCTATTCATCCTCAGTGATAAGAAAACAAAACCTCTTTGGGGGTCACAAGAACTCTTGTCAAATCTGCACCTTCATCAGAGAGCTTGAACAACGTTCGTTACGGGGTCCCATCTGCTATAGGTTTTAGGTGCACTTGATGAACACACTGAATATACGGCAAGATGATTTTGCGGGGCAGGGGATGTTTAGGGTGTTATGAAAATTTAACTTCACACACAGGTATGGTATAGGATTCAAAAAGGTTATTGTTATAAATTAAACCAGCAAAGTTGTAACCAAATTCCCAGGGATGGAAGAGCCCATAAGACGGTATCACTGAGCAGAGAAATCATTCTTTCTTTTCAGCTAAAAGCTACTGACAGGGACTTCCCTGGTGGTCCAGTGGTTAGGACTCTGTGCTTCCACTGCAGGGGGCGCAGGTTGCATCCCTGGTCGGGGAACTAAGATCCTGCAAGCCATGCGGTGCGGCCTAAATAAATAAATAAATAAAGCTGCTTTTTGGAATCACTATTTTAGGCACGCAGACGTTTTGACATCTAAGGGTAGGCATTCTATCAAAGCTCATAAATATACAGAAACAAGCAGCAGGAAAGTTATGAAAAAGATCGTAACAAGAGCTGGTAAGGACGCTGACGACCCAGAACCCTCAAGCGCTGTTTGTGGGGATCTAAAATAGTGCAGCTGCCTTGGAGAACATTCTGGCATTAATCTGCTCGAGCTGCCATAGCAAATACCATTAGTCAAGTGGTTTAAACCACAGACACTGATTTCCCACAGTTTGGGGGCTGAACGTCTAAGATCAGGGCGCTGGCATGGCTGGTTTTCTGGGGAAAACCCTCTTCTTGTCCTTCAGACAGGCATCTTCTCACTGTGACCTCACGTGATGGAGAGAGGGGCTCTGGTGCATCTTCTTCTCTTCTAAGGACACTAATCTCATCATGGGGGCCCCACCCTCATGACCTCATCTAATCCTAATTAATCACCTCCCAAAAGCCTCACCTCCTAACACCATCCCATTGGGGGTCAGAGCTTCAGCATATAAATTTTGGGGAGGACACAGCAAAAAGCAAGCAGTTCTTAGACCTTATAAAGTCAGACATACAATTCCTATGCGGCTCGGGAATTTCAGTCTCAGGTATTTACCCCAAATAAAGGAAGATTTCCTTCCACAGAAAGACTTGTACCCGAATGTCATACAGCAGCTTGATTTTTTTGTCACCCCAAACTGGGAATGACCAAAACACCCATCAATGGGAAAATGCACCTAGCAACTGTGACATAGCCATGCACAGGGATAGAGTGACTCATCCATGAAGAGCACCGAGCTACCCGTATACTCAAGGACGTGGACCAACCTCAAAAACACGCTGAGCTAAAAGAAAGCCAGACAGCAGAATTCATACCGTGGGCTTCCCTCTCTAGGAAACTTGGGAGATGGTGCGTCTCATCTACAGGGGCTGGGGTGTCCCTTGGCTGACGGAGGAACAGGGAATCCAGAGGGAAGAGTTCCACATCGTGCCTGTGACACGGGTTTGTCCACTTGCTAAACCTCACGAGGCTGCATGAAGGATGCCCAAATCATCCCTCCATCCAGCAGATTTTCCAGAAGATCTTAGAGTTGTTACCTAGGAGATGTTGAATTAGGAGGGATGTACCTGCCCCCTCCTCACTCACCCCTGCCCCCTGGGATTAGAGAAGCAGATCCCAGAGCTGGTAGATGTTTGTGCCGCCCTCAGCAATGGGGTCCCCGGCTTCCCTGAACTTTTAGGACCGCACAGGGTGATGCGGGGTGGGAAAGACCCCGTGCACAGTGTCACCACGCAGAGCACTAACCCCACGGGCTGGCTGGTCTCAGGGATCCTGAGGGCTGCATCGCCCTGAAAGCTCAGGGGTGGGACGCCTCGAGGGCACCCTGGGGGTGAGACAGGCCCTCCCCCTGCAGGATGGCGTGTGGGTCAGTGAGTGAGTCAACAAGTCCACATCCCGTTTCCCCCTCTGACCCGGCCGCCCACGATGGACCGGGGTCCCTGGCGTGGACCCCAGAGGCAGCAGGCTTTACCCATGGCTGGGGGGCTGTCCCCTGTGTCTCAATGCGAGGGGGGGGGCCTCCCCGGGACCCTCAGGTCCTGCAGGTCAGCCACTGCCCGCTGGGGACTCCACTGAGAAAGAGACAGACACGGCCGGAAATAGTGCAAGTTGGCAGTGACTCAGTTTGTACTGTGGTCCGTCCGCAAATGACATTTCCTCAACTGTCACTATTCGGTGTTCCTTCTGTGTTTCATCACCTAAAAGAGAGAGTCTGCCGACACGGTTTCCCTTCCAAAGACCCTAATACGCTCTGGAGCTATTTTATTTTTCTGCTGTTCCCCTAGCCTCTCCCTCCTGGGACTTTAATATTATTATTATCATCATTCCTAACGGACAATGTTTTCAGCAGTTTTCGCTTTTCAGAGACCTCAGCGGAAGGCATGGAGTTCCCGTGGACTTTCCCTACCCTCTCCCAGTTTCCCCTGTTATCCTATTATGGAATATCCTGCGTTGGGTGGTGCATCTGTTACCATGGATACGTTGATACTGATACATTGTTCTTAGCCGGGATGTAGTGTAGCCACACAGAACCGGTTCCCTGCCTGAACCAGGGCTTCCAAAGCCCCAGAACACACTTTTCAATTTTTTTTTTCCCCCGGATATAAAACAGAGAAGTTGCAGTTGCCATGGGGAGGGTTGGGCTCCGGACTACCCTCATCCCCACTTTCCTTGCCCTCCTTCCTGCACCCCCAACCCATCTACGCATTTCTTTTTCTGTTTCAGCAAGAAGTGCGGCCCTTTATTAATGAACTCAGCCGTGTTCCTTCCTTAGAAGGTTTTACAACCATCTGGTGTTTTGTGGTTTGTGGGCAGTGACTGTGCTGGTGACAGAGGAGGGTCCGTCTGTCTGGTCTGGGCGGCCGGGCTGGACTTGAGGATTTGAGCTGGCGGGGTGGGGAAGGGGCTTCTGGATTTGCTCCCTGAGTCCAGGTGCGTGGTCACGGGTCCCTGGTCCTGGACCCCCTCCCCCCATGTGAGATGCCCCGGCAGGTCTTGTCTTGTAGGGCTGGACCCCTGCGTCCCTGTGGGGGGGGGTGATGTCTGGTCCTGGAGACTCCTGGGCCCCTCCTCCTGTGGGTGGTCTTCCTGCACACCCCAGCTTCTCCATCCCAGGGAGGCATCAGCCCCCAGAGCACTGGGGTCCCCGGTGTAGCCCTGACGAGGAATCAGTGTGCTGGGGTGAGGCAGGAAAGTGCATCCTCAGGTCTCTGAGAAAGTCAGGAAAATCCTGGTTTTATTCTGGGCTCTTCCCTCCCCACCCCATCCTGGCCCCTCCAAACCCAGTACAGACAAAAGTCTCTGCACAATCTCCTCCCCTTCCGCCCCTCCCCTCCCCAAGCCTCGGGGGTCTGTTCAGGGACTTTGTGGGGCTCCCTGGAATTCCCACAACCCAGTGGAGCAAGCACTGTCCTCAATCCCATTTCACAGATGCGGCACAGAGAGGGCAAGCAGGCTGCCCAAAGTCACACAGCCGTGACGGCATATCCCCCGTGCGCACCTGGGGACTGTTGCCCGGAGTTGCGAGTCTGCACTCAGCGCAAGAAAGAAAGCATTGCTCTCTGAGCAGGTGCGGCAGACACCCAAAGACCCTGCAGGGCGGGTACGGCCCAGTCACTCAGTGCCTGTGGGGATGTGCAGAGGGGTCCCCAGAACGGGGTGGAGGTCATTTATGACATCGGGGGATCCACGGAGCGTGATGCCATAGTGAGCAGATTCTCAGCCTCACGCTGTTGGGGAAATGTAATTAACCCCAAGTCTCCTGCGAACCCAGAAAACCTTCCCACAATGACAGGAGGGGAAGAACAGGTTTTATCACTGAAGGAGCCCAAAACCAGGAAGGGACGCCCATCACAGGCTGAGACCTGGCAGGGACGGGAAGAGTCCCGCCCTCTCGCACAGCCCGGAGGGGACGACCAGCCCCAGCCTCGTTCTCGGGATAAACAATCTCTATTTCCTGAACCAACAGGTCTTGACAGCCCCGTGGGCTGCGCAGAGTTTGTCCTAAACCCCCCCGGTTTATCGGGGCCCCATCTACGTTAACCAGTTGCCTCTCTCCGGAGAAAACAACACACGGCTCCCAGCTTTGTGCCAGCTAGTACGTTTGCAACTTGGAGCGAGGTGGTACTTGCCCTAATGTGGCAGAAGAGAGAGTTTAAATTATCTTTCTTGGCATCTCACCTTCTGAGATGGCCCACACTGCCTATGGTGTGTGTCTGTCTCTAAATAAAGAAAAACAAATATCGTATAATATCACTTCTATGTGGAATCGAGAAAAGTGGTACGGATGAACTTATTTGCAGAGTAAAAACAGAGTCACAAGATGTAGAGAACAAACGTATGGTTACCGAGGGGGGGCGGGGTGGGTGGGACGGACATGTACGCACTACTATGTATAAAGTAGGTGACTAAGGAGAATGTGCTGTAGTGCACAGGGAACTCTAGTCAGTGCTCTGCGGTGACCCAAACGGGAAGGACATCCAAAAGAGAAGGGACAGATGGATACGTATAACTGATTCACTTGGCTGTACAGCAGAAACTCACACAACAATGTAAAGCAACTCTACTCCAATAAAAATTAGTTTTAAAAATAAATAAAATTATTTTCCTTAATTTTAATTTGTGTCTGTCCTTACAAATCTCATTTACCTGGCCTTCACCTCAGAGGGCATGCACTGGGGTTACCCGCCACACGCCGCCTGTGTTCGGAGGGCCTGTGAGCTAAGAATAAATTGTTACATTTTTAAAGGGTTGTTAAAAAAAAAAAAGAGAGAGACCGGATCTGGTTGACAGATGCATGTGGCCTGCGGAGACTCAAGTGTCTGGTTTTCACTGCAGCGAACGTTTGCGGACAGTTGGGGGAAGTGGATAGAGGTGGGGCTGTGGGTGCAGGTTGGGTGCACTTCAGGGCAGGGCTGGGCGTAAGGGGTGCACACAGTCGGGAAGGAGCCTCTTTAGAGGGGCGTGTGGGTGGAACTGTGTTCCTTCCAAAGCGGTATGTCCACCTCCTGACCCCCCAGAACCTCAGAATGTGACTTAATCTGGAAACAGGGACTCTGCAGAGGTGATGAAGGGAAGGGTCTGAGATGAGGTCCCCCTGGAGGAGGGTGGCCCTACATCCAATGACAGGGTCCTTCTAAGACACAGAAGAGGAGAGACCCAGACACAGAGGAGAAGCCCCGTGAAGACAGAGGCAGAGACAGGAGGGAGGCGGCCACAAGCCCAGGGACGCCCGGAGCCCCCAGAAGCTGGAAGAGGCGGGAAGGACCCTCCCCTGGAGCCTCTGGAGGGAGTGCGGCCCTGGGACACCTTGACCTCAGACGTCTGGTCCCCAGGATGGGGGAGGGTGGATGCCCGTGGTTTTCATCCCCCCGGTCTGCAGTCATTTGCTGCTGCCACCCCAGGACACTGCCCATGCCTCCCCCCAACCCCGGCCCTCCTGCCTGTACATCCAGACTCAGATTCTCTTCCAAAGGTCCCCATTTCCCCCCCACCTAGCCATCACTCCCCCTGCTCCCTGGTCCCTGGCAGAGTCTGGAGACCCCTCGCCCTGCCCGTGCACGTGAAGATACCCGGAATCCCCTCTCCGGCCTCCACGAGCTCCAGCACTTGCTCAGCTTTAGTTTTTCCTGGGAGAACCCTTTCCCCCCAGCGGGGCTGAGAGCTCACCCTCAGCTACGAGGTCTTACCGAGCCCAAGCTCGCTCTGCCTGAAAATGAGGTGCTGAGGCAAGGGATACGACTTATTAGGCTTTGGAGAAGACGGCAGACGAGTGTCTCTGAAAAACCATCTTTTGGGGGCTTTGGATGCCAGTTTCTTTTATTGCACAGAGAGGGGCAGGAGATGAGGAAGTAAAGTAAAAAGGCCATAAGTTCTGCAAATATCCCCTGGAATGGCCAGCCTCGGGGAGGGGATGTGTTAATTTCTTCTTTCTTGCAGCCCTCCGCAGGTGGGCGGGGTCCGGATGCTTCCCTGAACAAAGACACTTTGGTTTAACCTTCAGGCAGGGAGGCAGGGTCCCCCGAGGCAGACCACTGTGTATAGACTGTATCCTTTTCTTGAACAAAAGCAGCAGGAAGCAAAGGTTAAAGTGAAAGAAACAGATCCAACGTGGAGTCAGAATCGGCTCTTCCCTGTTACACCTTCACACGCCTTTGTCGACCACGTGAGTGCACACGAGCCACGTGGGCGTGTGAGCTGGATGCTGAGGGACATCTCAGCCCAGGTGTGTGATGGGTGCGTCTCCCCAGAAGCAGGTGGGGGTAGGGCCCCCGTTGCCAAGGTAAAGAAGCCCCGAGGAGCATGCGCTGCAAAGGCAACCATGGCAACCATGGCAACCATGGCTGGGGCTCAGTCCCCGCCATCCCCAGTGGTGCATCCCACGGCCCCTGCCGTGGCCCCCAGCCCGGGTGAAGCAGGAGGAGGGTCAGGATGGACAGAGGGGAGGTGGGCCTTGGGCATTGCAGCCCACAGGGAAGGCTGCGCTGTGATTAAAATACAGCATCATTGCCAAAAAAAAAAAAAAAAAAAGACTTCCCTGACAGTCCAGCGCAGGGGGCATGGGTTTGATCTCTGCTTGGGGAAGATCCCACATGCCATGCAGTATGGCCAATAAAATTTAAAAAATAATAAAATGCGGCATCATCCCCAGAAGATTGGTTTAAGAAGATGTGGTGTGTACATACAGGGGAATCCTGGGAAACCAAAAGATGCATGTGACTCACTTTATGGAGCTACTCGATTTATTGCGATGGTCTGGAACCAAACCCACAGCATCTCCAAGGTCTGCCTGTTTGCCTGTATGGACAGGTATTCTCTGTTTTAAGTAAGTTGAAATCTGGGTGCTCCCAGCAGCACGTTGCTCACATGGCCCCAGGATCTTCACCTTGACTAAGTTTGTGTGGCTTTGGTGAAAATGATTTCTGGCTTGAAGTCCCCATAAGAGGGCAGAGCTGGACCAGTCTCCCAGGAGCCCTTGACGATCAGGGGGCTTCATGTGAATGACCCGGAGAGGGGGCTTTGCAGAGACCAATCAATCAGAGGGAGAGAAGGATGTGAGGGTTCCTGATCTTCCAGATGACGACTTCACCAAGTCTTTCTCATGGTGTTATTTCGGGGCCACTGAAAACATCTCCTGTACAACAACAAAAAATATGTCCAGCTCCTCCGCCCCCTGAATTTAAATTCCTTTAGCGGGGAAGGAAAATGTCAATACTTATGCCTTAGAATAAAATGCTCCTGTCTGGGAGGCGTTTTGCAAATTCATACTAAAGTGGTCATGACTGATATCGGATCTGCTCATAAATGCAGGAAGTCAAGATGTTAAGAAAGAATGGAGAAGAAAAGTGGAATAGAAAGTGAGAATCCTAAAAATAAAATGTCTCTAGTTCAGCATGGTCTCTGCATGGCCCTGTACCCACTGTTTGCTGTTGGATAGCTGTTACCAGAAATTTTTTTTTTTCTGTTCGTAGAATTTTTTGTCCCCATCTGGACCACTCTAGGGCAAAATTTCAAAGCGGAAGGAAATTTCGAGTGTCTTTGTCCCCTCTCAACCCTGTGTGTGCCCTGATGCTGTCACTACACCGCCTCTGCACAGATATCCCCTCCTCTACCCTCGCCCTCGGATGGGCAGACGGACATCTGGTCACTGGGGACGGCAGTCTAGTCTCTCAGGCTTCTGGGCGGCACTTCCTTTCTGATGACAGGTCTTGACCTGAAGGCATGGCCCATAGGATGGGATCTGGGGCACTGGGAGTGAGGGGGTGATGTATTGGACAGGTGCTGGGGGTACAGTCATTGGGGGCAGGTGTCCATCTTCCTGGCGGGCAGTCCCCAGGAAGAGCACAGGGACCCACCAGAGCCTGGACGGCCCCATGTGAGGACATGTCACAGTGTCCACCCGCCGTAAATATTCCTGTGGTGGTCAGTTCATGTGTCCGGATGTCCAGGTGACAGCCCCACTCATTCAGACACTTACCTGGGGGTGGCTGGGAAGGTGTTTGCTAGGTGTGACTCAAGTCCACAACCAGCTGACTTGGAGTAAAGAGAAGGTGCTCCATGTGGCAGTGGGCCTCGTCTAATCAGGTGACGGTCTTAGCAGCAAACACCGAGGTTTCCCAGAGAAGAAGGAATTCTGACTCATGATGGCAGCGTCAGCTCCTGTCTGAAATTCCAGCTCAGCCCCCTGCCCTGCAGATTTCAGAGTCACCAGCCCCATAAGCATGTGAGCCAATTCCTTGAAATCAATCTCTTTGCATTTATATATATATCTATCGCCATATATATATATTTATCTTTCTCCAAATATATATCTCATATAGGTATGCACATTCATATCTCTTTCTATATATAGATATATATCCATATATATATCTCCATACGTATACTGTTGGCCCTCCATATCCTTGGGTTCTGCATCTGTGGATACAGAGGGCCAGCTGTATAAACTACTCCTCTCTCTCTCTCTCTATCTATATATATGTATACACACATATATATGAATATCTCTCTCCCTCTGTGTATCCATATAGAGCTCCATATCTATGTTTATGTGTATGTCTACATCTATAGCCTATATCTCATCTCTATCTATGTACCAATCATCTCTATATCTATTTATCAATCAATCATCTATTTATTATCTATCTACAAATCATATCTATCAATCACATCTATCATCTATCTTTCTATCATAGCTATCTATCATCTATCATATCTGTCTATCTTTCTATCATATCTATCTCTGATATCTATCATATCTATCATCTATCATATCTATTTATCTATCTTTCTATCATATCTATCTATGATATCTATCTTTCTATCATATCTATCATCTATTTTTCTATCATATCTATCATCTATCATATCTATTTATCTATCTTTCTATCATATCTATCATCTATCATATCTATTTATCTTTCTATCATATCTATCTATCTATGATATCTATCTGTCTATCATATCTATGATATCTATCTAAGATATCTATCTATCTATCATCTGTCTAATATAAATCTTCATCCTATTGGTCTCGTTTCTCTGGAGAACACTGACCGCTACAGTTTCAAAGTCACTCTGAGCAGAGCCGACCTACCCGCAAGGCTGTAGATGAGACTTCACTGGCTGGGAGCTGCTCTGGGCATCGTGCATCCAGCCCTATGGAGGATACAGGCAAAGTACACAAGAGGTAGGAGAGGAAACACAACCCCACAGCGGGTCTGCAGACCCCTGACTGCTCCCCGACACATAAACGCTCAGGGAACAAGGAGAATCACCACCAGTGGACGTAGCTTGGAAATAGCCAACCATCCAACTCTAGGGAAACCAGCTCCTTCCGCAAATCAGAGGTCTCAGGATAAATGCCACGGTTACAGAACAAGCTCAAGCAATCCGCCACATCCTGGACCAGTGTCCCGGTTGCCTGCTCAAATACATGGCATAAGAAGACAACTTCCAGGGTGGGAAGTGAAAACCATTACAGATCAAAGAGCTTTGAGATGCGTGAACCAAATGCATCCATGGGCCGCGTGTGGACCTTTGGCCCCTGGGGCAAAAAGACTAATTGTAAAAAGTTGCATCGGCAATGCCCGGGATTTTGTGAAGACAGACCTGAGGAATGTGTGTGAAGGCATTATGGAATCAGGGATGACAGCCGAATCATGCGTGAGAGAGGCAGGTGTGTGGTGACCCTGAAGTCCTTCTCTTAGAGCCCCGTAGCAGGGTTCATGCCAAAGCGAGATCATCCCTGGGACATGCTTCGGAGGTCCCCATCAGTCCATGGCTCTCCTCGGATACCACGTTTCCCAGGATCCTTCCCTGGCAGCCCCTCCAAAGCCACACACGGCCCCGCCTCCCCTCTGCCCCGGGAACACGTCACTCACACGCCGCCCACGTCCTTCTCTGCTGTCCAATGGTCGGCTGCCTCAGCAGGAGGACAGCTCCATCGGGGCGGGCGTTTTCTCCTGTCTCCCCCTCCCCGTGCCCCTGTGGTACCCCGTGACGCTAGGACAGAGCCCGGTTCGTGACTCTGTGCCCGGTCAGTCTCTGCTGACCGAGTGCCTCAACTGTCTATTTAAGGATGCAACTTAGGCAGCTGCACAGCTGCCCCGAGAGGGGTCCCCAGGAAGCACGTGCTCGCCCTCTGCCCTCCCACGGGGAGACGGCCGGTGTCGCTGGGACCAGTCCCACCACCCCAGCCGCGCCAGCCTCACACATCCTGTTGGGCAATGCTGTGGCCTGCAAGTTCCTGAAAGCCCGTCTCTGCAGCCGCTGACCCCTCGTGTGAGCACAGGGGCACCGTTGTGCAAACCACACAGTCACCAGGAGGGGCCAGGCCGGGCCTCCCGGGTGGCAGAGACGGGCAGGCGCCTGCAGCCTGAGCGTCGAGCGGGGCCCGGAGGGGCGCTTCCCGGGGAGAGGATGGGCTGGGACGCTGCAGCTGCAGCCGATCGCCGCCGGGGCCACAGAACGATACAGGGGCGTTACGTGCTGAGTGCCTGGGGCATCAGTCCAAGAACTCGTTTTGTTCCCTTAGAATGACCTTCGTTTCTTTTTTAATTTTTATTTTATATGGGAGTCTAGTTGGTTTACAATGTTGTGTTGGTTTCAGGTGTTACGACAAAGTGATTCAGTTATATATATATATATATTTTTCAGATTATTTTCCACTCTAAGTTATTCCAAGACATTGAATGTTGTTCCCTGCGTTACAAAGTAAATCATTGTTGCTTGCCGATTTTATGTATAGCAGTTTGTTTCTCTTAATCCCCAACTCCTAATTTATCCCCTCCCCCGCTTCCTTTCTCCTTTGCTTATCACCACTTTGGAATCTAAAAACTAAATGAGTTTATATACGAAGCAGAAACAGGCTCACAGACATAAATAACTCATTTCTCTTGAGATGTGACTTCCGTGCAGTAAAATGCTCAGCTGCTGTGTTTTTCATGTCGTTGTGCGCGGTCTTCTGGGCCATTTTCCAACTCCTACAACCGGCTCCCCAAGACTCCAGACCCCACTCCCTTCAGACCCCCAGTTGGGAGTCCCGGGCAGCCCAGACTTCTGACCGACTGGCTATAAATCAGGGCTTCCCATGACCCGCCGCCTCAGGGTTGATAATTTGCTAAAACTGCTCACAAGACTCAGGCAAAGACTGGAATTGAAAACAAAGACTTTGCTGGTTTATGATAAAGCATGTAACTCAGCTGGGGTTTTTGGTTTTTTTTTCTTATTTCTTTTCTTTTTTTTTTAAAATTTATTTATTTTATTTATTTATTTTTGGCTGCACTGGGTCTTTGTTGCTGCGCGTGGGCTTTCTCTAGCTGCGGCGGGCGGGGGCTACTCTTCATTGCAGTGCGCGGGCTTCTCATTGCGGTGGCTTCTCTTGTTGTGGAGCATGGGCTCTAGGCGCGTGGGCTTCAGTAGTTGTGGCATGTGGGCTCAGTAGTTGTGGCTTGTGGGCTCTAGAGCGCAGGCTCAGTAGTTGTGGCTCGTGGACTCAGTTGCTCTGCAGCATGTGGGATCGTCCCGGACCAGGGCTCAAACCCGTGTCCCCTGCATTGGCAGGCAGATTCTTAACCACTGCACCACCGAGGAAGCCCACTCAGCTGGTTTTGACTTAGGATCCAAGTCAGACGGGAGGAACGCACAGGGCAGGCATGGGGAGGGCGCACAGAGCCCAGTGGGTCAGGTGCGAATTCGGAGGAGTGAGGGCGGCTCTGAGCTCGCCCATCACGGCCGCTCAACCAAGCTCCCCTCTTTGGGCTCCGTGTGGTGGACAGAGTAATGTCCCCAAGGACCTCCAGGTTCTGATCTCCGTGTGGTGGACAAAATAATGTCCCCAAGGAGGGCCACATCCTAATACCTGGGCCCTATAAAAATGTTGCCTTCTGACAAAAGGGACTTTACAGATGTGATTAAGTCCTGGATCTCTGAGATGGGGACTTGGTCCTGGATTACCCAGGTGGGTGTGACATAATCCACAAGCATCCCTGTAAGAAGCAGGCGGGAGGGCTTACAAGCTATAACAAGTAAGCTCCCACTGTGTCGACTCAGGAATTGTGGTCCTGTTAGAGCAGCCACTGGAAAGTCATTCCTTTCTACACTGCAGCCAGTAGAGAAAAAAAGAGGATGTGAATCTTCTGCCAGTGGAAGCAGGCGGCAGCACAGACCCTCATCCCAGCCCCAGTGGCCAGCAGCGGCTCGGACCCCTCGCTGTGAGGAAGGACTGGTGTTTCCCTGGAGGAGCTGGAACGCGCATTACGTGGTCAGGATCCACGGGCCCCGAACCATCCCTCCAACTACAAAAGCGTCTTTGCGAAACATCACATTATTTTTTAGAGTAAAAAAAAGCAAAACAAAACAGAAAGCTAGAAAAATGCTCAAAACAATTTTAAAAAGCTACATTCAAAAAAATTAAGCCAAACATTGAAAAAACATTAAAAGAAATTGTAAAAAAACCAACAACTTCCAGAAAGTCATGGGGATGCAGACATCTGGAATTCACGCGTTTGCTGGGGCTTCTGTGACTTCTTCCACGGCTAAGACCTCTTCCTTGTCACCTTTTCCCACATCATGTGTAAATTTCTCCCAGAGGATCTGATGGGGAGAAGGATGGGGGTGTCAGGAGCCCCGTAAGCAGTGGCCATGGGGGGTTTAGCTAGAAATCGGAGACGGGTCTCCACATCAGACCTTGCAGATGGCAGATGAGCTTGTGGGAGGGACATGTGAGCCTAGGGTACCACACGCTAGGGCCACCCGGAGCTCAAGGGGAGCGGGAGGTGGCTCGTCCTGGCCCCCTAGGGTGCGCGGGACCCTGGAGGTCCCAGGGAACCGGAGAGGGTGTGGGTCAGTGCTCCTGAGAGGAGAGGTGCCCAGCTCAAGAATGGGGGTGAGCAAGCTGAGAGCTGGGGGATATGATGCCAGACAGCGGAGTAGGTAGATGTAGCCCCCGCCCCATGGAGAAGCAGATGTGATGGGTGCACCCAAGGGGGGGTCTCACGTATGGGGGTCTCCCTTGTCCTTTTTTCATCCTCTCTGGGAGCTGTCCCCTCCCGGAGATCTGGTCAGACCCCTTTCAGTCTGTCTCTACCTCTCTCTTTCTCCCTCCCCATCTTCCTTCTCTCCTTCTCCTCCTTGTCCCCCACCCAGTTTCCCCAGACACAGCTCGCAGGTAAAACCCCAGTCCCTGACCCCCGAAGAAGGCCAGTGAGCTGGACACGGGATGGCAGCCACGTCCTGTGGACCCCTTTGGGTGGACACAGTTGAGATTCTGGGCTCCCTGTTCCCTCTTCTCCATCCTGGTTTGCCCCCCACCCCATATGTACCTGGTGGTCGATTTGAGGGTTATCGTTCAATTTATCTTTGATCCGTGGAATTGGCGGGAATAACCTGTGCGTCCCTAGGAACCTGGTGAGACAAGAAACGTGTGAAGAAAAGACCTAGACGCCCAATTTCCTTCTTGCACCCAAAGGTGACATGTTGTCATGTCACGTGCAAACACGCCATCCAGGCTCATTTCTTCAGAACAATTTCCTTTAAGAATCACAGAAGGACCAACTCCAGGCTTAGACCATGGAGAAAATGATAGACTCTGTGAGGGTCTTTCTAGAACCTTCACTCACTCCCTTGGGCACAGGGATGGGAGTGGGGGACGTGTCCAGTCTCCGGCAGCTTGGAGGAGTCTGGGGTCTCTGGTGTTTAAAGACCAGGAGGCTTATCCAACCTTGAAGCCCACGGTTCCACATGGGGCCGTCTCCTGTTGATGTCACGTGTTTTCAATGCTATCTTTTAGCCAGCATATTCCATGGTCCCGCAGCAACCCAATCCTGCTGCACGTTCACAGGGGCGTTTATTTTCTTTCTCACCACACGAATGGTACCTCCAATCCTGTGACATCATCAGGAGAGGTTGTACCGAGCTGAAAGGTAGCCTCCAAATATACTCAACTCCTGACCCCTGAAACCTGGGAACGGGAGTTTATTTGGAAACAGGGTCTTTGCAGATGTGATGAAGTGAAGGGTCTGAGATGAGGTCCTCCTGGAGGAGGGTGGCCCTACATCCAATGACAGGGTCCTTCTAAGAGACAGAAGAGGAGAGACCCAGACACAGAGGAGAAGCCCCGGGAAGACAGAGGCAGAGACGGGAGGGAGGCGGCCACAAGCCCAGGGACGCCTGGAGCCCCCAGGAGCTGGAAGAGGCAGGAAGGACCCTCCCCTGGAGCTTCTGGAGGGAGCTTGGCCCTGAGACACCTTGACCTCAGACATCTGGTCTCCAGGATGGGGGAGGATGGATTCCTGTTGTTTGAAGCCTCTGGCTTGTGGTCACTGGTTCCAGCAGCTACAGGAAACTCACACAGCTTTTCTTTAAGATAAGTCTTCCGTGTAAGGCATGAGATCTGTCCCTGTCACCTCAGCCAGCGGCCGGGCTGCCCAAACGCCTCTTTGCTCCCAGGTCCAGTGTCCCTGGGAACAGGGGTGCCTCGCAGTTGCTTTCACAGGGCAGACCAGTGTCTCGCCTGGTCCTGGGGGACATTTAGCACAGGATGCCCAAACAGGACAGGGGCCGCAGGTGGACGCCCACAGCATCCCCACATCCTGCAGGAGGGTCCCCAGGTGCAAAATCTCCCCATGCTTTGCAGAGTGCGTCATGCCATACGCATGCAACTTTAGTCTGCATGTTCATGCTTCATTGCAAAGCATTTGCCCGGTGGCCACAGACCCTGCGTGATGCCAGGGTCACACAACAGGAAAGATGACTGCAGAGGTGCCCGCAGACAGGCTGATTGCAGTGGTCTGGGAGCCGGGGCTGAATAACTTGTGCTGGGGGAAATGAAAGTCAGAGGAGGAGAGACATTCTGAGAATTCCAGAAGCTCCAAGGGGCTGAAGGCAGGCAGAACTTTGAGTACAGCAGAGCTGTGAGGAGTGTCCGGCAAGAGTCTGGGGGCAGGATGAGACCCGTGTTGGTTGCCAGCTCGCCTGCCACTGACAGACAGAGTATCAGAGCTGTTTCTCTCCTGTGTGTTTTTCCATCTCTCCAACTTCCTTCCCTTTTTCCAGACAGGTTTTCCTCCAGAAAACACACACGCCAATTGGCTGCTGGGACTGCCTGGGGTGTTTGCAGGCTGCGCTCTCTTTTTTGCCACCGACTGGGGCTGCCTTTGGAATAAACACCGGCCCCCTCCGCTGACCACGGGGATGCTCAACTAGGACGACCTGAGGTTACCTTTTGAAAAGGCAGCTGACGGTCAGGCCACAGACGAGGGTCCCCAGGACCACCAGCAGGTAGATATGCACCAGGCTGGACTCTGGTTCTGCAGAGCCTGGGGAGAGAGAGGGGAACACACCAAGTACGCCGGGGGCCGGGGTTTGCGGTGTCACCACTCAGCCAGCTGCTGTCCTCACTAGCTCGCGGAGGCGGAAACACGCCCAGAGCAGGACGGACATCTAGAGAAAGGACCCAGTCCTGCAACTTTCACAAAAAGATGTTCGTGAGACAACACGACCCCGGGGTCACGTCCAAAACACATAAAGCGATTTTAAGACACAGCAACCCAAAGATCGAGAATTCAATTTAAAAACGGACCAAAAAAAGATGAATACACATTTCCAGGCATACGGTTTTAAACAAAATCACGTCCCATCTATTCTTAAGCTTTAATTTCGCATGCCATTTAGAATAAGTACTCTTTACAGTGCGTTATTTTTCTAATGGGGCACATTTGGTCTGTGAATATTTAAAAATCCAGTGAGAAACCCCAATTCTATCAGGATCCTCGTAACCTGATTGAGGGGCCGCCACTGTGAGATTTTTCAATATGAACAGATGAAATGTGACCTATTACACAAAGCTGTTGTTGTTGTGTTTTAAAGCAATATGTTAATTGTCAGAAGTGCATATTCCAGAGGGGAAGTGAAACCAAAAAGTCACGTGGAAGTCAGCCAAGTCTGTTTAGAACTCTATTCCGGGAAAAGTCTATTCTTTTTGTCTGTTCTTATTTTTTTGGTGTGGGGGGGTGGCATATTTTAAACCCATTTTTAAAGTGGGTTGTCAGTGTCTTTGTTCTTGGCTTCTCAGAATACTTTATATGCTTCGGAGGCTTGGCCCTTATCAAACAATTTGAAATATTTTCTCCCCTTTCATGGGTTGTCTTTTCACTGTCTTGAGCGTGTCCTTTGATGCACAAGACTTTTCATTTTTGATGAAGTCCGGTATACCTATTTTTTTCTTTTATCATTCCTGCTTTTGGTGTCACGGCTAAGAACCCACTGACAAATGCAAGATGGCAAATCGATTCCTTATTGTACTCAGCTGTCCCTTCCAGCTTATGAAATATTGCTGAATCCTTATTTCATTTCATAAATTCTACACCGGCAGGCATCAAAGGCATTGATCTTGGATCAGAAAAAAAAACCCACAAACGTATGCATACTATGCTTGCTAAAACACTGAAGGTATTTGAGACTGGATGTAAGGGAAGGTAGACTCTTAAGTATCAGATCGGCTTTAGGGCCAAACCATTAGATTCCTGCCAACTAATCAAAGTTAGAAGGAGGAAGGCAGTAAAATCTGTCAGGCTAGCCCTCCCCTGATTAGAAAGAAACAGAGCCAGTTTGGATGTGAGCTGTATCCTGACCAGAGGTGGACCTTGATGGCTGTTTGGCGTGACCAGGAGGGATGGGTCATTTCCTGGCGTGGCGGAGGCTCAGGAAGGCTCTTAGTTATTCTTAAAGGGTCCCTCTCACTAGCCGTTGCTGTTGCCAGGGGAACAGTGTTGCAGGGGCCCGTGGGCAGGAACCCCTCCCAGAATGGCTCAGAGGTGAATTCAGGATGCCAGGATCTGTCCAGTGATGATCTTGGGACACGTACCAAACTCAGCTGGCTGGCTCCAGGCACCCCAGCGGGCTTTCCGGGCATCTGCCGTCCTGATCTTCACAGTATGTTTGGCTCTGAACCCCAGTCTCGGAAAGCTGTATTTATTCCCCGAGTCACCAGACACCACAATCTTTGGAGAAAACAGAAAGTTAGACAGAGTTGTTGCCTGTGTTGAGAAACAGAGTGCGGGTGTCTTTTCAGTTGCCCAACTGAAGTGAAAGATTCAAAGCCACACTCTCCCAATCTGGGCATGAATGTGGTACTTTATGTCCTGAGGACTTGGGAGGAATGCTTAAGGGAATAATGACAATGAGTGATTCTGCCATTTTCCGAGTAACCACTCCTGGGGTTGCTAGGATCGTAAGTAGAGATGCAGAAATGATTCAAGAGCTACAGTGGGTATGAACCGACCCATGGATGGATAATGCCCCTGTAAAGGATGTTAAGAGGACCAAGTTCAACTTCCTCATCGGACAGAGGAAGACACTGAGGTCAGAGTGGTGGTGAAACTTAGAAAAGACCAACAAAAAGTACTTTGATGATCAACCTCGAGAGGAATTTTGGAAGAAGACATCATCTCCTTGACACTCCAGGGAATATTTCCTTGACCAACATGGATAGAAGAGGGAGACCCCATCCAGGGGGCTACCGGGGGTGCCCCTATATCACTGACTGGACGGTACTGTAGGGAACCTCCATCCTCTGGTTTTCACCCCGTCCCCATCCTGGCCACTGCTGGACCAAGTTTGCAGTTGGCATGTGTCCATTGCCCAACATTGTACGCTTAAGCTACAAGGGTGATATTTTGGGTCAGAGTTGTAACTCACCAGTTGATTTCTACTGCTTCCGGTATTACTCTAGAAAAAAAAAACCAAACCAACATAGAATGTTTACTTCTCTCCATTTTGAAGGTTTTTCACAGGTCTCATCCAATCTCCCCCTTTGAGTGCAGTCAGGAAAAACCGAAACAGTCAAGGCCCAACAAAGGGTTGAGCTCCTTCTGTCCTCCCTAACCTGCAGTGGACCCCACATGGAAGGATGGAACATGTCCACAGGAGGAAGGGTGCCCCTGTTCATGGCTCCTTCTAGAACCTCAGCTGGAAATGGATCCTAATAAGAATTCAGGTGGGCTTGGAGCAAAGGCTCCTCCTTGTCTGCACTGGGTCCAGGTGGGCTTGGAGCAGACCCTGAATTTTCCCAGATGTTCACCCATTCCGAGCCCACCTCATGTGTCCCAGGTCCTCATGGTGGGTCATGGGTTGGCTGCCAAGCTTCTTGAGGCGTGGTGCCCCGCTTGGAGCAGTGCCCACTCACCTGTCTCTGGATGTCCAGCTGGTACTGGAACTCCCTGATGGACTGTGTTTTCCGGGTCCTGGGCTTTTCCCACCGGATGAAGCAGTGTGATTCGTTGCAGTACACAGTGATATTGTTGGGTGGGTTGTATTGCTCTGTAATGAGAACCCAGCAGACACCTCTAATCCAGAATGCTTCCCCTGGACCACAGAGAGGAGACCCAGTTCTGCCTTCCCAACATTGATGGTAGCTCCCCAAGGTCACCAGGGGGCAGGGGTGGGTCTGAGTGTTGGCTCTTGAGGAAGATGATGAATCATCAGGCCGCCATGTGCAGAAGGGAGGAAGTTTGGGTTCAAGAAGACCTGGGGAGACTTCCCTGGTGGCGCAGTGGTTAAGAATCTGCCTGCTGATGCATGGGACACAGGTTCGAGCCCTGGTCTGGGAAGATCCCACATGCCGCAGAGCAACTAAGCCCGTGAGCCACAGTTACTGAGCCTGTGCTCTAGAGCCTGTGAGCCACAACTACTGAAGTCCGTGCGCCACAACTATTGAAGCCCGCGTGCCTACAGCCCGTGCTCCACAACAAGAGAAGCCACCGCAATGAGTAGCCCGTGCGCCATAACAAAGAGTAGCCCCCGCAACTAGAGAAAGCTCGCGTGCAGCAACGAAGACCCAACGCAGCCAAAAATAAATAAAAATTTTAAAAAAGAAGACCTGGGGAGGTAGGTGGTGATGGGTTTGGAGGGCAGGAAAGAGGCTGGTTTGAGATGTCTTTAGCCTTAAGAGGCCTGGACTATCCTATGGGATCAGGGAGCCTGCAGGTAGAAAGAGGGGGCTGGCGTTCAAGAGAAGACATTGTTTGGCATACGGGAGTATCTTCAAGAGACCAGCCTGGAGCAGAGCGCTAGAAAGAAGAGAAAGAGCTGGCAAAAAAAAGAAGAAGAAGTGAATTCACAGTGGTCCAGGATGGGTGGAGGGGCTTGGACTGTCACAGTCTAAGGAGAGAAAGAGAGGTGGCATCTGGGTAGATTCAACTGGGTGTACACTTGTCCTTGTAGCAGGTTACCCAAAGGGAGGGAAGGAGGGGAAGATGGGGTCTTGGAGGAATTGGGTCCACATGGAGCTAGCAAAGTCATGGCTTCCAACTGGGGGAGATGATGCATGTTTGAAAAGGTCAAGGAAATTCAGTGTCCTTCACCGTTGAACAGATATTGAAACAGTGACCCCATGACGGTGCATGCCAGCAATCAACAGGATGGGAGTTCTGTATATGACTGCATTTTGACGGGCATCTGTTCCATTCTAAAAGCTGACACTCAATTCTGTTGTTGGAAACTTTGAAGGTCTGTTTGGACAGCTTGGCTGTGTGAAGCTTCTCTTGTGACTGTGAATCTCATGGACTCCACATCCACATCGAGTAGATCTGATCATCTTTAACTTTAGAGATGAGATGCTCTATCCCTAGGATACTTATACTGGATTTTCCAGCTCAGAACAAAGTAAGGGATATAATTCCTCTGGCCTATCGTTGTGATCTGGACTTAGGATTCTGCACCCAGTTCTGATGTGTGGGACTTCCCTCCGACCCCCAACACCACCAAGCAATTCTCTGACACCAGCTGGGTGTCCTACAATTCAACTCAATTCTGACACTATCTACCTGGAGATAGCGTCAGATTCCACAGGTGAAGGGCTCAGTCCTCCCACTTCAGATGTCAATCCCAAGTCCAGGTCATCACCTGTGCTTCCAACTGACCTGCTATAGATCAAAGATTCCCCTGACCTCCTCCGTGGGTTTGATTAATTTGCAGGAGAAGCTCACAGAACTCAGGAAACATTTTACTTACTAGATCACTGTTTTACGATAAAAGGACATAACTCAGGGGCAGCCAGACAGAAGAGATGCATTGGGCAAGGCATGGGCAAAGGGTGTGGAGCTACCATGCCTGCTCTTCTCGGGTGGCTGTCTCTCTAATTTGTGGACATGTTTGATTGAGTAATTAAGGATCTTGAGATGAGGTCATTCTGGATAAGATGAGCCCTAAATCCAATGACTGGTGTCTGTATAAAAGGAAGGAAGGGAGATTTGTGATATACCAGGAAGATGGACATGTGGACAAAGATTGAAATGATGCATCCATAAGCCAAGGACTCCTGGCCATCACCAGAAGCTAGGAAAGAGGCATGGGAGCAGATGTTCTTTCAGACAGTCCAGAAGGAACCAACCCTGCCAATGCCTTGATTTTGGATTTCTGGCCTCCAGAACTGCAAGACAATACATTTCCATTGTTTTAAGCCTCCCAGTTTGTGGTCATTTGTTACAGCATCTCCAGGAAACTTACGCAGATTTCAACGCAAATTCTGTCGGACCTACTAGGCAGTGGTTAAATCACAGGTGGTTGCTCTCACCTATTTCTTTTAACAACAAAACCGAATCGAAGAACTGGATTCCTGTTTCTTGGCTGGTACCGTTAACCAGGAAGTAACTGTATGAAGTTAATCCGGAGAGGTCTTGGAGGTGACATCCCACATGGGTTCCCGAGTCTTTTAGGTAACGAGGACATTCTCTTTCGATTTTTTTCCTGTAAGATTCCAAAGTGTTCAGAGAACAATCAGGGCATATTTCTTTCTTCACTGTATTTCTCAGGGTTGTCTACATGAGGTCAACACTTACTTTGAGTCTCTTATATACAAAAAATATTGAACGTCATTGGGTGCTGCTTGGCCCTTGGCCCAGGTGCAGTTCATGAAATCCACATCGTAGATAAGACAGGAGAAGTTTTGGGCAGCTGTGCCCTCCCCACCTGGGAAGAGGCAGAAACAAAATAATTTGTACATGGAGTTTAAAGGGGATGGACCGGACGGCTTCATGGTTCAAAGAAGAATCAATACCAATTCTTCTCAAACTCTTCCCAAAAAGAGAAGAAGAGGGAACACTTCTAAACTCATTTTATGAGGTCAGCATCACTCATCACTCTGATACCAAAGCCAGACAAAGACACAAGAAAAGAAAATTACAGGCCAGTATCCCTAATAAGCATAGATGTAAAAATCCCCAACAAAATGTTAGCAAACCATATCCAACAGCACGTTAAAAGTCAAATTTATCCCTTGGATGTAAGAACGATTCAACATACGCAAATCAATCAACGTGATGCACCACATTAACAGAGTGAAAGAGATAAACCACATAATCATCTCAATGGATGCAGAAAAAGTGTTTGACAAAATTCAACATCCATTCAGGATAAAAACTCTCAACAAAATAGGTATAAAAAGGATTTACTTCAGCACAATGAAGGCCAAATATGAAAATCCCACAGCTAATGTCATACTCAATTGAGAAAAACTGAAAGCGTTTCCTCTAAGATCCTGTACAAGACAAGGATGCCCACTCTCACCACTCCTATTCAACATAGTACCTGAAGTCCTAGCCAGAGCAATTAGACAAGAAAAAGAAATAACGTTATTCAAATCAGAAAGAAAGAAGTAAGATGATCTCTGCTTGCAGATGATATGATCATATATGTAGAAAACCCTAAAGACTAAACAAAAAAAATATTGAAACTAATACATTTAGTAAAGTTGCAGGATACAAAATCAACATACACAAATCAGTGGCATTTCCACACAGTAACAATGACATAGCTGAAAAAGAAATTAAGAAAAAAAAACTCATTTACAATAGCAACAAAAAGAATAAAGTACTTAGGAATACACTTAACCAAGGAGGTGAAAGGCTTGTAAGTTCAATGTTATAAGATATTGATGAAGGAAATGAAAGAAGACTCAGATAAACGGAAGGACACCCTGTGTTAATGGACTGAAAGAATTAATAGTGTTAAAATGTCTATACTACCCAAAGTGATCTATAGATCAATGTGACCCCTATTAAGACCCCAATGACATTCTTTAAAGAAAAAGAAAAAACAGTCCTAAGATTCGTGTGGAACCACAAGACTCCAAATAGCAGAAACCATCTTGAGCAAGAAGAACAAAGCTGGAAGCCTCATGTTGCCTGATCCCAAGATATATTACAAAGCTACAGTAATTAAAACTGTACTCTGATGGCATAAAAGTAGACATAGAGATAACTGAAACAGATTAGAGAGCCCAGAAATAAATCCCCACACTTATGGTGTACTGATATTTGATAAACCTGCCAAGAACACACCAGGGAGAAAGGATTAGTGTCTTTACTAAATGATGAAGGGACAGCTGCATATCCACATGCAGAAGAATGAAATTGGGTCCTTATCCCACACCACATACAGAAATCAAGTCAAAATGGATTAAGGACTTAAATATAAGACCTGAAACTGTAAAACTCCTAGAAGAAAACATAGGGAAAGAACATCTTGACATCGGTCTTGGCAATGATTTTTTGGATTTAACACCAAAAGCACAGGCAACAAAAACAAAAGTAGAAAACTAGAATTGGATCAAACTAAACACTTCTGCACAGCAAAGGAAACAATCAACACAGCGAAAAGCCAACCTAGGAATGGGAGAAAATGTTTGCAAACCATATGTATCTGATAAGGAGTTAATAACCAAAATATATAAAGAGTTCAAGCAACCCAATAGCAAAAAACAAATTTTTAAAAAACAGATAATCTGATTAAAAAACAGTCAAAGGATCTGAATAGACGTTTTTCCAAAGAAGACATCCAAATGTCCAACAGGTACCTAAAAAGATGCTCAACATCAGTAATTGTCAGGGAAATGCAAATTAAAACCACAATGAGGTATCACCTCACACCTGTCAGAATGGCTCTCATCAAAAAGACAAGAAATAACAAGTGTTGGCAAGGATGTGGAGAAAAGGGAACCCTTGTGCACTGTTGGTGGGGATGTAAATTGGTGCAGCCACTATGGGAAACAGTGTGGCGATTCCCCCCAAAATTAAAAATGGAACTACCATATGATCCAGAGATCCTTTTTATGAGTGTATGTTCCATGGAAATAAAATCTGGATCTCGAAGAGATATCTGCGTCCCCATGTTCACTGCAGAATTATTCACAGAAGCCAAGATATGGAAATAAACTAAGTGTCTGTGTGGACAGATGAATGAATAAAGAAGATGTGACACACACACACACACACACACACACACACAGAGGAATATTATTCAGCCACTAAAGGGAGGAAATTCTGCCATTTGCAACAACATGGATGGACCTGGGGGGTATTATGCTAAGTGAAATAAGTCAGACAGAGAGAGACAAATACTATATGATTCACTTATATGTGGAATCTAAAGAAAACTCATAGAAACACAGAATAGAATGGAGGTTCCAGGGGCTGGGGAGGGTGGGGGAAATGGGAATATGTTCGTGAAAAGATACAAATATCCAGCTATAAGATGAGTAAGTTCCAGGGATCTAACGCACAACATAGTGACTATAGTTAAAATACTGGATTGTTCACTTGAAATTCACTAAGAGAGTAGATCTCCAGGGTTCTCACCACAAAATAAACAAAAACAAAAAAAACCTACGTGACAGGATGGATACGTTAATAGCTCAGTTGTGGTAATCATTTCACAAAGTATACGTACATCAAAACACCAAATGTGGGAATTCCCTGGGGGTCCAGTGGTTAGGACTCTGCGTTCTCACTGCTGAGGGCCCAGGTTCAATCCCTGGTTTGGGAACTAAGATCCCACAAGCTGCGCAGCATGGCCAAAAAGATTAAAAAAAAAAAAAACAAAACCCACCAAATGGACATCTTAAATATATGCAATTCCTGTGTGTCAATTCTATCTCCACACAGCAGACAAAAGCAGGGGAATGTGTCCTGATGTTCATGGGGACCCAAAGGATCCCCACCATGTTTTCCCTACCTGGGTTCGGGTAGACCAGTGTTTCTGAAATTCGTCTTTGGTTGATATTTACTTCGACAGTGAGCGTGACTCCCCCATGGAGGGAACAGTCCTGAAAGGTGCACTGACATTCCTTGTCTTTCACCTGAAAGGATGTCATCAGTCAGTGAATTAAGAACCAGGCTTCTTTCGTTTCGTCCTGATGTCGTTTGCTCCTACACTGACCCTGTGATGACATCTACCTCCTTCTGTGACATCTCCCCAGGTACCTTCTTTGGGAAGACGCCAACTAGCAGTGTTCAGAAGGCCAGAATAGAGCTCACCTTTTTTTTTAAAATAAATTTATTTATTATATTTATTTATGTTTGGCCGCGTTGGGTCTTCATTGCTGCGTGCGGGCTTTCTCTAGTTGCAGTGAGTGGGGGCTACTCTTCGTTGCGGTGCGCAGGCTTCTCACTGCAGTGGCTTCTCTTGTGGAGCACAGGCCCTAGGCGCGTGGGCTTCAGCAGTTGTGGCGTGCAGGCTCTAGAGCGCAGGCTCAGTAGCTGTGGCGCACGGGCTTAGTTGCTCCGCGGCATGTGGGATCTTCCTGGACCAGGGCTTGAACCCGTGTCCCCTGCATTGGCAGGCGGATTCTTAACCGCTGTGCCCCCAGGGAAGCCCAGAGCTCACCTTTTAATGTGAGAGCCCTCATCCCTTTAAACTGTATGGGAACTTCACACCCTCTTTTATGGGATTGACTTTTCTTGTCCTATCTCATACCCACCATTCTCTCACAGGTGTCACGTTTACCTTGTATCCAAGTCAGTCTGTTTACTTTATTTCCATTGAACCGGCAGAGCTAATGCTATCTCTTTCTCAGGATTAAGTCTTGCAGATGGACCAGCTGAGCAAAAAGCTGCCATTGCAGGCAGCCAGGAGCCCCCAGGCTAATTGGAATAGGGAGGCCTGAGGGAGGAATGGGTGGGTTCTCTCAGGGAATCAGCCCAGTGGACACATCTTGGACACAAGCAGCACTTTGCTGGTGCACTTCGAACCGTGAGTCTGTGATGTGTCCCAATGTCACGCGTATGTTTTCTATTTGTCCTGCTTGATGAGAGCTCTACAAAGAACAGTGATTGAGCACACCCAATCCATCTTACCTTTTTTTTAATCTGTCCCTTCTCCTTGTGAATCAGCACACATTCCCCGTAGGTAGCGTTTTCCTGGCAGTCCCAAGTTAATTTTGTCATCTTGGGGTCGAACTTCACGTTTAGGCTGGAGATCCGTTCCACGGTTGGAAGATCTGAAACACACAGCCTCAGGAGTCAGAAACTACTCTCCTCCCGTCTCCATTCTCCCTTAACCAACGCGTCTCACGTCTTGTGAGCAGAGATCAGGGCTGGGATTCACTGTCCCCCCACCCCTCTCACAACCTCATCACCCCCTACCCCTTTCCCACCTCTCCTTCCTGCCCTTTCTGCAAGGGGAGATGTCTACTGTGGAAATAAACCAAGGCCAACCAAGCAGGAGGGAGCGGAGGCTACTGATTCAGACCCTGCCACAGTAGAGAGCGCCGGCCACCATCACCTGTGCCTGCAGAATGGGCGGGGGAGCAATCACGTCACCAGCAGGGGTGAGCACGGCAGGAGGTGTGACGCCGGTTGACCGTTGCGTACGAGGATAAAATGAAATTAGATGCAGGCATTGGGATGTGTCCCCCAGAACCCAGGGTCACGGGAATGGGGGCAGCAGGAGGAGGTCAAGCACATTCGTACGTTTACCCCAGTGCTCCTGGGTCAGGAGGAATGAGGGCACTGGCAGCGTGGAGAGCAGAGCGGCCATCGCCAGGGCACTCGTGGGGCTGCCCGAAGGACGTGGACGTGCTGGGGGAAGAGAAAATCAGCTTTCATGGCGGTCTTGACATGCCGACCAGTGACGTTTCCCTGGGGGGATGTCCAGGGGAAAAACACAGGACTCTCTCCAGGGGGATGGTCAGCATGGTGACCTGGCCAGCCTGGGTCACTGCTGGCCGCAGAGGGTCCTCAGGCTTCAGTAAGCCTCAGAGATGGCCCCAGAACCGAGAGCCTGTCCTCAAGCCTGACCACCAGATCCAGTCTTCCCTGTTACCCTCTGAATCACTTCGGGCAAGTGGCCCACCTGCCTGGTCTGTAACCTGGTGGCAGGGGTCGGGGGGTGGGGGGATAGCCCCCAAGTCAAAGGCAATGAAAGGCCATGTACCGCGCCCGAGGGTGGGGTTGCTTCATGCAGTGGGAGACCCTCCACCTGACTCTTCCGCATCCTTTCCCCAGAGCCTGAGGATGAGGGTCCCTCCATGTAGTGCATTTGGGGAAACCCAAACCCTGAGTCTCCAACGTGGTTACCAGAGTCTGTGGATGGGAATCCCTCCGTGCAGTGTCTCTCTCTCCGCCCTAAGAGACTGTAAGCCCCCAGCCATAGCTGTTTCTCTATCCCCAGAAATGCATCCCCAGCATATGGGTATCAGGGCGCTGGATACACATTTTACAACTTGAGTGGATTATTTCTCCAGAGCAGACTGTGCTAAAAGCAGGTATAGCCCCTGGAACAGCTGCTGAAGGTGGGAACAGAATAGCACGGATGGTGTATGTAAAGAAAATAGAAGCCATTTATATACATATATACATTATTATATAATTCCCCTATGCATTATTTATAAAATCTATCTCTTCATTTATAATCTATATCTTTGTATAAAATTGTATATATAATGTGAATTATATAGAAATAATTCATGTTTGTATGAATATGAACAATTTTATAAATAATATTGATACATAAGGACATTCTGTCACTTACTTATATTATCTTTATGCTAGGAGACTCTCTTTCTGACAAGCTTGCTTCACACTTCGATCCCTTCATTATTCACACCCGATGAGGGAAGTGTTGATAAATGAGCAGAAAGACAGACACAAAATCAGACAGATGTCATGAGTTTGTAGGGGCTGAGCCTGACGTGGATGTACAGTTCCCCACAGAGCGTGGAAACCGGGGAGCTTTTCCTGCCCCCGAAGAAAACTGTGGCCTGTGTTACTTTCCTTGTGCTGGTGTAACAAATTCCCACAAACTTAGCGTTTTATTTTTAAATTTTTTTATAAATTTATTTTTATTTATATTATTTATTTTGGGCTGTGTTGGGTCTTCGTTGCTGCACGTGGACTTTCTCTAGTTGCGGTGAGCGGGGGCTACTCTTCATTGCAGTGCGTGGCCTTCTTGCTGCGGTGGCTTCTCTTGTTGCAGAGCACAGGCTCTAGGCGCGCAGGCTTCAGGAGTTGTGGCTCGCGGGCTCTAGAGCGCAGGCTCAGTAGTTATGGCTCACAGGCAGCTTAGTTGCTCTGTGGCATGTGGGATCTTCCCGGACCAGGGCGCGAACCCACGTCCCCTGCATTGGCAGGCGGATTCTTTTTTTTTTTTTTTTTTTTTTGTTTATTCATTTATGGCTGTGTTGGGTCTTTGTTTCTGTGCGAGGGTTTTCTCTAGTTGCGGTGAGTGGGGGCCACTCTTCATCGCGGTGCGCGGGCCTCTCGCTATCGCGGCCTCTCTTGTTGCGGAGCACAGGCTCCAGACGCGCAGGCTCAGTAGTTGTGGCTCACGGGCCTAGTTGCTCCGCGGCATGTGGGATCTTCCCAGACCAGGGCTCGAACCCGTGTCCCCTGCATTGGCAGGCAGATTCTCAACCACTGCGCCACCAGGGAAGCCCGGCAGGCGGATTCTTAACCACTGCGCCACCAGGGAAGCCCCAGACTTGGCATTTTTAAAACTACAAACTTAATCTCTTGCAGTGCTGGAGATCAGAAGTCTGACAGGGTCCCTCTGGGGTAAAATCAAGGAATTGGCAGAGCTGGTTCCCTGTGAAAACTCTACAGGGGAATGTGTTTCCTTGCCTTTTCCAGCTTCCGGAAGCCACCTCCTTCCTGGGTGCATGGTCCCCCGTCCATCTTCAAAGCGCATTAGTCCAGCCCCATCTTCATCATCACAGCACTGCCTCTCTCTTATAAGGACACTTGGGTTGACACTGAGCTCAACCAGGTAATCCAGAATAATCCCCCATCTCAGTACTTTTCACTTAGTCCTGTCTGTCACGTAAGGTAACATATCCAAAGTTTCCAGGGATTAGGACATGGGTGTTTTGGGGGACGTTATTCTGTCGACCACAGGGGCATCAGACGTGGACCTCTTAGGGGGACGTTTTCTGTCGATCATACGGGGATCAGGACGTGGAATGCGTGACTCAGGTGTGACCCATGAAGCCACGGCTGCCACGTCGCAGTGATTATAAGATGCTGTGGGGGGCTTCCCTGGTGGCACAGTGGTTAAGAATCCGCCTACCAATGCAGGGGACACGGGTTCGAGCCCTGGTCCGGGAAGATCCCACATGCCGCGGAGCAACAAAGCCCGTGCGCCACAACTACGGAGCCCATGTGCCACAGCTACTGAAGCCCGTGCGCCTAGAGCCCATGCTCCGCAACAAGAGAAGCCACCTCAATGAGAAGCCCGCGCACCGCAATGAAGAGTAGCCCCCGCTCGCGACAATTAGAGAAAGCCCGTGTGCAGCAACGAAGCCCCAATGCAGCCAAAAATAAATAAATAAATAAATAAATTTATTTAAGAAAAAAAGATGCTTTGGGGAAAATTACAGCCCCTTTGCTTAATGTCTTATTGCTCTGACTCTCTTTTACTAATCAGACTGGATTTGGGGAAAGTGGGACAAGAAATGCGGGTTCAGGTTTCCTTTATGATATTAACACATTTTTTGAGATCTTAAAATATTTTTTAAAACTTGAGTTTTGCAACCATTAAAAAGAGTCATTAGGAACAAAACAAAAATAGAAGCAGTAAGTACACAGAGAGACACGGAGGAACTTTCAGTGCATATGACTAAGTAAAAGAACCAATCTGAAAAGGGCATGTAGTGCATGATTCCGGCTCTATGACACTCTGGAAAAAGCAAAACTGTGCAGACAGTAAAAGGATCAGTGGTTGCCAGGGCTTAAGAGAGGAAGAGGGATGAAGAAGTGGAGCGCAGGGGATTTTCAGGGCAATGAAACTGCTCTGCAGGACACTGTATATAATGGTGGATACAGGTCATCATACATTTGTCCACACCCATAAAATGGGCAACACCAAGACTGACCCCTAATGCAAATGATGAACTTGAGTCAAGAATCATGCGTCCAACTTGCTCCATCAATTGTAAGAGGTGTACCACACTGGTGAATGGTGTCCATCACAGGGGAACCATCTGTAGGGGAAGTGGGTCCATAGGAATCCCCTGTACTTTCCACCGAATGTTTCTGTAAACCTACAGCTGCCTTACACAGAGTCAATTAACATTACAAAAAAAGAGTACTACAAAAGCACCGTGCTCTGTTCCGGTAAAGCCACGCTCCACAGAAAACACCTGGTCTTCCGGCTGGGTTTGGCGTGGCATCTGCGACTCTGCTCACCGTGTCCCCAGCAGTATTTTTGGTTGCGGTGATTCATTTTTTGGTGTTGCTGGGACTTGGAATGTGGCCTTACCGCTTTCCTTCTCTTGCGCTAAGTTCTGCCAGGCCACACCTCACCTCTTCGTGCTGCCAGGAATCCCATCCTTGTAACGCTTCATCTTTTCTCTGAGGGCCCTCTCTCTCTGCATTTTATGGTGCATGATCACATTTTCTGTAATTTCCTTGGATTTATGGAGTCTATTAGTCTAAACGCAGCCTCTGTCTCTTGGTGTTTTAGTTTCTTGGGGGCTGCCCTAAGAAATGACCACAAGTTTTCTTTCCTTTCTCCCTCTTTCCTCCCTCCCTCCCTCCCTCCCTCCCTTCCTTCCCTCCCTCCCTCCCTCCCATCCTTCCTTCCTTTCTTCCTTCCCTCCTTCCCTCCTTCCCTCCTTCCCTCCCTCCCTTCCTCCCTCCCTCCCTTCCTTCCTTCCCTCCCTCCCTTCCTTCCTTCCCTCCTTCCCTCCCTCCCTCCCTTCCTTCCCTCCTTCCCTCTCTCCCTCCCTCCCATCCTTCCTTCCTTTCTTCCTTCCCTCCTTCCTTCCTTCCCTCCCTCCCTCCCATCCTTCCTTCCTTTCTTCCTTCCCTCCTTCCTTCCTTCCCTCCCTCCCTCCCAGCCTTCCTTCCTTCCTCCCGGCATTTCCCTAATTCATTCCTTCTCTGTCCAACCCTGTCCTGCCTCTGCTTTTTGGAGGCCCCTCCCACTATGCCCAGCACGCCTACCCCTTGGACCTCCGTCTCCTCGTTCTCGTTTCTCCCTCCTGGGCTCCAGCCGCACCAAGGGGGCTCCTCCCACTTCCGCCAAGGCTCTCGGACGACCTACAGGACCCGCCATCAGCGGACCGCTGGCCCAACTCCTCCGCGCCATTCCGCTCTTTGCCTGTGTCACTCCGGGTGACTTTGGCATCTGTTGTACAAGGGGGACCTCCCGACTTCCGTGAGCCATCTCCACCAGCAAAGGCCCTCCCCTTCACCCCAGCTGCCTTCACACGCCCAGTCCCCCGGCCCGGTGGCACCTGGACACCCCCTCTCGGGGACCTGTTCACGACGGCCCCAAGCTTGCCGGTGCTCCACAGGCACCAGACGCCCTCTCCTCACACCCCAGCTGCCTCTGCTAAGAGCCGCCAGCACCTCCGACGTTTAATGCGCTGTTTCCATGAACGCGCCTCCTTTCCCACCTCCTCTGTCGAAGGCTGGACTGGCTCATCTATTGGAGCTGGGAAGGAAGGAAGAAGGGAAGGAGCGAGGGAGGAGGGAACGAAAGAGGGAGGAGGGAAGGAAGGGAGGGAAAGAGGGAGAAAGGAAATAGATTCCCTGAACCTTCACCATTGCCTCCTGGCTGGATCCCAACGATGGAGGACCCCACCCACTCCCTTTTTCAGGTGTGCACACCTGGGCCACCGCACACCTGGAGACAAGCACCCAGCCTCAGATTCCTGCCCCCCACTCCCCCCCCCCCGCCCCCTGGGACCTCACTTGCTATCGGAGAGGAAATAAAACCCACAGACCAGACCTGTTCCAACTTCCCCACCTGACTGACATCTCCTGCCTTCCTCCCACGATGGGAAAGCACCCAGCTTCCTCCACCCGCGAACGGGACCCTGGACCACCCAGCTTTCCTCTGGGTCTTGTCCCCGATCCTCTGTGCTGGGGCCGGGGCACCCTCCGGCTGCACCCCAGAGGCTCTGGGAGAGGACCTTCCTGGGTCAGTGCATGCCCACAGCGACTCTTGCCTTGCCTTGATTTTCACATCCGCAATTTGTGCAATGCCCTTGCGGTTTGAGCTGAGCTTCACTGAACAGGACGGGGGATGGGCCGTGGGCAGGGCACGGAAGGGCCACAGTCTGAAGCTTCTTAGTCCTCTGGTTACAGCACCTGCGTTCATCCCCTGGCCCTCTGTCCCGTCAGCTTCCTGGGCGCACTCTTCTCCTCCTTAGTGCCTCACATTGTACCTGCCTCGGGGAGGGGGCTGGACACACAGCGGGTACCCAAGGATACACACTATCTTAGAGTGATCGACACCCTACAGCGCAGTTCCCCATTCAGCTTCCTCTGAACTGAACCCCCCTTGGCTTCTTGCTCATTGTGATGGGGCAAAACCAGAAACTTCTGTAAACTTGACTTAAAAAAAACCAACCAAGTTCTCACACACCACAAAGGGACACAGAAATCCACCCAAAGGTGCTGCTTTAAATCATCAGTTCATCGCGGCCCCCGGCTCTTGGTCAAGGATGGTGAGAAAACCTCCAGCGGACAATTCACGCAGAGCATGAGATAATCACTGCTATGATGTATCATGTTCAGACATAACCTGGTTTAATTCTCACCCCCGTCCTATGAGGCAGCTCCTGGTACCCTCGCAGAAGTGGCCAGAAGACCAAAGTCCAGTGAAATCTCATTCTTTTACTTTATTTGTTGCCTTGATTTTTTTTTAAAGTCGAGGCAAAATTCACATGGTATAAAATTCGCCCTTTTAAAGCGTACAGCTCAGCGGCGTTTAGCACATTCATAATGTTGTGTATCCACCACCTCTACCTGGTTCCAGAAACTTCTCATTCCTCCAAAAGGAGACCCCGTCCCCATGAGCTGTCACTCCCCATCCCCCTCCCCCCAGTCCCCAGACACCATGAACCCACTTTCTGTCTCTGTGGATTTGCCCGTTCTGGTTGTTTCCTATAAATGGAATCATGCCATATTTTGCCTTTTGAACCCACTTTCCCTCTTCTTTTGGTTTTCACCAGGCTGGGTTTTCTTTCCTCTTTTCAAGATTTCAGCTTTACACAGATGTCAGCTGGAAAGAAGGCGCTGAGACCATGTCTCAGAACAACATCTCTGAAATTCGAGGCACACAGGACACACCTTGCGGGGGCGTGGGTCCATGGGTGACCCTTGCACAAGCTGGCATTTGGATCTCGCTGTGGTCCTGGGGATGCCACGCGTCACTGTGACCGGGCAACACACAGACACAGAATGCAATGCCACCCTCTTCAGCAGCACCTGTAACCCGGCAAGGCCACCCGCCCTGCAGGACACACAGCTCCACGAAGGCGGCCCCCCCGAGCCCTTGGACTAAATCCAAGCCACGTTCCAGGCACAGGCTTGTACAGGGAACTCCACAAACTCCCACTGCAAGCTGGCTGGCTCTCCGGGACTCATTCAGACCTTAAAACGCAGCTTCACGGGCTACGGGATGTACCCATCACCGATCACCATCTTCACCTCGGTGCCCTTCACCCAGCAGTTTTTAGTGCCCACCCTCAAGTTCTCACCCACCCGGAGTGCCAGCTGCCCAGAGCAGCAACAGAAGCAGGAAAAGGTCCCCCAGTGACTGGACACTTTGGAGGACCCCAGGGTCAAGGGGACCGGACCGCCCCACCGTACCACGCTCGCCCCTGCCAACCTGTGTTCCTCCATGCTGCTGCCTGATGCTCCCACATCTGGCCGATCTGACAACTAAGTCTCTTCCTCGTCCGAAAGCGCGTGCCCAGACTGCGTGACAAGAACATTTCAGCTCAATATCTTCCTTTTTTTTTTTCCTCCTTGATTTCCTCCCCCGTCTGTGGTGTTTCTCATTTTAAGGAATTGGGAAACCTTCATGGTGCAGTTGGCCCCTTCACCATAGATACAGAGAAGGTCACCTTCCTTAAAGTTCAACCAGGTGGCTCAGGAGGTAGCTCGGACCGGCTACCAGGTGGGTCTCTCGTCTCACTGCCCATCTTCATCATTGACGTGGAGAAGGTCATTTTTCTAGGAGTGGACACCATGGTGGGTCTTCATGTCTTCGGTGGAGAATACCCCCTTGCTCACATTCAGAACCAGCCCAGTTCTGTTCAATTCAATTCATCAGAACTTTCCTGAGTATCCCAGGGATTTAAAACCAGCCAGAATGGGTAGGAAGTGGCTTTCCAGCTCGTGATGGGACCAGGCTAAACAGAAGGGTCATGGGGGCTGGGGACACAAACGCAGCACTGGATGTCCCCAAGGAGGGCCCGTGACATGAGGTGGTGGACAAGAGTGGGTGTGGGTTCCATCAGGACCACATCCTGGGTGTGAGGGAGAGATGGTGTCTCCCAAGCTAACTGGGGCTTCGGGCTTCAGAGATGCAGGAATGCTGGTTCCGGATCGGAGTTAGGGAAAGAGGAGGCACTGGCAAAGGGGATGGAGCTGGGGGCAGGCCCGGTCCTGCCATGTTTAACTGGCTTCCCTGATGAGGCATGAAGGGGAGGCGTCCATCAGGGAGTCGGATGTAGGGGTCGGCCTCAAGGGAGAGGTCTGCAAATCTGAGCAGGGGACCTTCTCCTGAGCTCCCTTCCGGGCGGGAATCCTGTTCCTGATTCTCACAGGATTAGAGTGGCTGCAGAATGAACATACTTGGGTGGTAAAGAGTTACCTCAGCGGCCCTGGGTGGTCCACACCCTGCCCACTGCAAAGAAAGGTCTGACCCTTGACCAGCTCCTGGGAGGTCGCCTATGAACCCTTGGAACATCCTGCCTTGTTTGCCTAGAGCCTTGGGTCACGCCCAGTGGTCTGTGCTCCAATGTGAGTTATGATGGGATTGTGGGTCACGCCACATCCGGACCTCGGGAGGGGCTGGTGACGGCGTAACTCAGGTCAGCCATGTGGGCGCTCCGTGCTACCTGACTGACCCCAGTAAAAAGCCTGGACACCAAGGCTGGCTGAACTCTCCCGTTGACAATACCCCACGCACGTCATCAGGCATCATTGCTGGGAGAAGTAAGGCTTGTCCAGACAACCCCACAGGGAGACGACACTGAGAAGTCTAGTCTCTCCCGGACCCTGCTCCCTGCGTCTTGTGCCTTCGATGACTTCAGTCTGTATCCCTTTGCCGTATGAGACCAGGACTGTGAATATAACGGTCTTGCTGATTTCCGCAGGTCCTTCTAGTGAATCGTAGAACCAGAGGGTGGTCTCAGGGACCCCGACACACTACCTGTTTACCATCGTGCAGGCCGCTATGTCTGGTCAAGCATGACACACACAAGAGAGGGTGAATAACTAAAGGTCTGGATGCGTGATGTTTCTCGGGACCCCCTGGTGTTTTTTTTAAAATTAATTTTTATTGGAGTATAGTTGCTTTACACTGTTGCATTAGTTTGTACTGTACAGCAAAGTGAATCAGCTGTATGTATACATCTATCCCCTCTTTTCTGGATTTCCTTCCCATGTAGGTCACCACAGAGCGCTGAGCAGAGTTCCCTGTGCTATGCAGTAGGTCCTCATTAGTTATCTATTTTATACATAGTAGTGTATAGGTGTCCATCCTAATCTCCCCATTCATCCCACCACCCCCCTTTCCCCCGTGGTATGCATACATCTGTTCTCTACGTCTGTGTCTCTGTTTTTGCTTTGCCAGTAAGTTCATCTGTACCATTCTTCTAGACTCCACGTACCTGCGTTTCTCTTTCTGACTTAGTTCACTCTGTATGACACTCTCCCGGTCTGGTTTTCATCTTCTGTGCTTTTCCCTGGCTTTTTCAGACTCGCTCAGAGTTCCCACCAGGGTGTGGACAAGGGGAAGGAGAGTAAAGGAGACGCTGCCTGGTCTTGGGTGTCTTGTAAGGGTCCTTCTGGGACAGCCTGGGGAGAGCATGCAGGGTGGGGCGGGGGCGTGGGCGCCAGTGTCCTCTCCGGCGACCACCAACTTCACAGGGCTTCTCACCATTAGACTGTCACTTTAGCACAATGCACTGTGTGTTCTCATTTTCACTTTCTCTATTTGGGGCTTGGGTGTTTTGTTTCTTTTCCGACACAATACATTTTACCCTTTATTAAAGGGTAAGTGTAACCTTTGTCATAGGTCACATTCTGAGAACTGAATGTGGACCTGGATGGGCACAACCCAGCCTTCCAGGAACTCACAAAGAAGGAGGAAAGGTTAAACTGTTCCCAACAGCTCCAGCCCTCCGGACCAGGGCATCAGGATGGGTGGGTTGGAAACACCCCAGGGCCCAGGGACAGGCCACCAAGGCTGGGGACTCAGCAGCCATCACTCGCTCCAAGGAAGCGTGAGCCCTCACTCCTTCTTTTTTGTCGAGAATATTTTGGCTCTTCTGGATCCCTTGCATTTCTGTGTGAGTTTTAGGATCAGGTTGTCAATTTCTGCAAAAAAAGGCACCTGGGCTTTTTGAAGGGATTGCACTGAATCTGAAGACCACATGGAAGATTTCAGACGTGTTGGTGTCTTAAGAAGATTAAGGCTTCTGCTCGAACACAGGATGTCTTTCTGTTTATTTGGGTCTTCTCATCCCTTTCAGCAAAGCTTTGTAGCTTTCAGTGTATAAATCTTGCACTCTTTGGTTAAACTGATGTTATTTATTTACTTATGGGTAAAATTACTCATCAGTAAAAACGGATGTGTTTTGTTCTTTTGGATGCTATTGTAAACGGGCTTGTTTTCTTAATTGCATTTTTGGATGGCCCATTGCACATGTGTTTATGTGTGCATCTCATATCCCGCAGCCAAGCTGGGTATGTTTATTAGTTCGAAGAATTTTTTAGTGGATTCCTTAAGATGTTCTATATATAATAGCCGTCTGCAGATACATATAGTTTTATTTCTCTTTTCTGATCTGCATGTTTTAAAAAGATTTTTTTTTATTGAAGTATAGTTGGTTTACAATGTTGTGTTAGTTTTGGGTGTACAGCAAAGTGATTCAGTTATTACATATATATATTATGTATATATATATATTCTTTTTCAGATTCTTTTACCTTACCGGTTACTACAAAATTTTGAGTATAGTTCCCTGTGCCGTACAGTAGGTCCTTGTTGGTTATTGCATATGTTAAGGCAAGTTCGTGTGCCTGACACACACTGAGGCCAAACAAGGTCACACAAGGAGACGAGGTGGCTCATGCCTTGAAAAGCCTTGAGCTCCCCGAAGGGTTCTGGCAAAGCACTTTTAAAAGCCAAGTGAGGGAGGGGTGTCGCAGGGTCTGTGATCAGCTTGGGCACAGCTGTCTGACCGGCTGATGGTGAGGTCGCAGGGCAGTGTCACAGGGGTCAACGTTGTCAGTCCTCAGGCTCCAGGAGGCCTGGGGCTCTGTGCTCATGGTCATCAAGTAATTAACATCCACCATTTCGCAGGGGCGTTTTCACATCTGCAAAAGAACTCAGGGAACATGCATCAAATACTATCATCTAGGTACTTCAGAGAGGAGCTACAACAGAGGATGTGGGAGAAGGGGGCTGTAGGACAGACTTACACATATTTTAAAAGTAATACAATTTTAATACATTTTGTATTTTTAATTTTTTTTTAATTTTAATAAAACTCTTGCCTAATTGGCCTGACTAGCACCTCCAGCAGAATGTTGAGTATAAGTGTCAAGAACAGACATCCTTGTCTTGTGTTTTTAATTTATTGGAGTCTAGTTGATTTACAAAGTTGTGTTAGTTTCAGGTGTACAGCAAAGTGATTCTGTTATACACGTATCTATTCTTTTTCAAATTCTTTTCCCATTTAGATGATTACAGAATATTGAGTAGAGTTCCCTGTGCTCTGCAGTAGGTCCTTGTTGGTTATCTATTTTATATATAGTAGTGTGTGTTTGTTAATCCCAAACTCCTAATTTATCCCTCTCCCACCCTTTCCCCTTTGCTAACCATGAGTTTGTTTTCCATGTCTGTGGATCTATTTCTGTTTTGTAAATAAATTCGTTCATGTTATAGTTTAGAGTCCACCTGTAAGTGATATCATATGATATTGATCTTCCTCTGTCTGACTTGCTTCACTTAGTATGATCATCTCTAGGTCCATCCTTGTTGCTGCAAATGGCATGATTTCATTCTTTTTCATGGCTGAGTAATATTCCATTGTATATATGTACCACATCTTCTTTATCCACTTCTCTGTCGATGGGTTGTTTCCATGTCTTGGCTATTGTAAATAGTGCTGCAATGAACATTGGGGTGTATGTGGACCTTAAACTTTTGCAGCTGTTTTTCCTTATGGAGGTAAATCGGGCCACCCCAGGAGCAGAGAGAGGAAGTCTCCGCACCCATCACTAACCTGGCTTCAGGAAGGGGCAGACAACTTTACGTGTTTCCTCATGTAAACTTGGGTTCTACCTGGAAGGTGAGACTTGATCAGAGAAGAAATAAAATCGTAGGGTGAGTCCCTGAGTTTTTCCCTGAAGGAACGAGCATGGTGTCCACCATCTCCTTGGCTTTCTAGATGACAGATGCAAAGGTGACACTGATTAAGGTGTTCTGGAAACTTCCACCCCGCCCTGACCAGCAAGGCAAAGGAGGATTCTGCCAGGACCAACGCACTGGAAGAACCCTGGTGCCTCAGATCCCCGGGGCCTCACTTGCATCTCCGGCCCCTGTTTACCTCTCAACCAAGATTCTTCCGCGCCTTGGCCTCTTCCCAGGTGTGCTGAAGCAAGGAGAAGCTTCTTCCCACCCCCCCTGGAAGATGCACCCGAGACACACAACATGTCAGATTCCACAGAGCACACAGAATCCCTTCCTGCTGCCCTCACTCCACGGAGCATGGTGGGCCTTTGCCGCTACACTTGCTCCTCAGCCCAGCGGCCAGCAAGCCCCCAGAGCACCTCCTGCACCTTGAAGATCAGCTGACGAGCATCCTGGGAGCACGTCGCTGCTCCGTCGTCACACGGCTTCTCCTCTGAGTGTCTCTGTGTCTTCTCTTCTTATAATGACACCGCTTATACTGGATTAAAGACCCACCCTCAGAAGCAACCTCAATGTCCATTGACAGACAAATGGATAAAGAAGATACGGTATGTATATACAAGGGAATATTCCTCAGCCATAAAAAAGAATGCAACTATGCCATTGGCAGGGACATGGATGGACCTAGAGATGATCATACTAAGTGAAGTAAGTCAGACACAGACAAATATCATATGATATCACTTATACGCGGAATCTAAAAAAAATGATACAAAGGAACTTATTTACAAAACAGAAACACACGCCCGGACACAAAAAACAAACTTATGGGTACCAAAGGGGAAAGGGAGGGGAGGGATAAATTAGGAGTTTGGGATTAACAGATACACACCACTGTACATAAAATAGATAAACAAAGGACCTACTGTATAGCACGGGGAACTTTACTCAATATCTTATACAAAATATATAAAAACAAGGAATTACCATATAGCACAGGGAACTATTCATATCTTGTAATAACCTATAATGGAAAATAATCTGAAAAAATATATATATATATAAAGTTTAAGGTCGGTAGACGTGAGCAAGACCCGTTCTTAAAAACGTAAGACTCTTCTTCCCAGCCTTCTGCCCTAGTTTACAGAAAGAACTGAAAAGCCTCAGCAGAGATTAAAAGGACAAGAAAATACATCGACCAACACGGCAAGACAGAGTCAAAATCACGTAGCGCATAGTTTGGACCGAAGACAGGGCAGGACCCAGAGGACAGCATCTGCTGCCCAGCCCGTTAGGAGAACGCCCTGGACACACAGTCAGAAATCCCGAAACAAAACCAACTGGGACCCACACCCTCCAGGATGCCTGATGGAAAACGTGGCCTCCTCACTTTCAGGCCCTGCCTTTGAGCTACATTTCTCTCCAGCGTCCCGAGAGGCAGGGCTTAGTCTGGTGCTGGCCCTTCACTCCGGGTCCCCTGGAGGGCTTGCTCCTGGGGGACGGCTCGGACAGGGCGCGGTGCCCCCCCAGGCTCACAGCTCGGCCTCCCTCACCACTCCCACCCCCGACCGCGGTGCCCAATTCAAGCTTCAGTTTCACTGTTGAGCCCAGTTCCCCTGCACCGGGTTTGCGGAGAGCGCTACTGACCCCTAGTGACCGAAACTTCCCAATGACAGCACAACCCCCAGGACACGAAGCTAGCCAGCCCGGCTCCTAGCCCAGCCAGGTAGAGAGCCTTCAGCACAGACCGACCCTCCCAAGTTCCGCCCAGCAGGACCTGAGTGCAAAGGCCTTCCTTGTAGCTCAGGATTTGCTGAGTCAGAAGGTGCTGCAAGCACCTGGGTGCTTTGGTGGCTGGGTGGGTGGTCAGAGCTGCTCTGGCCAATGTCCCCTGGTGTGGGTTTAACTGTCCCCCCAAAGATATACTGAAATCTGACTCCTGGTGCCTGTGACTTTGACAGCACTGGGAAACAGGGTTTTTGCAGATGTAACGAGTTGCGATGAGGTCCCTAGGGTGGGTCCTTCATCCGACTGGACCAGCGTCCTTAAAAGAAGAGACAAATTCAGGTACGGATGCGTCTCAGAATTCCAGTGGAAGGACGCTGCTGACCTTTACGTCCGGTGTTCCCTCTGCACCCCTCCATGCAAGGATGGACAGCTCAGACCCCAGGGCGACCCCCCTGAATCCTTCTTGCCCAACTGTCTCGTTGCTGCCCTCCCCTCATTGGAAAGGTCTCTCTAGTTTGGGGATCAGTGAAAATATAGGGTTTTTTTGGGGGGTTGCATCTTTTGAAATACTTACATGTCACCCTTAATTATTCAACCCCGAAGTCTTCACGGGGCGCTGAGAAGTGGGTTTCTGTTGGGAATCGGTCTGTTTCTGACGATACTCTCCCCGCCGTGGGTAGACCCCGGTCCCTGCGGACGGAGGGCTCAGGGGTTCAGGGTGAAGATGGGGGGCAGGCGCTCTGGGCAACACCTTCAGGAGGGGCACCATATTTAGGGTAGTCTTGGCCCCAGTAAATGGTAAATGTTGTTAAGCTGCCCGCCCGGGAGCAGGGTGGCATCCCGTCCTGGGGTTTGTGCCTTGATTGGGAAGTTTTGGTCACTAGGGGTCAGTAGCGCTCTCTGCAAACCCGGTCCGGGCGGGCTGCGGGCAGTGAAGGGGGCCTCCCTCATCACAGGGCTCGGAAACCCATCTTCGGCGAAGCAGGGGTGGTGCCCGTCGTGGATGGCTCGGGGTAAGCAGGGTGGGATCGGGATGTACCCCTCCCTCGTGGGAGGAGTACCACTGGGCGCAGGCGTCATGCTGGACCGCTGGGTTTCTCAGGAGCCCCCAGATGCTCTCTCGAATGCAGAAACTATTCTTCCCGGGGATGCCCTGTGATGCAACCCAGGAGAGAAACCGTCGGCCGTTCCGTTTTCGGGTTTCAACCTCGGCCAGACACCACGCCGCAAGGGGCTGGTACGTGAGAACCTGAGGACGCAGAGGGACGCTCTCGCCCACATTCGGAGCCCGGGAGAGACCACCGGGCCCGACCGAGGAGGCCTCCTTCTTCCATTTGCATTTTTTCTTCCGCACCAGGCACTACTCACCTGCAGGGGGGCTGCAGAACCGGCTCAGTAACAGTTTGGGGTGTTTTGTTTTTTTTAATTTAAACAGGAGAATAGCCTGCTTATCTCCCGGGCTTATCTCCATTGTTGCTGCAGTTTCGGAAACTCCCTCCCAGCCCCCAGGGCTGTTGTCTGAGCGGAGCTTGTGTTCCTGGAAAAGCAGGTAACCCGTGGCAGAGGTCAGATGCACGAGAGATTGCGGGGTGACGGGGGAGGGGTTCACAGTGGAGAGAGCACCCCGCACCCCTCAAGAGTGCGAAGCTCTGAGAGGCGCGCGGCTGTGTTTGGGGGTCCGCGTGGCCCTTCGCTCGGTGCCCTTCGGCTGCGCCCCGCCCCCAGCTCGCGCCCCCGCGGCCTCGGTTTTATCACTGGGCCGTGATGCGTGTTAGTGGTTGTCTTCCTCCTGTGTTTCTTGTTTTTGAATCTTGTCTCGGGAGAAGGAGCAAAGATAAATTTTCAGCCTTCTTGCGCTTTCGCACCTGCGTCTGCTGGACACAGGCAGCTTTAGGGTTACCCGATTTCTGACGGTGCCCGGGCTCACTCCAGAGACCCCGCTCCATCACCTCAAATATCCATCCCTCACCCCAGAGACCCTCAGGCTCACCCCACATTTCTATCAGTCACCCCAGGGGTTCCCCCATTCACCCCAAATGCCCATCCCTCACCCCGGAGACCCCCATTCACCCTACATTTCTGTCAGTCACCCCAGGGGTTCCCCCATTCACCCCAAATGTCCATCTCTCACCCCAGAGACCCTCAGGCTCACCCCACATTCTATCAGTCACCCCAGGGGTTCCCCCATTCACCCCAAATGCCCATCCCTCACCCCGGAGACCCCCATTCACCCTACATTTCCATTCCTCATCCCTCAAGACCCCGAAAATCACCCCACATTTTTATCACTCAGCTCAGAGACCGCCCCCAGGATCGTCCCAAATTTCTATTAATCACCCCAGAGACCCCAGAATCACCCCAAATTTCCATCCCTTGTCCACAGTCCCTGAGGCTTGCTGACACCTTCCAGGTTGGGAGGGATGGAGCTTTTCCACGGGGAGAGGGCTGTGTGTCAGCAACTCAGCGTTAGTCTCTGCTTGAAAAATCTCCTCGGTCTAGAGCCTCGGGGGCCCTGGGGTAGGGGTGCTGCCGACACCCGCCGTGGGTGGGAAACAAAACTGTATTCTCCACAAGGTGCGGAGGTCTAAGCGGAATTCAGAGACCACCACTCCCTCTGCCCTCAGTCCTTCTTTCCCTCCCTCTCGTAAACCTTTGATGACCTCCCTCTTCCAGGGGGCGACCAGGGCGGGGATGGGGGGGCCCCGGGACCAGGAGCACCACAATCCCACGGGGCAGGTTCAAGACGCAGAGCCTCAGGTCCCAGCCAGGTGCGCCGCCCGGAACCTGCGCTTTCCCCAGACCTCCCCTCCGCGTGATTCAGACGCACCTCACTGTTTGAGAATGTCTGCTTACCCCAAATTAGCTTTCCCCTCTCCTGAATTCTCTATTTCCTGCCCAGCTTCTTTGCAGAGTTTCTCTTTCTGTGAAACCAAAGTGGAGGAGAGATTCCTGTGTCCTAGACGTGACTGCAGAGATGCGCTCTGTTGTTCCGTGGTCCCCGGTGGTGGGTTACTAGCCATGTACTGTGTTCCCCAGAGGGCTGCTCTGTGGGATTTCAAGGTCCTTCCTGGGGGACAGTGAAACGCTTCCGAGATGCGGACAAAGCATTGACAGAGCATGTCAGGGACTGCTTTGTTTGCCCACTAAAAAAGAAACATAATAATCGGAGGAGGCAAAACCAGAAAAATCCGTGTCTCCCTTTGCCAGACACACATATTGGGTTCTTTGGATGAACCCAGCTAAGCAGTGTACACAGCCTTAATTGCGTTTTCCACCCGGGGTGCTTCCATGTAAACGAAATGGACAAGACAGCTGGCAACCCAAGTACCCGAAGCCACAGGGATGTGGGTACCAGGGCTGCAGGCATTTTGGGTGAGGGGGCAGAAATACATCAGCAGCAAGTTCAGTGTAATTGCCCCCATTTTCCACCTGCCATCCTATCTAAGGCACAATCTGGAAATGCAAAGGTCTAGTTTTCTCCCCCAGTCTCGGGGCATCATTGCACGGCCCCCGGAGGTTTTAGAAATCCCGCGTTAAGGAATCAAGGGATCACTTGATCCCAAGGTAATTTCTGCAGCCTTTTTAGGTGCTTAGCTCTGGTTAATAACCGCGGCGTTTCATGCTTCATACCTGCTTAGGTGCACCTGGGTCGTCGGCTCCAAGGAGCTCGAAGGAGCTTGCAGCTACCGGGCCCTGCAAACAGTCCCAGGACCAAGCTGGGGAGGGCTGTGTGTGTGTGTTGGGGGGCGGTGGGGGGGGGAGTAGAGACACAGCCTCTCAACTTTTCCAAACCAGGGGAGCAAAAGTTTGCAGGGCCGCCCTGGGATTCCAGAAAGCCCTCTCTGAGTCCCTCGATTAAGTTCTCCGTGTGCTTCCAAAGGTTACAAAAGCTGGTTTCACTAAGTCAGCCTCGGGGGGCGATCCCTTGGAGGGCTGTTTCTTGGGGTAAAATATCCATTTTCAGGGTAAAGAATGTCGGTGTCAGGAGGCAGATGCTTATTTTACAGTTCTTGCATCTTGGGCTGTAATTTCAATCACTTCTATACACGAAAGTTGAAATGTATTCTGAAGTGTGTCTCCTGATCTTTTGGAGGACGGGCGTATAGGTTTTATTTTTTTTTCGTGCCCACTTATAATGCTAATAAAGTAGGCGGGAAGGCAAAGGGCCAAGACGTCTCTGTAGCAGCTGGGAACCTGCTTAATGCTGATAGAGGAATATTATGGGCGTTGGCTGCCACGTCAGGGAGAAGGAAAGACCCACATAATGATGAAAACAACAGCGAAGAAAAGATGTGATTTCCTGGGGAAAGGAATGTTAATTTTCATGCATTTTAGAGCATCAAACTGCTCACTTGCGGTGTGTGTGTGTGTGGGGGGCAGGTCCAAGCAGTGAACATGCGACAGGAAAGCAAACGTGCATTTGGAACAGAGCAAGGGAACACAAGCGGGGGCACATTTCGAAACGCTGACAGATTCCCAAATATCCCCGCATCCGCGAACGAGGTCTGAAGCTCTGATGGCCAGGCTGCTGGGTACGGCTCTGGTGCATCTTTCCACAGACGGGCTTTGGGCTCGGTGCTCCGCATCTTCACACGTGCTCCTGGTGCATGTGCCCTGACACAGAGATGCGTGGCGACCACTGACCCCTGGCCACTCCCATCATGGGCCGGTGAGTCAGGACCGTGGGTGGTAGGGATATTCATAGACGACACACCACTGGGCTGGCTAGCGACCACAGAGTTAGACACGGCTGTGACTGGAAAGTAGTCAACGCATCCCACAAACACCCACAAAGGCATCCCCGCCCAGCTCCCAGCGGCCAGTCCCAAAAGACGTTTGCCGCAAAAGGGAAGCAGGAGACACGAGAAGTGGGAGTGGAAAGACACCGTGGCTGAATGTGGCTTAATGTCACACAAAGCTCAGTGCCAAATAAGGGCCAACTGTACCTAAGGCATGACGTATAAAGTCGCTTTTCTGCTGTTTTACAAACGTCGGATTCTTTAGGGTTGCCGGCTTTTCCTACTGTTGGCCCTTCCTTCCAACGTTGGGTCCTTCCTCTAAAAGAAAACTCTTTTCATATTTCAGAGGGAGAACGTATACTTGTAAAAATTTATTTTTAATTGTGATAAAAACACACAACATAAAATTTCCCATCTTAACCATTTTTAGGTGCACAGTTCAGGGGCACTAAGTACATTCACCTTGTGCAACCATCTCCACCGTCCGTCTCCAGAACTTGTTCATCTTCCCAAACTGAGACTCTGTCCCCATGAAATACTCACTCCCCACCCCCCTCCCCCAGCTCCTGGACCCACCATCTACTTTCTTTTTTCTAAATTTATTTATTTATTTTTGGCTGCGTTGGGTCTTTGTTGCTGCACGCGGGCTTCTCCTTGCGGTGGCTTCTCTTTCTTGTTGCGGAGCACGGGCTCTAGGCGCGCGGGCTTCAGTAGTTGTGGCGCACGGGCTTCAGTAGTTGTGGCGCATGGGCTTAGTTGCTGCGATCTTCCCGGATCAGGGCTCAAACCTGTGTCCCCTGCATTGGCAGGCGGATTCTTAACCACTGCGCCACCAGGGAAGCCCAGAAAAAAGGATTAAGACATTTTGAAGAAGAAAAAAATGGGGAGAGATAGAGGAGTACCCTCCTGAATATCAAGATTAGGGTTATGAATAGGCAAACACACCAACAGAACAGAAACACATTCTTATGTAAATGGAAACTCTGTTTATGGCAGAGAGGGCCACAGGGTGGGGAAAGGGTGGGTGCGTCAGTAGAAGGTGGTAGACAATGGGCCATCCATAAAGAAAAAATAAATAAAATTAAATCTGTGCTCGTGAGCATGCAGCCCCCAGACCTACTGGCACCTGAGGACTGATGACGTTAACCCCTGTGACCCCGTCCTGGTACCTCACCGTCAGTCAGAGAATCATGCAGGAGCTGATCACACATCCTGGGACACGCCTACCGCACTTTGCCTTTAAAAATGCCTTTGTCGAAACCCTTCGGGGAGTTTGGGTTTTTTGAGCACCAGCCCTGTTCTCCTTGCTGGGCCCTGCAATAAAGCTGCACTTTCCTTCGCCACAGGGGTGAAGGAGATTGGCTTTACTGCGCACAGGTGAGCGGACCCGAGTTTGGTTCCGTTACAGAGTTAGACCAAGAACCCGGGAAAGGAGAAATCAAAGAAAAAGCCAAAACACCATATTCTTAGGTTTTTATTCGTGTAAAGTGCACATAACATAAAACTGACCATTTTAACCATTTAAAGTAAACAGCTCAGGGCTTCCCTGGTGGCGCAGTGGTTGAGAGTCCGCCTGCCAATGCAGGGGACACGGGTTCGAGCCCTGGTCCCGGAGGATCCCACATGCCGCGGAGCGACTGGGCCCGTGAGCCACAATTACTGAGCCTGCGCGTCTGGAGCCTGTGCTCCGCAACAAGAGAGGCCGCGATAGTGAGAGGCCCGCGCACTGCGATGAAGAGTGGCCCCCACTTGCCACACCTGGAGAAAGCCCTCGCACAGAAACGAAGACCCAACACAGCCATAAATAAATAAATAAAAATTAAAAACAAAAAAACTTTAAAAAAAAAAATAAATAAAGTAAACAGCTCAGAAGCATTTAGGACTTTCACAGTGTTGTGCAAACATCACCTCTCTCAAACCTTCCCATCCCCCCAAGGAGACCCCGTCCCCATGAAAAGTCACTCCCCATCCCCCTCCTCCAGCCCCTGACAACCATGAATCTCCTTTCTTGTCTCTATGGATTTGCCTGTTCTGGACGTTTCCTATCAACGGAATCACACACTGTGTGTCCTTCTGGGTCTGGCTTCTCTCACTGAGCATCGTGTGTTCGAGGTCCACCCACGTGGCAGCCTGTGTCAGGGCTTCACTCCTTTTCACGGACAAAGTAATCCTGTTCAGAGTCATCCGCACCTGAGAAGGTAGAGATCCCTTTCCAAGGACCCAGGCTGGGATCTGGTCCTCTCAGACTGTTTAGTTCATCCAATATCGCCCTATAAAGGATCCATTCCTTTAGGAACACAGGAAAGGTCCTACAGAGATGGACCATGGGGCCAGTGATGCCCAGGACATTAGGTGCTGGCCTTGCCCCATCCTTGGAACAACGGCGTCAGCACAGGGGTATTTGGAGCCCTAGGAAGAGCCTTCAGGGCTCCCGAGGCCAGGCACGGCCCCAATGACACCCCTGTGCTCAGGACACCCTTTTGGGCCCACAGGTCAGAGATGTAGTGTGGTCTCTGAGCCTGTGGCTGAGGGGTGAAAGGACTAAGAAGGAAATTGTGACCCCAGATTGCAGAGCCCTGGACGTGAACCCCTCAGTCTCTGGCAAACTGGGGGTGATGCGTTACTAGCCCTGGAGAATTACTCCGCATCCTAGGCAAGGCTTAGAACCCCAAATCTAGACAGCGCCCCAGAGAAAAGGTCCTGGACTTTGTCAGTCACCCCTCCACACCTGCAGCCCCTCTTACTCTTTGCCAGTTCTTCTCCTGGCTAACCCAGAACTCTAAAGGTTATGCCTATACAGGGGCTTCCCTGGTGGCACAGTGGTTGGGAATCCGCCTGCCAATGCAGGGGACACGGGTTCGAGCCCTGGTCCGGGAAGATCCCACATGCCGCGGGGCAACTGAGCCCGTGCGCCACAACTACTGAGCCCGTGTGCCACAACTACTGAAGCCCACGCGCCTAGAGCCCATGCTCCGCAACGAGAGAAGCCACCGCAATGGGAAACCTGTGCACCGCAACGAAGAGTAGCCCCCGCTCGCTGCAACTAGAGAAAGCCCACGCGCAGCAACAAAGACTCAACACAGCCAAAAATAAAAATAAAAAATAAATAAATTTATTAAAAAAAAAAAGATTATGCTTATACAGGTTTTTTGGGGAAGAATAACAGCTGATTCCCTTTTTCAGGTGTTCCAGGTGAGTTGTGCTGGCTGGTCAACCCCACTTCAGGCCAAGACACTGGGTTGGTGGGTCCAGGAGCTGGTGTGGATTCTTCTGTCTTGCTGGGTCTCCATCCTTCTGCTAACATCTGCTTCTGCCTCATGCCTTACCCAGGCTCCTCCAGGCAAAGGGGCTCCCAAATTTCCTGGAGACTCCTCGACTCAGGCCTGTGAAGGGGATTTGAATATGCCACACCCCAAATAGGCCACTTTGGTATCAAGATTATTTTAACCTGAAGACATTTGAAATTCAACTGATGCAGGGGAAAAAAAAAAAAAAAAGTCTTGGAGCTTCCCTATCTGAACAAAAGCAGCAGTTTCTGAGAAATAGGGCTCCATAAATTCCTCTTCAGGGTGGATCTACTCCCAGAAGGGAAAAGGTAATAAAATCCACCCCCCAATCCCTTCTCCAGGGGATTTTATGGCCATGAAGGAGGTGGAAAGATCACTCATATCTGTGTAAACAAACATTATCCCACATTTTCTGATCTCCTGTTGGTTCACCTGAAAACCCACTTATCTTTTCAAAAGACATTTGTTTTCACCTAAGTGTCCTTTCTCCACCTCCCCATCACCTGCTAAGTTAGGTATATAAACCCCAGATTCTAACCATCCCTTTGAGTTACTGATCATTGAGTTTCTCCATGTATGCATGCTGCATGTGTAACTTCTGCTTTCTTCTTTCCTCTTAGCCTATCTTCTGTCAGTTTAATTTGCAGGGGCCTAGGAACAGAACCTAAGAGGATAGAGGAAAAAGATTTTTTTTTTTCTTCCTTCCCCTACAGTTTCACCTTCCCCCACTTGGATGTTTCCATCCCTGTAAGAGTCAATCCTCTTTCTTAGTCCAGAACCGTGTAGAACCCTGTGCTCTGCTAGTGCCTGCCCCTCCTGTCCCCCTCCCTGTGATGGATTTATTCCCTTTCCCGTATTACTGTTCAGCCACATGACTGAGCTCTGTGGAGGGTCACCCACCATCTTGAATCTGAGGGCTCATTGCCAGGAGATCAGGCTACCGAAAAGCCTAGGAGCTCATGAAAGAATGAGGCTCGTTTAACCTGGAAATCAAGGTAGCGTTGGCCATCCTCAGTTATCTGAATGGGGCTCACACAGAGATGGGTTTTCTGTGTGGTCAGAGGACAGGCTAGGTGGGGGGAACAGGTGGACTTTCTGTGCATTGCAGCCATTCGGATACGAGATGGAATGTTCTGTCCATAACAAGCTTGTGGCCCCTACCAGACTCAGGGTGACATCTGTATGAGTTTCCTGGTACAACCGTAACAAAGCACCACAGACGGCAAGCGGGTGGGGGGGTGGTTGGCAGGGGGGCTTACTGTCTGACAGTTCTGGACGCCAGAAGTGCACAATCAAAGTGTCAGCAGGGTGGGTTCCTTTTGAGGGTCGTGAGGGTGAATCTCTTCAACGTCCTCTCTGCTAATTCTAGGCGCCTCAGGGGTTTCTTGGCTTGTAGATGGCCATCTTCTCCCTGTGTCTTTACATGCTCCTCCCTTTGTGTGTTTGTTGGCATGTCCAAGGTCCCGTTTCTGCAGGACACAAATCATATTGGATTAGGGCCTACTCAAAAGATTTCATCTTAACTCGATCATCTGCAAAGACCCTATTTCCAAATAAGGTCATAGTCATAGGTTCTGGGGGTTAGAGCTTCAATATGTATTTAGGGGGAAATTGAACCCACAATATCATCTTTCAGGGATCTTCCAGAACCCAGACTGGATGATTCTTCCATGATTCTACCCACCCATCCGTCCATTCATCATTCACCCATCCGTCCATTCATCATTCACCCATCCATCCATCCATCCACCCATTCATACACCCATATGTTCCTCCATTTGTCCCTCTGTCAGTTTTCAGGATTATACACTTTGTGTGTGTCAGAAACAGGGTGGACGCCATGCTCCCGGGACGTGTAGACACAGACCAACGGCGCCCTACTAAGCCCATCATCATTACATGACTACGTCAACACGTTACATTTATTTAGGCCTCCACTTAGCTAGTGTTGAACTTGTAATTTCACTTATGAGACTTTATCACATCACAAATAAAGATCTTTTCCTCAGCCAAATTGTATTTCCTCATTCTAGGAGAAGTCCAGGAGAACTGCTCTGGTTCTCCCATTTTTGCCCGTGTCATTGGTCACCTCCTCCACCCCTTCCTGGTATTTCTGTGCGAAGCCAGGCTGGGTTTGGGGGTAGGTGGGATGGAGCAGGGGAAGACAGGAGGCTGGGATGGGCTACAAAAATGGCAGCTCTTCCAAGACTCAGTTGTTTATGAAGGCAACATTACTCAGCAGAGGCAGGCCCTTTCGCTCAACCTTGTAACTCTCTGGCCAAGAACACACCATGCAACTAAGAAGTGGGTTTTCTTGGCTTGTGATATAAGTAAGCACTGTGCACTGGTCCATGCTCTACACCGATGGTGTCTGCTGGCCCGTCCGCAGAGCTGTTAACGTAACCACCTGTGGGCAAAGCATCCTTCTCCCAGATCCAGATACGCAGGCCCCCCGAGTTCCACCCACGCTGCCTCTGAAGCCAATCCCTCCGTTTCCAAGGTTCTAGATCAGCACAGCTGCCCATCTTCAAATCTCTCCTCAAACAAATGAAATAGCCAAGAGCCTCCCACATGGTTCTGTGCTGTAAAAATGCCGCTGTGCTACGCCCATCGCTCCCAGGCCTCTACTCTGTGCTGGGGCGAGGAAATCCTCCTGTTATGTAATAGTTCTCGGTACACAGTAAACCCTGACACGCTTTCGCTGAGATGAATCTGATAGCAAAGCTCGCGGCTCATGGCGTTCGGCTGCCCCCCCTGTGCCTTTTTGAGATTACATCCAGCAGCGCTGGGCAGATTCAGAAACAGACCCGTGCCGGAGTAGAGGTGAGAGGTCGTGTCACGCTGCACGTTCTGACACAATTCGGTACGGCAGAAGCTTGACATTTAAGGCCGGTGGAACCGACACTGTGGTTCATTATCATTGCTGCGAACCCATCTCATCTTGACTTCATGTAACAATGAACTGTCTTTTTTGGAAATCACGTGGAACCTGAGCAAACAGAGATCGTTATTGTGGAGAAATCTGGATGGGTGTGAATTCTTTACAGCTGCTCCCAAGGGGGTTCATTGTCGCTTGAGTCTGGGCTGGCCCGTGGCTTGCTTTGGCCAATCAGAGATAGCGGAAGTGACCGGACCTTGTGGAACATTCCATGCCGTCAAGTCTTCCGGTCAGGGAAGGGACCAGTCAAGCTGTCAGCTACTACTCAGTCCAGAGGCCAGGTGTGTGAGGGAAGCTTCTAGAACATTCCCACTCATTCCATCCTCCCGTTGGCAATGGACCCAGCCAACACCTGCCCCATCCAGCCTCTGAATCAGGAGACACGACAAGCTGCTGTTCATGGGTGCTTCGGGGTGATTTGTGCCACGTCCACAGATCACCACAATCATTCCCACGTGCAGGGCGAGTGGGCAGAAGAGAAGAAATAACAGAAGCTCCATTCACACCCACGTTTTATAACCTCCCTCCTCTTTGCTTCTCTCGCTTGCTGACTCACCCTGCACGTCCGATACGGAGAAAAACGCACAGCACGGTATCCGTTTGTGGCTTTGAGCGCAGAGGGCGGACGGTGGGAAGCAGGTGCACGCGGGGTGATACGTCATCTCCACGGGAGATGCCCGTGGCCCCCGGGATCCACGTGCAGTTTGTTTCCAATCTGGAATCCAGAAGGGAGGGGAGGTCTCGCCTGCCCATCTTCTCCCCCCGCCCAGGTTTATGCCCCCGTGAAGCGCAGGGCCAGAGAAGGTAAAACCTTCCCGCGCAGTTCACCGAGGTAGCACGACCCCGGCCATCATGCCTTTCCCACCGGGTCACCCCTCTCGGAGCGGTCCAGCGTCTCGGAGCCGTCAAAACACGGGGGGACAGCCTGTCACAGTTTTCCAGGAAGTGCGGGAGAGCACCGCGGACTCCTACCCTCTCTCTGTGCCTCTTCGGTCCTCCCAAAGGGCAAACGCTCTTTCACGCCATTGACCCGGGGAGCTGTGGGAACCCACCTTCGGGGACCACCCGTCTCTGTTCCCGTAAAATCCTAATCTCACAGGAGCCCTGGCCCTGCTGCAGGAGCGCCACGGTGAGGCTTGGCTTTCTTCTCCGACCTCCGAGTGGCCTCCCAGGCCTTTTCTCCCCGTGTGGTCTGCCTGAGTATTTCCTTTTTTTAGGTAACATTTCTGAAATGAACAGTTCCTGCTGGGCAAGGTCCGCTCTGGAAAAGAGCTAGAAGCTCTAGCTGCCCTGGATGGCGGGAAGGAGGGAGCAGTGGGGGGCGATGAAGGGATAAGGGTCCCCCCTCCAAAGGGAAGCCTGGGGATGCCTGCAGCCCTTTGGCTGTCCTGGCTGGGGGCGGGGGGATGGGGAGAGGGGAACCCCTGGCACCTGGCGGGTGGAGACCAGGGAAGCTGTTCCGCACCCCACAGGGCCTGGGACGCCCCTCATCACAGAGTCATCCAGCCCCAGAGGTCAGTAGTGCTGAGGCTGAGAAGCCCTGACCTAGCACGAGAGACTTCCTATCAATTATCTATCATCTATCTACCTACCTACCTACCATCTATCTATCTCACTATCATCTATCTACTTATCTATCATCAATCTGTCATCAATGTACATGAGTATATATGTACATATATGTACATATATGTACATATATACATATGCATGTCTGTGTCTCTCAGTCTATCATCTATCACACTAAGGTGTCGATGTCGTAATCCCTGGGTAGCAGACAGACTAATGTCCCCAAAGATGCCCACGTCCTAATCCCTGGCAACTGCAAGTATGTTACCTTACAGGACAAAAGACCTTTTGCAGATGTGATTAAGAGTCTGGAGATGGGGACTTCCCTGGAGGTCCGGTAGTTAAGACTCCGCACTTTCACTGCAGGGGGCCTGGGTTCAATCCCTGGTCAGGGAACTAAGATCCCGCAAGCCGCCGCGGCATGGCCATAAAAAAAGAATCTGGAAATGGAGAGAGTGTCCTGAGTTCTCCAGGTGGGCACAAGGGCCCTTACGTGTAAGAAGGAAGCAGGAGGTTCAGAGTCAGAGAAGCAGAGGTTGGTGTCACCTGGGCACATGAACTGAGGAACGTGGGCACCTCTAGAAGCTGCAAAGGCAAGAAGACAGATTCTCCCCTGGAGCCTCCGGAAGGAGCCAGCCCTGCTCACACCTGGATTTCAGCCCCGGGACAGCAGTGTTGGACCTCTGACCTCCAGAAGGATGCCCACGGTGGAAGCACCCCTGATCTGGGGCCGGGAAGACCCGAGTCTCAGCCTGCCCTGCAATACGCAACTGGAAGTCCATTGGCCACTGTCTGCTTCTGGGAAACTGCGTTTTTAACTCCGCAATGGAGCAATTCGTGTTCACTCTGCCCATCTCGCGCTGCTCACAGATTCTGTCCGTGGCTACCTGTGAAAGGGCTTTGTAGCTTTGACGTGATTTTACAAGCGCAGTTACCACAGTGGGTGTTGTGTTTCGTTAGAGTCACCCACTCCCGGGGGCACATTTGGAGGCAGACACGGGGGCCATAAACTGGCCGCTGAGGGTCAATCCAGGCTCCCTTCTGTGGGAAAAAGCCCACCTACAAATCTCCCTGGTAACATCTGGGAAACGATTCTCCTTGGGGTTCTACAAGTCCCCAAACTTTGTCCTTTATGGATACCATGCTGTCCCCTGCTTGGCTTGAGGTCATTGGGAGGGGCACCAAGTCTCCCTGCTTCTGGGTGAGCGGCCAGGAAACCTCAGCAAGATGAGGGCTGCAGGACCGGGCTTGGACCTCGATCTCCAAACACAGGATTCTCACGACCCACCAGACGGTGAGAATCCTGGGTGTAGATCATATCTGATCATGTTTCAAGTGAGATGTATCCGGCGGGGCTGCAAAAGTACTCGGCGGGGGCTGAAAAAATGATCCTGCACTTTTGTGTTTTTTTTGACAAGAGTCATCTTTTAAAATAAAGCATGACTGTTTCCTGTAGTCATTTCCCTAGTTTCTCTTCCACATTTTAAAGACGGGGTGACTCTGTACGATGAACGGAGGCGCTGACCTTGGGGGCACTGACCTTCTGTTCACTGACTTCTCCTCCTTCAAGCATGAGGCGTATCTTTTTGCCCTGGGCAGTCTCAGCTCTCTTCCTGCTGGGACGTGTGATGGCTTCAGAAGAAAAGGAGCTCGGTAAGTCAACAGCTGGCAAACGTAGCCATTTGTCTGCGAGAAATGCCCTTTCTTTGAACATCTCTGCTTTTTTCTTTTTATGGTGCCTTTTGCAAATGCACTGTTTTCTTTGTGAAAGTGACAAGGGCTTTCGCAGGTTTCTGAGTCTCTGGCAAAGCTCCGTTTGCCTGTTGCAAAGGACCCACTCTTGACTGAGTTCAGGATTAGGTTTGAATGGAAAAAAAATCAATAGAAGAGCCCTTGTCTGCAGAACTGAGAATCTGGGCTGCTTTGTTGTTCTGTCTGCCTCCAAAGAGGTGAAAGGCTTTTGTTTAAATTAATACTTACCTTCCCGTGGTGAGATCATGCGGCCGCGCAGTGCCCCCGAGAAAGACAAGGGCTTCCCCAGTCACCCGTCGGTCCGCGGGGTCATCCGTGAATCCCACGGCTGGCCGTGCCTTCTGAGAATGATTATCAGTGTCACCTTGCTCTCTGTCCTCAGAGCCTGGTTCCCGGGGCTTTTCCAGAGAATTGTTTCCAGGCTGCATGATCACCTTACAAGCTTTGTCAAAAGGCAGCAACAGGAGGGGGCGGACGGGAGGGGTCTGGTCCCGTCTTGCACTAGACAGCTTTGATTTGCTTTCCAGCTCAGGGGAGGCCCGGATGGGAGCTGGTGAACTGTCCCCAGGCATCACCCCATGCTTGACCGTCCACGTCCGAGCTGGCCTCTCGCCTACCTGGTTGGGAAGGGTCCCTAGGGGCCTTCTTTGCTGCAGCCCTGGGGTTGCAAACTGCGTATCAAGTGGACACGGTGAGGAGGGTGAGAGAGCCTGGATGTGGGGTGTCCCCAGGGCTGACACCCGCATAATTCCCTAGCTCTGTGCAATGCCCGGTGCTCCGTTTTCACGTGGCCGAATCCAGGACTCCGTCTGCCAGCGACAGAAGGCAGAGGGAGGAGAGGTTTGGCTGTGGCCGGAGCTCCCCATGGCCACAGACAATCCTTGAGATCCACAGCCCCCTTCTGACAGCCCCCCTATACCCGCCACCACTGCGCACGTGGAGTTTGAGTGAAGAAAGAGCCCTTTAGACCAGTTCTGGATTCTGACCCACCTGATGCACATCCGTGGGCAGAAGTAGGGGCTCAGGTCGTGGATGGACAGAGGGTCCCACCCGAGGCGGTTCTCATCCCTCTGTGAAGCCGGGCTCGCTCAGAACCTTTGTAGGAACTTCCTGGAAAATGCAGAACTTGCTTCACGAAAGGCCTTTGTGGTTTGCCTGCTTTTCTTTTACCCGAGGTCATCACAGGTGTGTGAACACCTGCGGTCCCACTGGGCACATTCTTAGGAAAGCCTCCCCCCATCCCACCTGAGGTCCCGGAGCTGCGCAGGGAGGTCCCTCCGGGGCCGTTTCCACCCCGTCGATCCATTTTGAACCAACAGATTCAGACTTCACGACTCCATTGGGCTTTCAGATCATATTTCCATCTGAGGCTATTGTGTGTTTCTGATGGGGCTAGTGAGAATGCACATTTGCCCCAAACACGCCTAACCTTCGTGAACCCTTGTGAACCGGTGTCAAAAGAAGCATGAGGGGCGGTGAGTGGGAGTGATCGGAAGGGGGGGGCTCATTAAAGGCTCAGGCGTGAGGGGAGAGCCTGTCCCCACCAGCCATACAGAATGAGACACCCTCAGTCTTCAGACAACCCCCAGGCTGTTTCACTGACCAGCAGCCGTGTGGGCTGGAATCGTGTTTATCGCATCGGGGGCAGATAAGGAGGGGGGGTCGGGCAGAATCGGGGAGACCAGGAAAGTCGGGGATGGAGGCAGTGGAAGGGGAGGGAGAGCTTGGAATGGAAGAAGGATAAAGGTGGGCACACTATACACGTCATGACGCCCCGGAATAACTCGGGAGATGTTTGCCGCCCGAGCCCACTTGCTTACCCCAAACGCAGCAGGGATTCAGGCTTGGGTTTGGGAGGGAAGCGTGGAGGGAGGCGGTGGATGAAAGTGACCTGACACCTCCTGGTGGCCCTAAAAAGTGTTCTTAAGGCGGAAGACGCTGTCGATGAAAAATTAGGCGATCTGAGAAAGAAATGGAAAATTTTATTCAAGCCAAATTTGAGGATGGTAATGGGAAGAGCATCTCAGGAAGCTCTGAGAATGGTTCCGCCCAAAGGTTTTTGAGACACAGGGCTGTGCATCCGGTGACGTATTAGTGACCGTGTACGCACTCCAGATCTAAGCGTCGTCCTGGCCCCTTACGAGGTCAACGGGGAGCGTTGCCGTTAAGGAAGTGTCTGGTTGGCGCCCGGCGAAATGTTACTCCTCATGGCCGAGCAGGTATTTCCGCCGATGGGGGAGGTCTGGCCGATGCCTAACGCAGACACACGATGCACAGTGAGGGGAGACAGGAGGCCAAAGGGCAGAGAACATTTATTATGTTTAAGTTTTTCTTGTCTTGCCATAAAGCGTGAATTTTATTTCTCACTCCTTGTGTGTGGTCTGGGCGACGGGGTAGTCGGGACGGCGCTCTTTTCGGGGACGTGGGCCCAGCCTGTGGGTGGGGAACAGTGAGGCGGCCACTTGCATGTGAGGCAGTGGTCAGACACCGGCATGCTCCCTGCAGGTGCTGGGCGAGCCCCCTGTGTGTGTCTGCTTCCTTTGGGCTGTCACTGCTCCAAGGAGACGTGGCCATGCTGATTTCACCTTTTCTGCCATGTCGCTGGTATCAGATGCACCTTACGGGGACCCCCAGGGGCAAGTGTATCCCCGTGCACACGGAGGGGCTCAGAGCACACCCAGCAATGCTGCTGACATCAGCCGCCTTTTCACAGCAGAGAGTAGGTAGGACGGTCCCAGGCGCAGACATGCCTAAGTTGCTTGTGCAAATACCTTTGTGTGTCGGGTGTCTTCCTGTTGAAGATTGAATTGTGTCCCCCCAAAAGATATTTTCAAGCCCTGACCCCTGGAACCTCAGAATGGGACCTTATTTGGAAATAAGGTCTTTGCAGGTGTGATGAAGTGAAGGGTCTGAGATGAGGTCCTCCTGGATGAGGGTGGCCCTACATCCAATGACAGGGTCCTTCTAAGACACAGAAGAGGAGAGACACAGACACAGAGGAGAAGCCCCGGGAAGACAGAGGCAGAGACGGGAGGGAGGCGACCACAAGCCCAGGGACACCTGGAGCCCCCAGAAGCTGGAAGAGGCAGGAAGGACCCTCCCCTGGAGACTCTGGAGGGAGCGCGGCCCTGGGACACCTCGACCTCAGACGTCTGGTCTCCAGGATTGAGGGAGGATAAATTCCTGCTGTTTTACCCCTCAGTCTGTGGTCATTTCTTGCAGACGCCCCGGAACACTTGAGCACCTCTTTATGGAATCTGCCCTGGCTTTACTGTGTCCTGTGTGGTCCCACGATGATCTTCAGAGGGTTTTCAGGGAGGGTTTGAGGGAGGTTGGAAACTGACACCCAAAGACAGCTCCCCCCCCACCGCCCTTGCCTTGGTACAGACAACCTTTGTCACCAGGGCTGTCCTGGTACACTTTGCCATTTACACCTTCATCTCTTAAAATTTCCGAATAAGTTCATAATATTCCATAAAATCAGCACATACTTTCTAAGCAACAATGGGTCCTGGTGGCCCTGAGTTCTTTCCGTTCAGGAGCCGACATTCAGGTGGGAACAGTGAAATCACAGGAATGAGACGGTATCTCTCAGTGGCAATGGTGTCACCAGGATTGTTAACCACCGATGGCCCAGGTTGGCGAGTAATTTCTGGAGAGATGGAGGTGTTTCTGATGGTACTGCAGAAATAGAATCAAAACCGGCATCTCTCGCCAACCCAGAATTCTTCACCACAAAGGTAGAGATAAGAGAGACACGATTTCATGGCTGAATAAGCATTGAACAAGACTGCCCTCTGATGCACATGCCTTTTGAGAAGGAGATTGGCAAGGCACAAACCCTTTTCTAGAGCAAGGTGGACACCAGCCACTGCACCCACGTTCTCAAACGGGAGGATGTCCCAGCACCATCTGTAACCGTAATTCTTCCTAAACTCACCTTCCAGTGGGAGGGACCACCTGGGTCAGATCACTGGCTTTATCCAAAGGAAAAATTAACGTCTGTCTTTATGACTGAAGGTGCTTTTACGACTTGGAGCCAGACTCTTAGCCCCTCACAGAAATGGGGCACCACACCGTTTATGTTTGCTTTTCAAAGACTTGTCTCCCTTGAGAGAGATACGCCTCGGTCCCAAATCTGGCAAAAGCTCACGAAGTTCTAAAAGTCTCTACATATATTTCAAAGGGATGAAGAAAAAACTTACACATTTTCTTTTTGTTTAAATATATTATGAGTTCTGGGACTTCCCTGGTGGTGCAGTGGTTGCGAATCCGCCTGCCAGTGCAGGGGACACGGGTTCGAGCCCTGGTCCGGGAAGATCCCACATGCCGCAGAGCAACTAAGCCCGTGTGCTGCAACTACTGAGCCTGCGCTCTAGAGCCCGCGAGCCACAACTACTGAGCCCGCGTGCCACAACTACTGAAGCCCGCGTGCCTAGAGCCCGTGCTCTGCAACAAGAGAAGCCACCGCAATGAGAAGCCCACGCACCACAACGAAGAGTAGCCCCTGCTCGCCGCAACTAGAGAAAGCCCGCGTGCAGCAACAAAGACCCAACACAGCCAATAAATAAATAAACAAATAAATAAATTTATAAAAAATATATGAGTTTTAAAGTTGAGATATAGTTGATTTATAATATATATGTTTCAGGTATACAACATAGGGATTCACAATTTTTTAAAGCTTACACTCCATTTATAGTTATTATGAAATATTGGCTGTATCCCCTGTGTTATACAATATATCCTTGTAGCTTATTTATTTTATACGTAATAGTTTGTACCTCTTAATCCTCTACCTCTATCTTGCCCCTCCCCCCTTCCCTCTCCCCACTTGTAACCACTAGTTTGTATCTGTGAGTCTGCTTCTGTTTTGTTACATTCACTAGTTTGTGTCATATTTTGGATTCCACATGTAAGTGATATCACGTGATATTTGTCTTTCTCTGACTGACTTCACTTAGTATGGTCATCTTTAGGCCCATCCATGTTGCTGCAAATGGCATTATTTCATTCTGTTTTACGGCTGGGTAATATTCCATTGTATATATGTACCAAGTCTTCTTTATCCATTCCTTTGTTGATGGACGTTTAGGTTGCTTCCATGTCTTGGCTACTGCAAGTAGTACTGCTATGAACACTGGGGTGCATGTATCTTTTCAAATTAGAGTTTTCGTTTTTTCGCGATAAATGCCCAGGAGTGGAATTGCTGGATTCTATGAGCTCTATTTTTATCTTTTAGAGAAACTGCCATAGTGTTTTCCACAGCGGCTGCACCAATTTACATCCCCACCAACAGTGCACAAGGGTTCCCTTTTCTCCGCACCCTCGCCAACATTTATTATTCGTGGTCTTTTTGATGATGGCCATTCTGACAGGTGTGGAGCCTAAGTAACGTCTAAAGCAAACATTGAAGGACTCACTTGACCTTGAGCTTTTCCTCGACTCGTCATGTGTGGTGTTCTGAGTAAGACAGCGACTTTGGTGGACGGGGGACAGTGTCCACTTCCTCTCTGTGTGCCCACAAAATGTGGTGCCGCTGGACACACAGTCGGCACTCACTGTTTACTCTTCACACTAACCGATGATCATTACCTCTTGCCAACGTGAGAAGAAAGTCAGCTGTAACCTTACACTGACTGTTGTCTCTCAAAGTGACTGAGTTTTCTCACCGACCTTCATAGATCCTGCAGTTCTTACTGACATAAGTCATGACCGGTTTGTTTGTGAGAATCTTGGTTTTCTCTGTCCCTTTAAAGCACTCTATCATTCTTGTATTATAAGTATGAAACACATAACAGACTCCGGACACATAGTAAGAATATAAACTATCTTGTTGATAATTACAGATAGATGACATAGATAACAGATAGATGATGGTAAGTTAGATGATAGGTAGACAGATGATATAGATGATAGATGATTGATAGATACATAAATAGATAGTAGATAGGTAATAGATGATGATGATGATGAAGATGATAGATACATAGATAATAGAGATAGATAGATATAGATAGATATGTTGAAATGATAATATTCTGGATATATAGGGTTAAATAAAATATATCATCAAATTTTTTTTAAAAAGCACTATATCATTCTTATAACATGAGTGCTGACATTATTTTACAAATTTCACTCTTTCCAGCATTGCCTCAAAGTCTACTTTATTTGTCTCTTTTTACCCAGGAGAAGCATTGCAGCTTCAAATCATCAACTTTAATTTCGAAACTGTGAAGGTTACGTGGAATGCAAGTGAATACTCTGGGACTAATTTGACATTCCTCCTAAAGTAAGTGCCCTGAGGAAGGGAAAACCATGCCTATGGCTAAAATATTTCGTCTTCTAAGATGTCAGCAACTGGGAGGCCCAGGAAGTGAACGTGTGAAGAATCAGAAAGTGCAAGTGTGAATGTGTGCGCCCTCAGGCCTCACCACAGCTGCAGCTGCAGCTCCCAGACCTTCTAACGGAGCGATGACTGACTCACGCTCGAAACCACCTAGATTCTTTTTTTTTTTTTTAAATAGATATTTGATTATATCTTTTTTCTTTTTTTTAGTGAATTATTTAATTTATTTATTTTTGGCTGCGTTGGGTCTTCCCTGCTGCGCACGGGCTTTCTCTAGTTGTGGCGAGCGGGGGCTGCTCTTTGTTGGGGTGCGCGGGCTTCTCATTGCGGTGGCTTCTCTTGTTGTGGAGCACGGGCTCTAGGCATGTGGGCTTCAGTAGTTGTGACTCGCGGGATCTAGAACACAGGCTCAGTAGTTGTGGCGCACGGGCTTAGTTGCTCCAGGGCATGTGGGATCTTCCTGGACCAGGGCTCGAACCCATGTCCCTAGCATTGGCAGGCAGATTCTTAACCACGAGGGAAGTCCCGCATCTGTTTCTTTAGTCATAAAGGAGATAATTCTTGGTCTCCTCACTGCTTGCGTTTGAGATCTTAAGGATGGAGTATAAGCTGGTCTCACGCTGGGTCCTATAGGCTTCTTCTTAATATTGCAGGGAAGCCTCAAAGATATACCCAATCTTGGGACATCCCTATTAAAGGTGTCTCCTGGAAGGGATAGTTAGGGAGTTTGGGATTGACATGTACACTGGTACATTTAAAAAGGATAACCAGGGACTTCCCTGGTGGTGCAGTGGTTAAGAATCCGCCTGCCAATGCAGGGGACATGGGTTTGAGCCCCGGTCCGGGAAGATCCCACATGCCGCAGAACAGCTAAGCCCTTGCGCCACAACTACTGAGCCTGTGCTCTAGAGCCCGCGAGCCACAATTACTGAGCTCGTAAGCCGCAGCTACTGAAGCCCACACACCTAGAGCCCGTGCTCCACAACAAGAGAAGCCCCTGCAATGAGAAGCCCGCGCACCGCAACAAAAACCCAATGCAGCCAAAACTAACTAAATAAATTTTATTAAAAAAAAAAAAAAGGATAACCAACAAAGACCTACTGTATAGTACAGGGAACTCTGCTTAATGTTATGTGGCAGCCTGGATGGGAAGGGAGACTGGATACATGTATATGTATGGCTGACTCACTTTGCTGTGCACCTGAAACTATCACAACATTGTTAATCAGCTCTACTCCGATATAAAATAAAAATGCCTCCTTGAGTCAAGGGCTGGGTTACTCTGCAGGTCACTTACTTTCCTAGGGCGGCCGCAACAAAGTACCAAAAACAGGGCAGCTTAAAACAAGGAAAATTCAACCTCCCCCATCCTGGAGACCAGATGTCTGAGGTCAAGGTGTCCCAGGGCTGCGGTCCCTCCAGAGTCTCCAGGGGAGGGTCCTTCCTGCCTCTTCCAGCTTCTGGGGGCTCTAGGCGTCCCTGGGCTTGTGGCCGCGTCTCTCCCGTCTCTGCCTCTGTCTTCTCGGGGCTTCTCCTCTGTGTCTGTGTCTCTCCTCTTCTGTCTCTTAGAAGGACCCTGTCATTGGATGTAGGGCCACCCTCATCCAGGAGGACCTCATCTCAGACCCTTCACTGCATCACATCTGCAAAGATCCTATTTCCTAATGAGGTCCTGTTCCCAGGTTCCGGGGTTAGTATTGATACGTAGGCATGCCATTTGGAGGGCCACAATTCAAGCCCTACAAGATCCATTCAAGGCGTGTAAACATTTAAGAGAGGGGTACTTTTCTGTTTTGACAGGTCTTGCTGTAGTTGTAAGGGGAAGGGGGTCATTGAAGCGAGTGACATGGTACCTAATCTGAGTCAGTGACAGAGTCATGGAGCAAAGGAACGGCCCTTAAGATGTTATTTTTAAGATGCTACAGGGCTTCCCTGGTGGCGCAGTGGTTAAGAGTCTGCCTGCCAATGCAAGGGACACGGGTTCAAGCCCTGGCCTGGGAAGATCCCACACGCCTCAGAGCAGCTAAGCCCGTGCACCACAACTACTGAGCCTGAGCTCTAGAGCTCGCGAGCCACAACTACTGAGCCCACGTGCCACAACTACGGAAACCTGCGCGCCTACAGCCCGAGCTCCGCAACAAGAGAAGCCACGACAATGAGAAGCCCGCGCACCGCAACGAAGAGTAGCCCCCGCTCACCGCAACTAAAGAAAGCCCGTGCACAACAATGAAGACCCAACACAGCCAAAAATAAATAAATAAATAAAATTATATATATATATAAAAAAGATGCTACATAGCTGAATTTTTCTCTTTTTACATCACAGGTTAAGCGGCAATGAGGCGTACAGACCATGCTCCAAGTATACCCTTCAACAAGGTTACACTGCCGGGTGCCTCCTGGAAGTAGAAAAAGATGCAGTTCTACATTTTTCCATCAGGAATGGAACTCAGCCCCTTCTCAGCAAGAGTTTGTGGATCAGCAACTACCGTACGTGCTTTGGTACCTTGAGGGGTGACTGTCCGTTTTGGATTAGGGTACATCGTACAAAGGTGGTGAAGCCCTCTCTCCAAAGATTCATGTTTTGGTCGGGACTTCTGTGAGGCAGTGTTTCTGCCCCCCCTTTTTTGAGGGATGGGATGTCACAGGTGCATCTCAGAATCCCGTGAGAGCTATGGACCCCCTACTGAAAAAATCCCTCATAGGCATTGTATAAGTCTCCTCGGGCTGCCATAAAATATGATCAGAAATTGGGTAGCTTAAAATAAACATTGTGTCCCAGTTCTGGACACCAGAAGTTCCAAAGTCGAGATGTGGGTAGGGTTGGTTCCTTCTGGAAGTTCTGAGGGAGAATCTGCTCCAAGCCTCTCCCTCAATTCCTGGGAGCTGCTGGTAATCCTGGGCGTCCCTGGGCTTCTGGCCACATCCCTCCCGTCTCTGCATCCATCTTCACGTGGCTTCTCCTCTGTGTGTCTGTGTCTCTTCTCTTCTTATAAGGACATCCCATATTGGATTAGGGCTCACGCTACTCCAGGACGACCTCATCTTATCTTAAACAATTAATTACACCTGTAATGATCCTCTTTCCAAAGATTCTGAGGTGTTAGAGTCCAGGACTTCAAAGTGTCTTTTTCTGGTGGGACACAATTCATCCCGTAACAGATACAGAAAAGTTTTTCAAGCAGTTTCAGAGAGCTCTTTCCATGAGACACCTACGGGTCCTTGGAGAGCTGGCTAAAAGTTGTATTCTCAATGTACTAAAGACACGGAAACCCCAAATCTCATAAGGTGTTAGAGGAGGGATTGGAACAGTCAGAGGACAGTGAACCCAAGCCCAGTTACCACTGTAATGTTAGAGATGTGCAATGTTTATCTTTGTAGAGGTGTTAGTCACAATAGATGTGCTATTTCTCCTTCTTAGTGAAACCCAGATCCCTGAGTGACCTGAGCTTCCAGTGGCATCAGGGAGCAGTGACAGTGACTTGCTCTGACCTGTGGTACAAAGGTCTCGTGTATGAAATCCAGCACAAGAGCACCTTTGACACTGAGTGGCAGGTGAGGGCAGGGACGTCTTCTCAGGCCAGGTGTGCGTAAGTATCCCCAAGATGCGAACGATGGAGAAAGATGGAGAGACACAGAGACAAAGATATTGAGATTTATTTTAAGGACTTGGTCATGTGATTGTGGAGCCTGGTGTATGTGACAGAAGCAGGGGGGACTCATCCAAAAAGGGAAAAGACGGACAAATGGCTGGAATCAGTAGACTAGAATCACTGCTCATCAAAGAAATACACATTAAAATAGAGGGATACTGGGCTTCCCTGGTGACGCAGCGGTTAAGAATCTGCCTGCCAATGCAGGGGACACGGGATCGAGCTCTGGTCAGGGAAGATCCCACATGCCACAGAGCAACTAAGCCCGTGAGCCACAACTACTGAGCCCACGTGCCGCAACTACAACTACTGAAGCCCGCGTGCCTAGAGCCCGTGCTCCGCAACAATGAGAAGCCCACACACCGCAACAAAGAGTAGCCCCCGCTCACCGCAACTAGAGAAAGCCCGTGTGCAGCAACGAAGACCCAACGCAGCCAAAAATAAATAATATAAATAAATTAAAGTTTTAAAAAAATAGAGGGATACTGGAGTTCTCCTAAATAGCTGATCACATAAAATGTGGTCATTTTTGATGATGTTGAACATCAGGAAACTTTAAGACCTCCGTCATGGTCCCCATTCTCATCAATTGATTCCCTTTGCAGAAATCAGTCCTCGGGGAATAATTCAAAATGTGGATGAGGCTGTATGCACAAAGACGTCTATCGAAGCATTATCTAAAATAAGTACATGGACTCAGGGCCCACCTGTGTGGCATACAGCGGGAGAATAGTCAAACAAACTATGGTACATTTATAATAAAAGATGTAAGAGCCATCAAAAGGTATTTTAAAGAATATTGAGTGATAAGAAGCAATGCGTACATTAAATATTGTGTTCAATGAATACCATACCCCCAGAAGGAGAGAAATGATATCAATTTGTTAATGGTGATTGTATTTTGGAGCTAGAAAAAAGACGGGTTTTAAGTGTCTTATTTTGCCTTTGTGTGTGTGTGTGTGTGTGTGTGGTTTTGTGTGTTTTCTGAAGTCTCACATGTAAGCATGCATCACTTTTTTTTTCTTTTTTAATTAATTAATTAATTTTTTGACTGCGTTGGGTCTTTGTTGCTGTGCGTGGGCTTTCTCTAGTTGCGGCGAGCGGGGGCTACTCTTCATTGCGGTGCGCGGGCTTCTCACTGCGGTGGCTTCTCTTGTTGCGGAGCACGGGCTCTAGGCACGCGGGCTTCCGTAGTTGTGGCCCACGGGCTCAGTAGTTGTGGCTCGCGGGCTCTAGAGCACAGGCTCAGTAGCTGTGGCTCACGGGCCTAGCTGCTCCGCGGCATGTGGGATCATCCCAGACCAGGGCTCGAACCCATGTCCCCTGCATTGGCAGGCGGATTCTCAACCACTGCGCCACCAGGGAAGCCGCAGCATGCATTACTTTTATATTCATAAAAAAAGTTACTTGGGGAATATAGCCAATATTTTATAATAACTGTAAATGAAGTATAACCCTTAAAAATTGTAAACCACTATACTGTACACCCGTAACATATAATACTGTACAGCAACTATACTTCTATTTTAAAAAATCACTTTTTTTTAAAAGAAAGACCTTAGTAATTCTTCAAAAGCGTCTGTCATCATGTTTGTCATGATGATTTTTTTTTCCTTTTTGGAGGCAGGTGTAGAGGTGCTGCCACATTTGTTTTTGCTGTTGTTTGGAGGATAAAGATCTGGGCAGAGAGGGGAAGTGAAACAAGAGAGGGAAATCCTGCAAGGAGGAATCTTGTGTGAATCCCTGGTAGAAGATGAAAAAGTCTGGGTCAATCATGGGTCATCGTGTCTCTTTTTCCCTCTAGTCCAAGGAGGCAAAAACCTGCAATGTCACGCTCGACAGTTTGGATGCTGAGAAGTGTTATTTCTTTCGGGCCAGAGTGAAAACGCTGGAGTCCAGCTACGGCTCTGACACATACCCAAGTGACTGGTCAGAGGTGATACACCAGCAGAGGGGCAAGCTAACAGGTAATGTCACGCAGCATTGCTGTACAACATGGTCCAGCACCCTACGTTGGGGGGAGGGTGGAATGGGGCACCTGAAAGCACGATGACCCCAAGTCCTGCTCCAGAGGTCACGGTGGAAGCAATTCTTCTTCTGGATTCCATCATTATTGGACTAATTTTCATTTTTATTTCGATGAACATAGCAAGAATAATATGTCATTTATGAATGTGCTTCCATGGATATAGGTATAGATGCATAGAGAGATCTATAGATAAATAGGTGATAATGGATAGCTAGATTGATAGATGATAGATGATGATAGATGACAGATATACATAGATGATAGATAGATGACAGATATAGACAGATGGATAGACATAGATGGATAATAGGTGATAGATAGATAGTTAGCTAGATAGATGGATAGGTAAGTAGACAGATATATATCATAGATAGATAAGTAGATAGGTAGGTAGGTAAATAGATAGATAGATGATAGGTAGATGATAGATATGGATAGACCAAAGCAAGCCCTGATATCCTCAAATACCCCTGGCAGTGAGTTAAATCTACACTCCCTCCTTCCTAATGTTTGCCTGTCCAGTGTCACCGTCTCTCTTTCCAGGATATTTCACACCAAAATCAAGATTTGCTGACCCTGACATTTATAAAGGAAAAAAAAAAAAAAATGGGGGTGGCAGGGTTTGGAGTGTGATCTAGTATTATGTTGAAATTATCTTGGTAACTTACAGCCCTCATTCTGTTTTGCTTTAGATTTGTGCCGGGAAAACAGCCTTTTCCCAAATTTTATTTTAGTTGCTGGCCTGGTCACCTTCCTGATAGTCTCCCTTCTCCTTCTGCCTTTATGGAAACTACGGAGGTAAGGATGACCCTGCCAGAATCCTCAGACCCACGGGCTTTGGTTCCAATATGTCCATGAATTGGGGGGGGGAAAAAAGAATTGTCTGATATGATTATTTAGCTGAATATCACTTTCTCTATAATACACACTTTGCCAGTGGTATATGACAAGAAAATTGAGAGGGAAATAATGCCAAAGGTGCAGAGATATCTGCAGAATTCATTGACAAATATTCTCGTGGAGACAGTAGGATACAAGAATGCTCATTCCTATCAGAGCGTTACCTTGCCTCAAACACATGCCCCATTGAGCTGTGTCCTCCTGTCACGTTACAATGACAGGTACTTAAAACACCTTTTAATTTTTATTGAGATTTATTAAATGAGACAATTTGGTGAGTGACGTGAGAAGAACTGGACAAGAAGAAAGCTTGTCTGGTTTGTAAATCCATTTACCGATACAGCAAAACAATATTCTTTGAGACCATAGAAAGCATTTCAAAAATATGATATTAAATATTTCTCCCCATTAACCTTCCATGCAATAATTTAACAACCGCTATTTCCATCTTTCTTTAAACATACTTGCGCCCGGGCCTTTTACTTCTTGATGATGTTTGAAGGCACTGATGCCCAGGGCCGTGGGTGCCATCTTTGTTTCTTAGGATGAGGTTTCCATAGCAACGACTGGAGTGATGAATAGAGAAACACGGACCGCCATTCTGGACCACTCAGGCTGGGTCTGAGCTAGGCTAAGTTAGACAATTTCAAGGACGTCCCATCGTGGTTGGATACAGCATGGAGCAGCTTCCCTTAATTCTTGCAAATCGCCCCATTTTTTCTTCAGTCTGCTCTCTCTTTGACCAGCTCAAACAGATGCCTGCAATATGGTTCTCTGCAAGGGAGTAGATGAAGCAATCAGATAAGTGTGTTGACAGGTGACATGTCTGATGTTTTTAATACAAAACTGAAATCACCCCTGAGGGAATCTGAGGAGTACACTTCTTGGAAAAAAACTAACGCTTGTCCTGTCTTCAAGGAAGTCCCTGTTCACGACGAGTGGTGAAATCAACTGTATTATTTTCCTGGGGCTGCCATAACAAAGCACCCCAGACTGGGGGGGCTCAAACAACAGACATTTATTTCTCCCAGTACTGGAGGCTTGAATCTGAGGTCCAGGTGTGGGCAGGGCTGGTTCCTCCTGAGGCTTCTCTCCTGGGTGTGCAGACGGCCCTCTCCTCCCTGTGTCCTCACACGGTCGTCCCTCTGTGTGCATCTGTGTACTAATCTCCTCTTCTTTTAAGGACACCAGTCACATAGGGTTAGCAGCTTATTAGATGAGAACCTCTTAGGTGCGGTTCCTGGGGGCCTGCAAATTAAACTGACCAAAGACAGAGTAACATAAGAAAATGCATGTTTCTTTACTGATGTAATATTTTTAAGCACATGGAGATTCGTAGAAAGGAAGTGAACACCTAACAAGGCAGTTAATTTGGGGGCTTCTATACCATTTTAACAAAAGGTAATAATTTGTGGAAAAGGAAGACAACGGAAAAGGGAGTTTGGATGTGGGTAAACTGTGGGAAGGTGACTAAGAAATGTGTGGGGGGAACAGGCAGATAAAGGTTGTCTGTGTGGAAGCATCTTGGTGCCGTCTCAGTGATGTGACTCATTGCCCATTTCCTGGTAAAGGAGAGGGGGGGCACCTTTACAAATGGAATTTTTTTTTTTTTTTTTTTGTAAAGAGGGAAATTTGTGCTCTGCTTTTAGGTGGACGGGGGAGGGCAGAGGGCTTCTCCTGTCTCTGCTGTTTCTCAAGTGCCTTCACCTCCAAATACACAATATCCCCAAGTGGCATATTTTGGGGTGGTGTATCCTGAGCACCTTCATACCCCATGTCTGTGACCTCATTTCACCTTAATCACCTCCTAAGAAGTACAGCCTCCAGATACGGTCAGATTGAGGGGTTAGGGTTTCAAGCTATGAATTTGGGGAGGTGGGGACACAATTCAGTCCATAATGTCAATAGAGATAGTGATTCCTAGGTAATAAGAATTGCTCTTTTGCAGAGATGGGCTCCATGCCCCTAACATCACATTCCTGGTGAGGGCTTCCCGTGGATGCTGGGAGCAGGGTACCTGGGGGGATAGGAGTGGGGCACGTGTTTTGAAATTGGGGACGCAGTTCCGCCAAGGTGTGCAGCCTCTGGGGTCAAAATCTGCAGCCATCCTGGGCCCCTCGTGGCGGGGCGGGGGGGGGGGGTCTGTCCGCCTGGACGTCCACAGCCCTGCTCAGGGGTGCCAACCTGTCTGACCAGACTCTCCATGTCCATTTCAGGGTTAAGAAGGTTCTCATGCCCAGTGTGCCGGATCCGAGATTCACCTTCTCTGGGCTCTTTGAGTCTCACCAAGGTAACTTCCAGGTAAGCGCCATCTCCTTGGGCGTAAAAAAACAGGCTTGCTTTGTGCTGTCCTAATATCTCCCCTATGCACCATTTAAAAACCCGCTTTTATTCCAGCGGCCTCTTTAAATGCCTGTGAGCCTTTTTGCATTTGAAAACAGCAGCATGTTCTTTTCTCTTTTGGTCAGAGAGAGTAGATCCAAGGGCCTCCGAGGGTGGCTTCTCTTGAAATCAGCCCCAGAGATCAGTGGCCCCCCTTATGGGATTTTCCAGCCTAATCGCTTTCTGATCTCATCAGGAAGTTGTGTTCTTAATCTGTTCCCTCTGCAGGGCTGACAACAAAACCTACACTTCCTTTTTCAAACTTTATGGTTGTTATTTCATTCATGTGATAAATGCTTAAAGGGGGGCTGAGGAGGAGTTGGGAGGAATGAGAGAGAGGGGATCAGCACCCCCGTCCCCAGGAGATTGCCAGGCAGTGGACCCCCAGGCGTAGATTTTATAGGACCCTGGGATCAGAGTTATGCCAGTTCCCTGCGGCTGCCACAAACTGCGGGGTTCAAAACATCACACATTCATCCTCGCCCAGTCCTGGGGACCAGACGTCTGAGGTCAAGGTGTCCCAGGGCCACGCTCCCTCCAGAGGTTCCAGGGGAGGGTCCTTCCTGCCTCTTCCAGCTTCTGGGGGCTCCAGGCGTCCCTGGGCTTGTGGCCTCCTCCCTCCCGTCTCTGCCTCCGTCTTCACGGGGCTTCTCCTCTGTGTCTGTGTCTCTCCTCTTCTGTGTCTTATAAGGACCCTGTCATTGGATGTAGGGCCACCCTCATCCAGGAGGACCTCGTCTCAGACCCTTCACTTCATCCCATCTGCAACGACCCTATTTCCAAATAAAGTCCCATTCCCAGGTTCTGAGGGTTAGCACTTGGGCATATCTTTATTTTGGAAGGGATGCACTATTTAACCTTCCACAGGAGCAAGGTGAATTTTGAAACCACTTAGGTGTAGGAGAGGGGGAAAAAATGGAAAGAAAACCCACAAAAACATTCCTCTATCCTGTTAAGTTTTGTCCCTGATGCCTGCAAATTAAATGGACAAAAAAAAAAAAAAAAAAGAAAAGAAAAAGATTAAGAAGAGAAAAGGTTTATTTTGTATGCACATGAAAACAAGTGAAAACCCCCAAGAAGTAGTTACAGACCTGGGGGGGTGATGTACCATTTTAACAAAGTGTGGAGGAGAGACCAAGTAAAAGAAAAGGGGTTGGGGACTTGTGGGTGGCAGGCAAGATATGAGAAGGTGACTAGGAAATGCATGAGAAATAAGGGTTCTTCAGTAAGATTTTATGCAGACTCAAGTTCTCCCAGGTGATAAGTGTTGTCTCTGGAGCTGGAAGGGTCGGGGTGACCGTTTACAAATGTACATTTCCTTTCCAAAAGGGACATTTATGCCCTGCTTCTAGGGAGGATGAACGGAGAGCAGAGAATCCTCTCTGCAGCGGTTCATTCTCCATTGCCTTCAGCTGAAAATAATCCTTGTGCCAAAGTGGCATATTTGGGGGTGTCCCAGTTCCTTTCAAGGGAGAGGAGAGGGGGTTACAGCAGAGTTTAGGACAGGAAATCGGAAGTTTTTCAATACTTGGGGCTGGAAGAAGGAGATGGGGGAGGCTGGGCCGGGGAAGGGAGATGTCATAGGGGACAGAGGAGTCACCCGTGGAAGACAGTCCCGTGGAACACCCTATTCCAGATGTGCTTCCGGCCAGCATCAGGAAACCCCAGGGCACTTGTTAGAATTCAGCATCTGGGCCCCCTGGACCTGCTGAGTGATAATCCTTCTTCTGAAAAGTCACCCCCATCTCAGAGAACATACCTGCGGGGTGGTGGTGGGGGGGGAGAGGAATCTGTGTTTCCTGTTTTGGGTTCCAGAAAAGCCCTTCAGGCAGTCCTCATGTGTGAGGAGTGACCACAGGCCAGCGCTTTGAGGCTGATGACAAAAGGCAGGTCTGAAACCACAAGCTCTATGCCAAGATGCTAAACATGAGAGCTGTTTTGTTCTGCTGGGAGTGGCATCCCCTCCGGAGGGAGGCTGCCAGGGTCCCGGGGATGCACGGGCCCCGAGGGGAGGGGTTTGCTGCACGGAGCCTGAGTCACGATGTTTCATCCTGGCAGGAGTGGATCAAGGACACGCAGAACGTGGCTCACTTGAATAAGATGGAAGACGGGGAGCAGGAGTCCATCCCGGAAGAGGCCGTGGTGGTCCAGCTGGCAGAGATGCCCGTGACAGCAGTGACGAGCCCTGTGTACCGGCAGACAGAGGAGGAAGAGGCCACCGGGGAGCCCGGCCAGCTCCCTCGCCAGCCCCCCCAGGACGGCGAGGTGGTCTCTCTCGGGGATTTTACGTTTGTGACGAGTGACAACTCATACGTGAGGTTCTGAGGGGGTGCAAACTCAAAAGCCAACATCAAAATCTACGTTGACATTGTAGGACCCAGGACAACATCTCAGGGACTAAAAACCACTGTGAAGGGAACTCCCCAGAACCGAGGATGCTGGTGTCTGGGGTCATTCAACACCCCAACCATCCAACCAATGCATCCCATCCATGTCGATATGCAAGGGCTTGAAGGCAGATTCCCTATAGGTGGCAGACCGTTGGTTGGGCTTGTTCTTGCTCTCACCTGGCACGTTGTAATGGTTCACTTAAATCGTAAGGAAGGACAGCCAGCGGCCTGAGACCGCCTTCCTTCGCATGTGCCCACCCAGTCCTGCCCTTTCGCCATTACTACTCGCACCTGAGTGGTTCCTAGATCTTTTGCTACGCGGCACACGTACCCAGCAGGTAAGGCACGGCACCCCCAGGTACAGAAGGAATTCTGCGTCACCAACACCAACCAGCCACCCGGCTCTTGCTCCAAAAGGGAAAAACCCTCTTTGCAACCACTGAGGCATTTTATTAAGCAGACTCTGTTTTAATTCCTGAGTCCACACTCAGGACATCACTCCTAAGAGATATTTGAATGTAAAAACCCTGCATGAACATTTGAAACATTCCCCGCTGAGTGTGCATTATTATTTTTTATATTGAAATAAAAAGAAAAAAAAGTGTTGGCATGAGAAGTACGGTGAGATGTAAACAGCTTGCTGATATTTGTGGAGATAGTGGACAATGTTAGTTTGATGCCCTCAAGCTTCACATACAGGATGTATCTAGATTTCTAGATTATTGAGATCTAGTTGTTTTTTTCTTTTTTTTTTTTCAGGCGGCACTGAGTTTATCTTGTCTCTCTCTGCAGGGTGCAGTAAATAAACTTGATCAGATATACCTGGAGTCTGTATGTGTGTGTGTGTATGTGGTGTTGGGGATTTATAATTTAACAAAATCTCTCCCCACCCCCAGAAAATTCCTCCACAAAGATAGAAATGGAAAGAAAACACTTTTATTAGTGAACAAACACCAAGCCAGAATACAACACACATCGCTGGCAGCCCGCTAAGGGTTTGCAAACACAGAAGGACTCTCACCCTGTTTTTGAGCTCAGCAACCCGTTCCCCCATCATTCTCAAGACAACATTGCTAATTGTCTCCTCTCTGTAGGATGTAGGTGTTGCAATTTGGGGCCAGGTTTCCAGCTGCGGTGAGGCCACTCTCTTCCCTGGAAGCCGGGAGGTGGGCGTTATGTGACTGTTCCCGCCTGGGAAGGTCATTCCTGGGTCAGAGCTGTGGTGCGGGGTTGGAAGTGGGAGAGCAGGAACCCCAGAAGTCACCTTTCCCCGAGGGAGATTTCAGGGTGGGCTGCACGCCTGGACCTGGGACCTTGTTTCTGGGCTGCGAGAGGCTTTTATTTATTTATTTATTTTAAGTAATTTATTTATTTATGTTTGGCTGCGTTGGGTCTTTGCTGCTGTGTGCAGGCTTTCTCTAGTTGCGGCGAGCGGGGGCTACCCTTTGTTGCGGTGCATGGGCTTCTCATTGCGGTGGTTTCTCATGTTGTGGAGCACGGGCTCTAGGTGCGCGGGCTTCAGTAGTTGTGGCCCACGGGCTCAGTCGTTGTGGCTCGCGGGCTCTAGAGCACAGGCTCAGTAGTTGTGGCACACGGGCTTAGTTGCTCCACGGCCTGTGGGATCTTCCCGGACCAGGGCTCGAACCCGTGTCCCCGGCATTGGCAGGCGGATTCTTAACCGCTGCACCACCAGGGGAGCCCCACCCTGGAGGTTTTAATTGTGTCTCCACCGTTGAACCCCTCGTGTCCTGGTCCATGTTTCTTCCCTCGAGTTGGGAATCATGCAGTGTTTCTCTTCTCCTCACTCACTGGGGTGAAAAGAGGGGGTCTCACACACTGGAGCCCCCTGGAAGGCTTGTGTCCCCCTGCCCAGAGGTTCTGATTCAGCAGGTGCCTCTGGGGTCAGAGCAGCTGCGTTTCTACAAGCCCCCCCAGGGGTGGTTGGAGGGGAGCTGACATGGCCGGTGTGTGCACCGCACTCTGAGAAGGGGGCTGTACAGCAAGATGCCCACTGAATCCTGGAAGACAGAGGAGGGCTACTCTGTGCTGCTTGGACGCTTAAGCCCCCTCCTCGGGAGCAAGGGGCCGGCACTGACCAGGGAAGCAGCCCTCTGTCTCCCGGGGACCTGAGGCTGCAGACGATCCTCCCCTGGGGTCACAGAGCCGAGATGTGTGGTCATCTGGAATCCCCTGCCTGTATGTCCCAGGTGGCCACAATGCCCTCTGCTTCAGACCAGGCTTTTCTGGGGGAAGTGCGTGGAGATTTCCAGAATCTAGTCCCATCAACGGGGTAAGCATTAGATTTTCCTGAGAGTTGCCTGCATGTGGATTTTAGTTGTGATTCAGGAAACAAGTTGGCTCCAGAATCATCACTGAGGTGGACAGATGTTGTATTCGTCAGCTAGGGCTGCTGTAACAAGTAAACCAGATGGGGGCAGGGGGGTTGGGCTTAAACAACAGACATTTATGTCTCCCTGTCCCGGAGGCTGGAGTCTGAGATCCAAGGGTCAGCAGGGCTGGTTCCTCCCGAGGCCTCTCTCCTGGGCGTGTAGACAGCCGCCTCTTCCCTGTGTCCTCACGTGGTCGTCCCTCTGTGTGTGTCTGTGTCCTGATCTCCTCTTCTTATAAGAACACCAGTCCTATGGGATCAGGACCCACCCTAGTGACCTCATTTTACCTTCATCACTTCTTTAAAGACCTTATCTCTGAATACAGCCAATTCTGAAGTCCTGGGGTTTAGGGCTTCAACATAGGAATCTGGGGGGAGACACAATTCAGGCTGCATCTAACAAGTTCAGGCTGTGGGTCCACCTCCCCCTCCTCATCCTTGGCCTGACCCCACTGGCCCAGGAAACCCTCTCTGTCTACCTGATACGGCAAGAATTCAGGCCAGTGTCCTTCACTCCTCCCTCTGGGCGAGCAGTGGAGCCTTGAGAGGGACAGACTGCCAGGCCCTCCAGGCTAGACACTGCCTGGTCTCCTAAGAGGGGACCATAGGCTCAGCACCAAGGTCTGGGTGGGATTTCATTGCAACCACTGGAAAACCAGAAGAAAACCCCACTTCTCTTGTCTCCAGGTTCAAGAAGTCTTTTCTGTGCAGTCACCCAAAAGAAAAAATGCACAGAAGTGTCAGGAATCCCTTTTACAGAAAGGCCCTGGGATTCTCCAGCACAGGCTTGGGAGCTGCAATGGCTTGTACCAAAATCAACATATTATATGTGCACTCGAGGTGGTGGGTATTTTTGAAAAAATTTCTTTTCTCTTGCCTTCGAATGTTCTGCTATCCCTGTCGACATGTCTTAATGACATTTTCCCCTCTTCATTTTGGTGATCGGAAAACAGCCTTGGATTTGGATGAAAGAACGCCAGTTTCCACTGGATGACAGTGTGGCTTTAACAGTTGAGGCGGGTTAAGCGGGGCTTTGGCAGTCATGATGGAAAGAATCTAGAAAATGATGTTACGTGGTGATAAAATATGAAATATACTGGATGGTCCAGCAATCCCACTCTTCTGGGCTTTTATGTAAAGAATAAATAGTCAGGATCTCGAAGAGACAACTGCATCTCCATGTTTATAGCAGCTCTATTTACAATAGCCGAGATACATAAACAGCCTAAGTGTCCATTGACAGAGGAAGTGGTAAAGAGAAAGTGATATCTATCTATCTATCTATCTATCTATCTATCTATCTATCTATCTATCTATCATCTGTCTACCTATCATTTATTTATCTATATCTATCTATAGCATTTATCTATCTACCTATCCATCATTTATCATCTATATCTATATCATCTATCATCTATTGTCTATCATCTATCTACCTACCTATCATCTATCTACCTATCATTTATCATCTATATCTATAATCTATCATCTATCACCTATCTACCTACCTACCTATCATCTGTCTACCTATCCATCATTTATTATCTATATCTATCTATATCATTTATCTATCTATCTACTTATCCATCATTTATCATCTATATCTATCATCTATCTACCTACCTATCTTTTATTTATCATCTATATCTATCTATACTATCGTCTACCTATCATCTATCATCTATCATCTATCTACCTACCTACCTATCATCTATCACTTATCATCTATATCTATCATCTATCATCTATCTACCTACCTATCTAACACCTGTCTACCTATCATTTATCATCTATATCTATCTATATCATCTCTCTCTCTCTCTATATATATAATGGAATATTACTCAACCACAAAAAGAATGAAATAATGCCATTTGCAGCAACATGGATGGACTTGGGAAGCATGATGCTCAGTGAAGTAAGTCAGACAGAGAAAGACAAATACTGCACGTTATCACTTACATGTGCAACCTAAAACAAACAGAAAAACCCCAACAAACTCACAGATACAGAGAACAGATTGATGACTGCCAGAGGCAGGGGGTGAGAGGTGTGTGAAACGCCTGGAAGAAAAAGAAAAGAAATACATGTTCTCTGCCCTGGTTCCTGTCACAGAGCTCCTAAAACCCTCGGGATGTCCTGAGGGACGGGGAGGGGCGGGGGGGGGGGGATGGGGGGGGGAGAAGCACTTTTTTTGTTATTCATAATAAGTCCTTTTCAACCCAACAGGGGCCCCTGGATGCCTTCAGGATGGGGGCTGGTTGCCGGGGGAACCAACCCTGCGGTTAGAGGGTTGGAATTTCGGCCCCACCCTCTGACCTCCGGGAGGGGACAGGGGCCGGAGATTGAATTAATCAGCCCTGCTCAGTGATTTAATCCACCGGGGACCCTCCGTAAAACCCTCAACGCTGGGGTTTGGAGAGCTTCCGGCGGGTGAACTCACGGAGGTGCTGGGAGGGAGATGTACCCTTGGAGGGGGGCAGGGAGCCCTTTCACCCCGTAACTTACCCCGTGCGTCCCTAACATTTGGCTGAAGTGTGGCCGGTCTTGCGGGGCTGATCCCTGACCCTGAGGGGTCTGCGCTAACCGCGGGGAACTCAGGGTCACCAAGGATGCTGGGACACCGCCCGCTGTCCACAATGAATCGGAGAAACTCTCCGTGTGGAAGCCACACCCCCCTGGTGTGAGAAGCGTTGTGAGCACAGAAACAAGTGTTTTCTCGGGGTGGGGGGGGGGGAGGCTCAGAGAATGACACCTCCATCCTCCACTTCCAGGGGATGGGGAAACCTCCGCCCACACTCTGAGTGAAGTGTGAGACGTTTCCTTCTCCCCAGCACAAATGTATCTCATGCGTTGCCTTTCCCAGGAGGGCAGAAATACAATAGTGCCTCATTTTGTATCATTTTTTTAAAGAACAGAAATAGACCCACCCAGAGACATAGAAAACAAATTTAGGTTTACCAAAGGGGGAAGGGGGGAAGGGATAAATTAGGAGTTTGGGAATAACAGATAGATGCTACTATATATAAAATAGACACACAACAAGGTCCTACTGTATAGCACAGCGAAATATACTCAGTATCTTGTAACAACGTATAATGGAAAAGAATGTGGAAACAATGTCACTGAATCACTATGCTGTACCCCTGAACCTAACACATTGTAAATCAACTATAGTTCAATTTAAAAAAACAGTGTGTCCTATTCAGTTCTGAGTAGATACAGTTTTGGGGGTTCACTGGGGAAGATCCCATGGGTGTTCTTTTCTTGCTCCTTTGCACAGGGCAGGTGCCAAAGCTCCCTGGCTGGGGTTTCGGGGCCTCCTGGTCCGGCAGAGAGGAGTGTGGTCTCCTGTGGGTTTCCACACTGGCATCCGTGGGCCTGTCCACAGTTGCACCTGGTCCTGGCTGTGGCTGTCCTTCCACGGGGACAGCTGCGGCCGTGGCCGTGCGGCAGTCCTGTCCGTGGCCGTGGCCGCGCGGCAGTCCTGTCTGTGGCCGTGGCCGTGGCCGCGCGGCAGTCCTGTCTGTGGCCGCGGGGCACAGCTGCTGCGGCCCCGCCCTGCACCACGCGCTGGGCATCCATATCCCCCGGCTGGGGTCTGCGCCCCCCTGTGGGATGAAGGGACCGTGTCTACTTTCCCCGGTGCTTCTGGGCCACCCGCGGAGGCTGCTCTGGGCTCCGTCTGCCCACTGGCCACCTGCACCCCACAGAGGGGTCGGGCATCTCAGGACTGTGGGCTCCCTGAGGTCGCAGCCAAGAACCCCGGCAAACGTCCCTCCTCTCAGCTCCCCCAAAGGTGCCAGCTGATGCCAGCCCACCAGTGGTCATGACGCGCCTCAGGGACACAAATCCCTAAACTCATGGGAAGAAGTTGTGAATGATTCTGTCCAAGGGGAGAAAACACAACCTAAAAGTTGAAAGTTACGTTTTAGTCTGGGCATTCCTGAGGACTCAAGCCTGGGATACTGGCTTTCCAGATGGCTCTGAGGGACTGTTTCAAAGAGGTCAGGGAGGAGCCTGGATATATAGGAGTTTTACAAAAAAGCAAACCAAAAAACCCCCCAGGTGGCCGAACATCAAAAGATTACTCCTAATTAAAGAAAACCAGACATCTCAAGTAAATGAGTGTAGCGCTTTTCTATGCATGGGAAGATGCAGGAGTCTGGGCTCATTGAAATCATTCCTCTGATAGGTATCTTAACTCTCTAGGGCCAGGATCCTGTTTTCCTCCATCCTGAGTCCCCTCAGGGGGCACCGTCGGGGCAGCTGCAGTAGCTGAGGGCTTGGTGGCCGAAACGTCATTTGTTTACTGAAATGGCAGGTGACATTCTTTGTCCACAATGGTTACCTGCATCTTTCCATGCAGAAGGCCCATATCATCCACTAGGACATAGATACACACGGACGGAAGACCACATGAGGACACAGAGGAGAAACCCCGGGAAGACAGAGGCAGAGACGGGAGGGAGGCGGCCACAAGCCCAGGGACGCCTGGAGCCCCCAGAAGCTGGAAGAGGCAGGAAGGACCCTCCCCTGGAGCCTCTGGAGGGAGCGCAGCCCTGGGACACCTCAACCTCAGAGGTGTGGTCTCCAGGATGGGGGAGGATGGACTTCCTGGTTGAAGCCCCCCGTTTGGGGTACTTGGTTAGAGCGGCCCCAGGAGACTCACCCACCGAGAACACGCCTGCATTCATTCCGAGTCCCATCTCTCCATGTGTGAAATCCATTCTCTGACAGCAAGAAACAAGATTCCCATCACCCTCATTAAATCCATTCATTAGCTTAAGCCCAGAATCCACAGAAAGCAGTTTCACGAAGTACACACCCCATGCTTGAATTATTGTTGTTTTATGTGTGTTCAGAATTTAGCCGTGAAAACACACGCTCAGAAATCCCACAGGACAAATCAGTCCTCATTTTAATGAAACGTTCTGTCTGCATTTGGAAGCAGAATCTCTTGTATCCTATCACCCATGAAGCGAGGAGTGTCAGATGCTCTCTGTGGGTGCTTCTGTGATACAGGGCAAACAATTTGGTTTTTAATAGAAAAACAACAAAAAAAATTCCAGACATCTGCCAGGACTAGCAAGGGGCCTCTGGTTATTTTGGAAAAATACATCGTAAAAATGTCTATGTTTTGTTAACATCACCGCTTACTACATTTTCACATTTTCTTCAATTAAAAAAAATCCCCTAAGAGGCATATTTGAAGGCTCCACAGGCAGGCTCTGCACGCCTGCCAAGAAAACCCATGAATTTAAGAGGTGTTGAGCTTCATGAATTCAGAGGCTCCCAGTGTTAAGTCAAAATCACATTTTTTACCGAGTTCGTCGATGCAAAATCAATTTAAGACACACATGCTCACATATTCACGTTCTAAAACCCCCAGATCATAGCGCAGGCATTCTTGCAAATAGTTAAATTTTATAACAAGCCCCAGAACTTGGTAAAGAGTGAACGTTTCGATTTTCTTCCACTCCCATCCCCCCACTCCCGATTCTCACATCTGGGTGGTCCCCACCTATCCTGCTGGAAATGTGGGATTCGGGAAGCTCATTTCAGCAGAAGTGAGGGATGTTTTAACGTGTGCATCATTGGCGTCCGTGAGTTTGCATCTGAAACCCCTTGGAGAAAAAGGGTCATAAGTGTCCCCTCGGAAGATCGTGTTTCTTACACAACTACGGTCATTAGATATCTGGGGCTCACCCAGGTCTTAGGAATTCTGGCCGGTTACAGACTTCTCTGGATTCCTTCAAACATAAAATCCGAAGGCTGATGACTGATGACCTACGTGGAAATCCCTTTGCTGGTTCACGTGTAACAGAATACTTTTACTGACTCACTCACCTGGATGCTTACAGCACTTTTGGTTTCTAGGGTGAACGTCTGCTGTCTTGTTCATTTTTATCTATTTATTTTTTATTAATTTTTATTGTAGTATAGTTGCTTTACCATGCTGTGTTGGTTTCTGCTGTACCACAAAGTGAATCAGCTATACATATATATATAGATATCCCCTCTTTTTTGGATTTCCTTCCCATTTAGGTCACCCCAGAGCATTGAGTAGAGTTCCCCGTGCTATACAGTTTGTTCTCATTAGTTATCTACTTTATACGTAGTATAATAGTCTATATGTGTGAATCCCAATCTCCCACTTCATCCCAGCCCCATTTCCCCCCCTGGTATCCATACGTCCATTCTCTACATCTGTGTCTCTATTTCTGCTTTGCAAATAAATTGATGTGTATCATTTTTGTGGGTTCCACATTGCTGTCTTGTTGAAACAGTCATTTCCTATCCTGATGCCATAAAGAGAGCTTCCTATTTCCCCCCAGAAGTTGTAATAATTTCCTATTTGTAAGTCTGTGTTTATTCCATCTGGATAGGTTTGCATGTAAATTCTGAGCTAGGGATTGTTTAGGTAGCTATGTTGCATAACACATTATGACACATTATGACAGACATGGCGACACCAAAACATAGACGTTGTATCTCACATTTCTGGGTGTGCACAAGCACATTTCTGAGCTGGGTTTTCTGCTTAGGATCTGTTTCCACAGCTGAAATCAAGGTGTTGGCAGGACTGCGTTTCTCTCTGGAAGCAACTAGGTAAGAATCCACTTCCAAGGTCATTCAGCATCCGGGCAGAATTTATTCCTTCTCATACTTTGAATCGCTCTACCTGCCTCTTCTTCTTTGAAGGGCTTTTGTGATTATATAGCACAGGGTCATTTATCTTAAACACAACTGAGTAGGAATCTCATTTACCTCTGCAAAGATTTCTGACAAGCAATGGAACATATTCATGGGTGTGGCATCAGGACGAGAAGAATCTAGGGGCCAAAATTACGCCTATCACAGAGATTTAATTTTATTTTTCTTTATGGATGGCCCATTGTCTACCACCTTCTACTGATGCACCCATCCTTTCCCCACTATGTGGCCGTCTCTGCCATAAACAGTTTCCGTTTACATAAGAACGTGTTTCTGTTCTTATGTAAAGAACATAAGAATATAGTTATTTGCCTATTCATAACCCTAATCTTGATATTCAGGAGGGTACTCCTCTATCTCTCCCCATTTTTTTCTTCTTAAAAATGTCTTAATTCTTTTTTCTGGGCTTGCCTGGTGGCACAGTGGTTAAGAATCTGCCTGCCAATGCAGGGGACACGGGTTTGAGCCCTGATCCTGGGCACCTCTTCTGGCTCAGGGGAGTTCATGCTTTTGTTCTATTCAGGCTTTCAACTGATTGGATGAGGCTCACCCAGCCACGTCAGCCACTGGTTCCTGGTGAGTGATAAAGGGACAAAAATATGGCTACATCAGGGCCCCTGGAATCCAGGCTCCCCTCTCCGAATATTTATAGGCTTTGATAACCTGTCCTGACTCCAACAAGGTCCCCATTATGGACCCTCCTGCTGCCCTGGGTACATTCTTAGCATGTCAATCACACCCCAAGCCAACTGGGCACATAGAACAGATGAAGTGTTGGGAACAAGACCCCAGAATCTGGTCTAAGGACTGGACGACTGCAGAATTCTCTGCTTCCAAATGGTTCTTAAGAGGAATCTTTATATAATGATCGTTCCACAGTGAGGTTTGAACTGTAGGGGAAAAACATTTTTCCCCTACCCTTTTAGGTTCAGTGCCTGGGGCCTGTGAATTAAACCAACAAAAGACAGATTAACAAGAAGGGACAAAACACCAGAGGTGATTTATGCATGCAATGTGCATACTTAGAGGAGAATTCAGTGGTGTGTGTACAGAGGAAAAAACAAATTTTTCCTGTACTCATTTAGGCTCTCTGGGTGGGGCCTTATAACTGAGATTGGCCACAGACAGATTATCAGGAGAAAAACTGAAGTTTATTAGCACAGCATCTCGGTTACACTTGGGGGTACCCAGAGGCAAGTAATTCCAAGGAGTGGTTATATATACCTTTTTTAAGTTAAACAAAAGAAAACAGATTTGAGGGTTCTGGGGGGAGAAGGCAAATTATGGGGAGCTGCCTAGGAAACTATGGTGAAAGAGGGTATTTATCAGGGCTTGTTATGTAGATTAAGTGGAACCTTCTCTATTGATAAGAGTTCTTAAGCGGCCTCTTTTTCCAGGTATGGGAGAGACATACATCTTTACAAATGAGCATTTCCTTTATACGTGGAAATCTCCTTACTTATCTGGAGTGTACTGGTTCTGTGTGGCTTTTAGGTCCAAATCATCCACAGGCTATAGCGGCATACTTGGGGGTGGCGTGTTCTGAGTAACCGGAAAGGATTGTTAGAATTTTGGGGCTTCAAGGTGAAAGGGAGGCTGGCCAGAAAAGCACTGAGGGGAAAACAAGTAACTTTTTGGAAAGAGAAGTGGGTTTTCCGAGCACAAACAGGAGATAAGAAAGTTTGTGATGATGTTTGTCTGTATGGGTATGAGTGATTTTTCCATCTCCTTCCGGGGACAAAAACTCCCCTGGAGAAGGGATTTGGGGGGAGGTTTTTAATTTTTAGGTTTTTTTGGGGGGAGGGGAGGTTTTTCTGGTGTTCTGAATTCTGGGAGTAGATCCACCTTGAAGAGTAATTTATGCAGCCTTATTTCCTAGCAGTTGCCCCTCTGGGTCAGAGAAAGGAAGCTCTAGAAAGTTGTTGTTTTTTCTTCCCGGCATCTGTTGAATCTCAAATGTCTTCCGCTTAAACTAATTTTCAGGCCAACTCTGAGTGTCCACGGAGTGAAAGGACACAAAAAAGAGGCGAGAAACTCAGGCCAACAATTAAGCAAAATATGTGTTTAGTTATCTTTATGCTTAATGGGTCTGGCCACACAGATGTGAAAATCAACGGACCTTTCTGTGGAACCCTGTTTTTTCCTGCGCGGCAAGGCAGGGTCGCCTGACCGATGGGGCCTGGGGCAAGGGGTGGGGGTGTGGGCCAGGATCAAGCTCTAAATCAGCACATTTCTGTGACAGGCACAAGGGGCATGTGTCCTGACACCATGCCAAATAATCCCCCAAATACAGTGAAAATAATTCTGCCAATGCTACAATGACAGGATAGCATTTAAAAAAATAAAACGATGCTCCAAGAAAATAAAAACAAACACGCCCACGCCTGGAGAATTCTGGGAGGGTGCAATTCACAGCATAAGCAAGAAATACATTAGAAACACAATGGAGACGTCTGGAAGGGCCTTGGGGAAAATCCCAGCAGGAAATGAGTTTTCACCCCACCTCCCCGGGGTGCCTGCAGCCCTCTGGCTGGCAGAACTCGATTGATGAGTCTTTTCCTGCTTATTTTGTCCTTTTCACACTTTCGTATAAACAAATCCCCCTTCCCCAAGGTGGTGCATCAGCCGTCCTATCTGAGTTTCTGAGCGCTCTACGGTTTAATATTCACACCGAGGTTTATAATCCACCTGGATGGAGGTTCTGAGTCAGGTGGGAGTGAAGGACGCATTTTTAGCTATTCCGAGGCAGCCGGTCCTGACGTGTCTACAGCGCCCCCTGCTGTCACATAAGGTCTGTAACCCAGGACCCCCGTCCTGGACTCTCTTGGGGTCTGCGGGGTTCATTCCAGACCCTGCCCCGTGGCCGGTTGGCTTAATTTTGCAGCTTTATTAATAAACGTGGCATCTGGCTGGCTGATAACACTGTGTGTTTCTTGGTTTTCTCTCCGTCTTCCCCCCCCCTCCCCTCTGTTTGGCGAATCTGAGCCCTTTTGAATTCCCACACACCCTTTATAAACAGCTTGTCAATAACAACGGAAAAAAAACTTGCTGAGATTCTAATTGGACTTGGGTGGGATCTCCAGATGATGCTGGGCAGACAATCAGTCTCTTGAAAATACAGAGCATCTTAACCTGTAAGGGAGACAGGCTGGGACCTGGGACCCTCTGCTGGGACCTGGGACTCTGCTGCAGGGCGGCGATGCTTGCACCTGGACACCACAAAATACAAAGAAACTCTATGGGGCCAAAAATAACTGCGTGCATGCGCAGTCGGGACAAATCCTGGACCTGAAAGATACAAAGAGACCAAAAAACCCAGTTGCCACTTTTGAAGCGCGTGGAGCGAAAGCAGGGCCCTGCGCATGCCCCCTGCACTCAACACCGCCTAAGGGGTGGGCAGACCACCTAAGCCTCCCCTCCAGCCCGACCCCTGGACCCACCCCTACCCTCCCCCCGTATAAGGAACCAGCTCGCCGCCCTCGCGCTCACCCTGCTGCGTCAGGGGCCCAAATAAAGCCTGGCCTGAATTTTTTGTCTGCCCTCTGATCAATTTCTGTTGATTGAGGGGGCCAAGAACCCCGGTTGGTAACCTAAGTACGATGTATTATCACCCGATTCCATTTTCAGTAACGTTTTGGAAATTTTTCCGATCAGAAGTGTTTTACATCTTTGGTTGGAATTTTTTCTAAGTTCCCAGATTTTATGCTCTCCTAAATGGCATCTTTTCTTTAATGTTAAAAAATTTTTTTTTTTGCTACTAGGTAGAAACAAGTGATTTTTGTATATTGATTTTGTGTCCGGCTCTTGCCAGATAAACTTTCTTAGGCATTCATTCATCTTTATTTTGAATTTTCTAGGTACATAATTATTTATCTGCAGATAATTATTTTATTTCTTCTGTTCTTTCTTTCTTTCTTTTTTTTTTTTGGGGGGGCCACTCCTGCAGCTTGTGGGATCTTTTTTCCCTAACCAGGGATTGAACCCTTGCCCCGTGCAATAGAAGCGCAGAGTCCTAACAACTGGACAGCCAGGGAATTCCCTGTTTCTTCTGTTCTAATGCTGACACCACGATTTCTATTTCTTCTCCTGGTTATGTTTCTGCTATTTGCTGTTTGTTCATTCTTTCTCTCTTTTGGCCTCACCGGGGGTTTATCAACTTTGTCAGTTTTGTTGTAAAACCATGTTTTCACTTTGGTTGTATTTCCCCCCTATTTTATTATTTATTTATTTATTTTTTGTCTGCGTTGGGTCTTCGTTGCTGCGCACGGGCTTCCTCTAGTTGTGGCGAATGGGGGCTACTCTTGTTGTGGAGCATGGGCTCTAGGTGCGTGGGCTTCAGTAGCTGTGGCACATGAGCTCAGTAGTTGTGGCTCGCGGGCTCTAGAGCGCAGGCTCAGTAGTTGTGGCGCACGGGCTTAGTTGCTCTGCGGCATTTGGGATCTTTCTGAACCAGGGATCGAACCCGTGGCCTCTGCATTGGCAGGCGGATTCTCAATCACTGCGCCACCAGGGAAGCCCTCGCCCCCCATTTTAAAAATCTTTATAATTTCCTTTCTAATACTTTCTTTGAATTTATTTTACTGCGTTTTTTCCTTCTAACTCCTGTGTTATCTTTTTGTCATTGGTCTCTAGTACAATTTTATTGTTTTCAGAGAATACACTTTATTTGGTTTTAGCTTTTTTAAGCCTTCTTGAGATTCACTTTATGACTTGGTGTATGGGTTGTCAGAGAAAAAAGCCTTTCCCTCTGCCCTCCTAAGTGCGATAGCTGGGCCTACGTAATAAGTTGACAACAGGCAGACTAGCGGCAGAAAAGGTACACAAACCCATTAAAGTTTAACATTACGTTACATGCACGAGGGCCTCACAGGAGAAGAGGTGAACACCCAAAAAAGTGGTGAGACTTGAGAGGTTACAGACCATCTTAATAGGGGAAGGGAGGGGGTGTGGGCCTCTCAGGCAGACTAAAACGTTCTTAGGAAAGATGGCTCAGCCCTTAGAAGAACGGATGGTCCGAATGGCTATCATCGAAAAATCTACAAACAATAAATGCTGGAGAGGGTGTGGAGAAAAGGGAACCCTCTTACACTGTTGGTGGGAATGTAAATTGATACAGCCACTATGGAGAACAGTATGGAGGTTCCTTAAAAAACTAAAAATAGAACTACCATACAACCCAGCAATCCCACTACTGGGCATATACCCTGAGAAAACCATAATTCAAAAAGAGTCATGTACCACAATGTTCACTGCAGTTCTATTTACAATAGCCAGAACATGGAAGCAACCTAAGTGTCCATCGACAGATGAATGGATAAAGAAGATGTGGTACATGTATGCAATGGAATATTACTCAGTCATAAAAAAGAATAAAATAATGCCATTTGCAGCTACATGGATGGACCTAGAGATGATCATACTGAGTGAAGTAAGTCAGACAGAGAAAGACAAATATCATATGATATTGCTTATATGTGGAACCTAAAAAAAGGGTGCAAATGAACCTATTTACAAAACAAATAGACTCACAGATGTAGAAAACAAACTTATGGTTACCAGGGGATAAGGGGGGGGGAGGGATAAATTGGGAGATTGGGATTGACATATATACACTACTGCATGTAAAATAGATAACTAATAAGAACCTGCTGTAGAGCACAGGGAACTCTACTCAGTACTCTGTAGTGACCTAAATGGGGAAAGAATCTAAAAAAGAGTGGATATATGTATATATAGATAACTGGTTCACTTTGCTGTGCAGCAGAAGCTAAGACAACATTGTAAATCAACTCTACTCTAATAAAAATTAATTAAAAACAAAAGCACAGATGGCAGGTATGACCATTTGTGACTATGTCCCTCTGGATGTGGAGCTGAAGTTGAACCTCCTTTCCCGGGACAAGAGTCAACATTCCTGATTGATGACACTCCCTGGAGGGGATTGATGACAACCGGGTTCCTTTTGGAAGAACATTAAGTAGCTACGTTCAGAGAAAGACCCTGCCGGCATCTGCCGGTTTTCTAGTGACGTCCACTCAAAATAATCAATATACCAAAGCGACACAGTTTTGGGTCATGTGTCCTAACCTCCTTCATGGTCAATCATCATACATTCTTCCGTGTCCTGGAAGAGAATGTACATTCTAAAGGTGTTGGGAGTTCTTAAGACAATGGCCAACACAAAAGGTCCCCCGTTTTCAGCCCTGGGAGGTCATGACCTGGATGCCGCAGTGGGCCATGAATGTAGGTGGCCAGGTCAGGGAGCGTCAGCTAAAGGCTTCAGGGACAGCCCCTGGCCAGCCTGAAGCCACTGGCAGAGAACAAGCGAGAACTTAATAGAGATGAAGGCAACAGCCTCAGTTCCTGGTCTGCAAATCAATCTCAGGGCTGCAGACCTGGGCAAACCTGCTTTAACGGCAGGTCAGGACAGGACACCAGGGTTTCTCATTGATCTCAAGACGGCAAAGGTGGTTCTGATTGATTGCAGTGTGGGTACGTCTCAACGGCTGGATGGGGCCTCTCAGGAGACCAGAAAGGGTGGAAGGTCCTTGTGCAGGGTGACCAGGTCTTTACAACTAAAGTCCTCTAGGGGACTTTCCTGGAGGTGCAGTGGTTAGGACTCTGTGCTTCCACTGCCGGGGGCACAGGTTCCATCCCTGCTCAGGGAACTAAGATCCTGTATGCCATGTGGTGCAGCCAAAAAAAAAAAAAAAAAAAAAAAAGTCCTCTGGATGGCAGCCCAGGACCTAAAGGGTGGGTTTCCTTAGCTGGATTTACCCCAGTAGTGGAACTGCCCCCTCAAACCTTACAGACTCAGAAATCTGATTTCACCAGAATTCCCAAAGCCAGCCTGTTCTCTTAAGGCCCGACTCACATTAGCTCAACTCACACAGACTTGAAGCAGATGCCCTTGTGGTCATGTACTGGTTTACAGAGACAGTAGCTCAGCCTCTGGCATGGAAGAGTCTTCACCTTCCAGACGCTGGGCAACAGAGAAGCCCGAACAATAACCAAAGTCATCTGAGAAGTTTGGCACTAAGATTTAAGGATCTGAGAGGTCCTTGTTCAAGGGTCTGGGTATGGCTTCTCCACTTACCTGTTAGGGCCGCCTGGATTCTCACCCCTGGAGTCCCTTCCTGCAGGGCTGCCCATCACCAACATCCCAGGGATCCTTTCCTAGATACATGCAAAGGGGAGCCCTTCACTGTGGGCCAACTTCAGGGTCACAAGAGTAGTGATTTCAAGGAAGCTCAAAGCTTAGCTTTCCTTTGTACTTGGGGAGGCAGAAATTTGAAGAGGGGAAAAAGGAAGAAAAAAAGAGCAAAGATGAATATGGGGGAGGAGAGAAAGTGAGGGAATGTTGGATCCAGCCACTCTGTATCATCTTTCCCTCTATTACTACTGTCAGGGAGGAAAAACTTTTCCTCTACCCTCTTACGTTCTGTCCTTGGAGTGTGCAAATTAAACCGACAAAAGACAGATTAGCAAGAGAATAAAACATTACATGATGCATATATGCACAGGAGTTCACAGAGAAATCTGACTCATGGAGGTGGTTAGAATTTCAGGCTTTCTATACCATATTAATAGGGAATGAAGAGAAAAAGAGAGTGTTTCTGGGAGAACAAATGGCTTCTTGGAAATGGGGAGAGAAAGGGCACTTATGGAAAAACAAATGACTCTTTGGGAAGATAAATGTGCCCTTAGGAGAACAGATGGGAGATACAATATTTGTGTAATAATGTCTGTCTGGGTATGGTACCAACCTCATTGCCGAGGAAACGAGATTACAGTTGCTTCCACAGACTGGGCTTATGACAATTGGGTTTTGGCAGAGGCTCTGCTTTCAGACAGATAAAGAATTTCAGGAGGTCAAAATAATTTTATGCCACAGTGGCTAATCCTGGACCCCTTCCCTATCAACACAGTAACCCCTACTATACAGTAATCAATACATTTTCATTGCATGAATATTCACATCAATTGTTCGATTTTACCTGCAACCCACAGCTTTCAAAAGATGGTTCTGCCAGCTCACCTTGGACATTCTCACCCTCATCTACACGGTTGCCCTCTCCAGGAAGAGATGCGTCTGCACAGAACTGAACTAGCGTGTACGGTCACCAGCCAGCTCCACGTTAGAGAGACGTCCTCTTTCCCTGCGGACGAAGGGGAAAAGGGAACGTTTCGTGTTACCACAAATGTGCACCGAATCTGTGCAGAATTTGCACATGAGATCACACCTGTGTTAGATTCCAAGTTCCGGTGACCCAGCTGGACAGGTGATGGTCCATTGGGTGAAGCCATGCCGAGTGCATCCTAACCTCTTCTAATTTATTCTCCTGGGGGGCACATTTCCTTGCTTCCTGACCCGGAGCCCCCCACCCCCCGCTCCCCACCTGCAGCCCTCTCCCCTTGGAGGGGAGGGACCGTTTCTCCATCCTGGTTCCAGATGTGGCTCTGGGTACCAGCCTTCCACGGTGACCCCTGATCCTGTGGGCGCCTGGGAGCACAGCCCTTGTTTCCTTAGCCCTCTGTCCCCGGGGGCGGGTCGCCACATGTGCAAAGCATTTTTTTTTTTCTGTCCCCAACCGTTGCCAATGCTCATTTTCTCCATTCTGCCAGATTCCTCACCGGAAGCTGGCTTTTGCATGTAGCTGCAAATCCAGCCCCTCCTTGCAGCATCTGGGTACTGCTTTGCTTTCAAAGTTCCTTCCAGGGCCGGGGGCGAATATCCCTGACTTCTGTGCTCCTGCTTTGTGTTCCCTGGGCATGGTAAATAGTGTGAATAAATTCCTTTTCTGAAAGGAATGCACCTGGCTCTTCACGCCCTGGCAGGTACCTGCCTTCACTTCCTCCTCATCTCCCCAGAAGGTCAGCATCTCCCCAAGTTCCACCCTGACGTGTTGCTTCCTCTGAGCTGCTTGATGAGAATCACGTGTCTTCGTGATGGAAAATATGCTGTTGATGGCAGCAGTTGCCACCCCGCCCCCCTTTTATTTTTCTGTCCGTTTTCAAAAATGATGAAGGGGAATTTGCAAACCGGTGTTTTGTGATCTGAACACACACGCCCCCCCCCGCCGCCCCCCGCAGACCCTGGTGGCATGCACAGCATCTCAAATGCTGAATTTCCCAGCATGCCCGGGGTGGGAAATGTGGACAGGACACCCAAGGACGGCAGCCGAGGTTTGAGATGCCTGTTTATAAAGAGCCAATAGCCTCATTTGTTAGGGAGCCAGCTTCTGAGGGTGAGAAGGAAGGTGTCAGATGTGACGTAAAAGCTTTGTTTTTCTGATTATCATTCGTTTACACAAAAAGCCTCCTCTTGGGAGCCGGGCCATCACCCGGTATTTATTTAGACAACCCCCCCCCCAAAACCCATAAGATTAGATATATTTTGTCCACGCTTCATTGCTACCTGAATGCATAGAATTAGATAGTTTTAATTCTACAATTCATTTTTTGCCTAAATACACAAGATTAGATATAGTTTATTACACTATTTCTGTCTAGATGCATAGGGTTACATAGAGTTTATTCTACTATTTATTTCTACTTAAATGCATAAGTTAGATAGTTTATTCTACTATCCATTTCTGCCTAAATGCATAAAATTAGATATTATTTATTCTGCTATTTATTTCTGCCTAAATGCATAAGTTTCCATACAGTTTATTCTATTTATTTCTGCCCCAATGCATAAGATTAGATATAGTTTATTCTACCATCTATTTCTGCCTTAAATGCATAAAATTTGATATTGTTTATTCTGCTATTTATTTCTGCCTAAATGCATAAGGTTCCATACAGCCTATTCTACTTTCTATTTCTACAGTTAGGTCCGTAATCCTGCAAAAGGCTGCTGTGAATTGTCTGGTGCAAAATTGTCGTCAGGTCACTTCTGCCCGGCTAGCACAGCCCCCGGAAGTAGGCCTTGTTGGTACCAGTGTGTCTTGCTGATGTCGTGGGCCTTGAGGTGGCAGAGCGACGCCTGAGGCACAGACGCTCACAAGCTCAGTTTGGGCGGCTGAGCTCCGATCACATAGTGAAGGGGGCACTGGTCCCCGCCTTCCCCTCTGTCTGCAGGCCCACACTTGGGAGAGTGTGAGCCCTTTCTCTGCAGAACCCCGCTCTGTGATCCTACACTGAGTCCTGAGTTCACCCACGCACTTAATTCTATGTCTAATGAGACCCGCCTTCCAAAGAAATGCATGTGCTCTCCTAAAGCAGCTTCCAGCAGGTAAACTGGCCCCCAAAATAGAAAAGCATTACCTTCCGATGACACAGTCTTTGCTACCAAGAATGATACCATATTTGCTGCTTCACCCCATGCAAAATCAAAACAAACCCATTCACAAATATTATGGCCCTTCCTAGAACAGACATGCACTGATTTTTTTTTTAAATTGGAGTACAGTTGATTTACAATGTTGTGTTAGTTTCAGGTGTACAGCAAAGTGATTCAGTTATATATACACATAGATCTATTCTTTTTCAGATTCCTTTCCCATATAGGTTATCACAGAATATTGAGTAGGGTTCCCTGTGCTCTACAGTAGGTCCTTATCTATTTTATATATATAGCAGTGTGTATCTGCTAATCCCAAACTCCCAGTGTATCCCCTCCACCAACTTTTCCCCTTTGGTAACCATAAGTTCTTCTCTAAGTCTGTGAGTGTGTTTCTATTTTGTAAATAAGTTCATTCGTATCATTTTTTTAGATTCCACATATAAGTGATATCATACGGTGTTTGTCTTGCTCTGTCTGACTTATTTCACTTAGTATGATCATCTCTAGGTCCATTCATGTTGCTGCAAATGGCATTATTTCATTCTTTTTTATGGCTGAGTAATATTTTTTTTTGCTAGTGTTTTATGGATATCATTCCAGCTGTCCCCTCTGTCTTTAAAATAAATTTTTCTTAAAAAAAAAAAAACACTTTTCTGCTTCTGCGAAACGGCAGGTGTGGGAAGTTCCACTGATCACGGCAGCGTGACCCATAATTCTGTGCCCAGCCCCGCGTACGCAAGCTGAACTCTCACCGGCCTTAAGGAACGTCCAGCTCCAAGAGCAGAGCCAGATGGCAGGATTCCCTCGTTTCTGGAGAAACAGGGACAAAGGAAATGACAAGGAGGCCTGGAAGAGCTCTCACAAGGACTCAAGATTTGGCTCCATCAGGCGGTGTTTCCAGACCTGCGCGCGCAGGGTCCCGACTGGTAATTAAATTCATCTAAACAGTAAACAGGTTGAATGCATTGGGACTTGGCATCCCCCCCAGGCTTGGAGAAATGATGCCTATTCCAGGGCAACCCTGAAGGACTACAGTGGCATTTGTGAGGGTCTTTTAAGTCTGGGGGCGTGTGAGACATTCCTGCCGCCACCTGCCTGCTCTTTGGGAAGCGACAGGGGGCCAATGGCCGCATCTGGCCCTAAATCACCCTGGGTCTGGTTGCAGAACAAAAGCAAGTCTTCTACTAGAGGGGACCGTTTTCTGGTTCCCTGGGACCATTCGTCACAGGGCAGCACGCATACATATGATGGTGCGGGATTAACGAAGCGTCCTAAGAAGAACTGCATGAAAAAAAAATGAAAAGAACTGTGTGCCTTCTCATGCCCCTGCCCGGCCATTGCAGGTCTTACAAAACACCCTTGCCAAGATTCATAAACTCAGGACGATCATTTGTATGAGGTTTTAACCATGGGTCACGTCCGTGGAACCGTGGATACAGCTTCAGAGACTTAGTGTGAAGGATCCTCTAAACTGGGGCGTGGTGACCCAGTGATGGGTGAAATGCAGGACGCTCAGGTGGTGGTGTCAAACTTAAGATCCGGTGAAAAACGGAAACCGTTTCTGAGTTGCTTCCATGCGCTCTGGACCCATCATTTTCCACTCTCACCGGCAGTCTTGGAGGGAGTCCCTGCTCGTGGCGGAGGCAGAGCTAGGTGTTGGCTACCTTTACAGGATAATGCATTTCCCCGCCTCCTTCCTGGAAAGGGAGGGATGCTAAGAGAGAGTCCAGTTTTTCCAGGACCTGGAGATGATCACACTAAGTGAAGCAAGTCAGACAGAGAGAGACACACATCGTATGATATCACTTATACGTGGAATGTAAAGAATGAGAGGGGTACATATACCCCTATGTTCATGGCAGCAGTATTCACAATAGCCAAGACATGGAAGCCACCTAAGTGTCCAAGGACAGGTGAATGGATAAAGGAGATGTGGTACATAATATACAATGGAATATTACTCAGCCATGAAAAAGAAGGAAATAATGCCATTTGCAGCAACACGGATGGACCTAGAGATGATCATACTCAGTGAAGTAAGTAAGACAGAGAAAGACAAACATCATGTGATATCACTTATATGTGGAATGTAAAGAATGAGAGGGGTACATATACCCCTATGTTCATGGCAGCACTATTCACAATAGCCAAGACATGGAAGCCACCTAAGTGTCCAAGGACAGATGAATGGATAAAGGAGATGTGGTACATATATACAATGGAATATTAGTCAGCCATGAAAAAGAAGGAAATAATGCCATTTGCAGCAACATGGATGGACCTAGACATGGTCATACCAAGTGAAGTAAGTCAGACAGAGAAAGACAAACATCATGTGATATCACTTATATGTGGAATCTAAAAAAAAAACTGATACAAATGAACTTATTTACAAAACAGAAACAGACTCACAGACTTAGAGAACTTGAACTTATGGTGATGGGGTGGGGGGGGAGGTGGGTGGGAGGGATAAATTAGGAGTGTGGGATTGACAGGTACACACTGTTATATATATATATATTTTAAAATTATTTATTTATTTATTCGTTTTTGGCTGTGTTGGGTCTTCGTTTCTGTGCGAGGGCTTTCTCCAGCTGTGGCGAGCGGGGGCCACTCTCCATCGCGGTGCGCGGGCCTGTCACTATCGCGGACTCTCTTGTTGCGGAGCACAGGCTCCAGACACGCAGGCTCAGTAGTTGTGGCTCACGGGCCTAGTTGCTCCGCGGCATGTGGGATCTTCCCAGACCAGGGCTCGAACCCGTGTCCCCTGCATTGGCAGGCAGACTCTCAACCACTGCGCCACCAGGGAAGCCCCACACTGTTATATTTAAAATGGATAACCAACAAGGACCTACTGTAGAGCACAGGGAACTCTACTCAATATTCTGTAACAACCTAAATGGGAAAAGAATTTGAAAAAGAATAGATACATGTATATGTATAACTGAATCACTTTGCTGTACACCTGAAAGTAACACAACATTGTAAATCAACTATACTCCAATATAAAATAAAAATTAAAAAAGTAAGTTAATACATGGAAAACACTTAAATACATGTATATGTAAAAAAAAAAAAGAAAAGAAAAAAGAAATCCAGCTTGTGGCCTCAGTTTCCCACATGGCCTTATCACAGACATGAATGCGTCCTGGTGCATTTACCACCCTACTGTCTGGGCAGGTGAGGGCTGCTTACAGATTTGATCCAAGTTATGAAGGATGAGGGTTGAGTTGTCTGCATCTCCGAAGGCGGTGATGAGCCCACGGGGGACGGGTCACTGGGGACCAGTATTTATAAGCATCCCCTGTGAGGGGCATGAAGCCCCCTTTGCCTTCTCACGAAGAGGGACACTCATGGGTGGCCATTAACACAGTTCTGTCCCTGCAGACGAGCAACTCTTCCTCAGGATGTCAGGGAAATTCATCTTCCTATTGCCGAGCCTCTTTATCCCCGAAAGCTGGGCTGGGGAGATGGATGAATCATTTCCTTTTCATCTCTGACAGAGAAAGCTGCAAACTAAGGGCCTACAAAAGATGCTCAGCCCTCTGCCGGAGGCCGAGACACGGGGAGAATATGCAAAAATGCAGAAACTCTGGGAATTGCCTTGCATTTGTCTGGAATACCCACCTGGACCCCTCTAGAAACACCTCCCGTTTTTCCTTGAGTTTCAGGGTCGACTCCACAGGCAAGATGGAGGTGGGAGGTGTTTCTTCTCAGACCGAATCCTTGGACCACATTCCCCAAGTGCCACTGGGGGGCAGCAGATGTCCGCGGCTTCTCAAAACAGCCTTATGTGGGTAAAAAGATCTAAGAAAAGTGCAAGGTCTGCTGAGAGCCCACTGTACACATCTCACGCCCCCAAACTCCATGGCGGGTGTGAAAGATGGACCCTCCCCCCACCATGGGTAATCAAGCCATCCCAAACGAACCCAATCTGTTTCTCAAAATCGACCCCGTTAGGATGGGACCGTTGTAGCAGTCGACAGCCCAGGGACACCGGACCGGGGCAAAGATGTCCAAATTGGGCGTTCCTGGTTCAGCTCAATGTCATCGAAGGGAAAACGGTGGTTTGTCCGTGGCTCTCAGGTAGCTGGCATTTGGCAATCGGCTCAAAAGATGTCCTGGCGCACTTGGAACACCGCAGCGTCAGGTTAAAAGTGGGATTGAAGAGAAGCAGAGAGCCAGGGACCTTCCTGTTTCTGTCTAAATAAGTAGTTCAGAAATCAATGTGGGGTTAAGGAGGGGCTGCATCTGGAGAAGAAAAAGGGACGGGGGTTGGGGACCCTTCACACTTGGGAGAGCGTTTGCTGTCCACCCCCCCGGGTTTGCTCGGGTGATGGATTATCCAGGTCTCAACGGGCACAGCACTGGGGTCAGCCTGTTTTCAGGAAGATGGAGTTTTAAGAGGTGGAGGCGTGTTATTTTGTCCCCCGAGCCCCAGGCAGCCCCAGAGCATGGAGGGTCCCCCATCCTGCAGACAGACGGAGGGCCTGGAGGGTCCCCAATCCTACAGACAGCCCCAGAGCATGCAGGGTCCCCAATCCTACAGACAGCCCCAGGACATGTAGGGTCCCCAATCCTGTAGACAGACCCAGGGCCTGGAGGGTCCCCAATCCTGCAGACAGATCCAGGGCATGGAGGGTCCCCCAATCCTGCAGACAGACCCAGGGCCTGGAGGGTCCCCAATCCTGCAGACAGACCCAGGGCATGGAGGGGCCCCTATCCAGCAGACAGCCCCAGCGTGTGAAAGGATCCCAAATCTGCAGAGAGCTCCAAAGCGTGGAGGGCAGCCATGTGCACCTGGGCAGAGGACACTGTCTAATCCTGACCTGTGCCCTGGTGACCTCTCCTCCCTCCCCTCCAAGTGCCCTCGGCCAGGAGAGCTTCTGGGGCAAAGGCACGACCACCTCTGATGGGCAGGCGGGCGCTGCGATTAGGAGAGGTTTGTTTTACAGGTCAGTGTGTCCAGCTGGCCCCAGGCATGCATTAGGGTGTAAATGGTTTTGTTAGCTTGATTCAAACTGGGCACCTTTGTTTGGGACCACGGTCAGCTCAGGGGCGAAAAAAGCCACCAAGATTCCAGAACCTTCACCAGGGTGTTTGTCCAGATTCCTGACCCTCAGGGGCCATCCCCGATGTTTTTCTTCCAGGCTGAAGCAAAACCCAGAATTGACGGTTGTCCTTACACACTGGATCCGGAGCCCGTAGGAGGCCACATGTGAGGCGCTCAAGCAGGGTCTGTCCCTATGCTGGCTCTGCACTTTTGGGCTTTCGATAATCCAAGCAAAATGATCCTTGTGAAGAATTTTCCAAGAAGGAGAACATTTGCAACTGGATTAAGCCTCATAAAAAATATTATTAAAAACCACGTAAAATGAAATGTCATCTTTTCTGTATACTTAAATAATTCAAAGTCTTCTCGATTTTTTTTTTTTTTTCTGTTTCAAAAAATGCAATGCACAATTACGTGTCATGTAACCCAACCGTCAAGGGTGAGTTTTAGATTTCATTGCCCAAGTTCTGAAATTCGGGGTCTGGTGTGATTTACCCAATACAGGTGAAACTCATTAATGGTCAAACTCTATAAGTGGGATTTATGATTATATAACTTCTTAACGCCCAAACTATTTCCAGTTAAAATGCTGCAGATTTTCTCCTGGTATTTTTGAGTTGATGGGTCTAGTGAAAATGATGTGATTACATTTCTAATATCTACAAGTCTCCCTTTTAGCCCGTTTGTTTCTGAAAATGTCCTGTTTTCTTAGCATAGGAAGAAGCGGCATCTGAGCCAGCCCAGACATTGCCAGGACATACAGAGGGGATGTGCGGGGCAGGTGTGGTGCTGTGGCAGGATCTGGGTGAGTGCTCGGGTGGGGGTGATGCCAGGGTTGGAGTCAGGACTTTTTTTTCCTCTAGATAATAGGGCTTTGTGAAAACTCAAAACAGAACAAGCTGAATTCCTAAAGGTTAGCTACTGACGTCAAGGTTTTCAATCTAAACAATGCTTGAGTTGACGACTCCAGCCTAAATTCTTCACAAGGCCAAATTCTCACAGGAAAAAGGATGGTTTATATTATTCTTAAGTGGGATTTTATTACATCCTGAGGGCAACACGTATTTAAGTGTTTGTTCATTTTATAGGCAAGGATATACAATGAAAGTCAATGAAAAATAAAAGAATCAAATGAATTCTTTAAAAAAATTATTTATTTATTTATTTTTGGCTGCGCTGGGTCTTTGTTGCTGCTCACGGGCTTTCTCTAGTTGCGGCGAGCGGGGGCTGTTCTTCGTTGCGGTGCGCGGGCTTCTCATTGTGGTGGCTTCTCTTGTTGCAGAGCGTGGGCTCTAGGCGCGCAGGCTCAGTAGTTGTGGCTCGCAGGCTCTAGAGCGCAGGCTCAGTAGTTGTGGCACACGGGCTTAGTTGCTCTGTGGCATGTGGGATCCTCCCGGACCAGGGCTTGAACCCGTGTCCCCTGCATTGGCAAGAGGATTCTTAACCATTGCACCACCAGGGAAGCCCTCAAAAGAATTTTTGAATGTAACAGTCTTCTTTTGTTGTGATAAAATATATATAGCATAAAATTTACCATCTTAATCACTGTTAAGTGCACAGTTCTGTGGCATTAAGGACCTTTACTTTGCTGTGCAACCATCACCACAATCATCTCTAGAACATTCTCATCATCCCAAACTGAAACTCTGTCCCCATTAACATTTTTTTTAATCTTTTTTTTTTTTTTTAAATCATGAAGAACTGTATCCAGGAAGGAAAAATTTCCATGAGATCTTAGTGGCTGGTGGAGTTTAAAATATGTCCAACATATTGTCATGAAAGATTCTTGGAGGAATGCAGCCTTCATGGGTAAGAAGCATTCAGGGTGAGATTAGAGCTTTCAATGAATTAAATACCTCACTATGAAGAATAAACTCAGGTCAATAGAATTGGCTTTCTATTTAGCTTTCTAATAATAACACTCACATTTTATTCCCTTGGATACTATAAATCATCTCTATAAAGCAGCTAACAGGGCTTTTAGATTCTCATGGGTAGAGAGTCAGTCATGCATGATGTCAAGATGAAAACAGCAAATGCTTGGGTAGGTGTGAGAGTGGCTGAAGGTGATATGTGACTTGTGAGTCGTGGAAGTCAAGATGGACACTTAACTGTGGGAGGGGACAGAGAAGAAAAAAGTTCACAGCCTACAAACTGGCCAGTGATGGACACTCAGAATCTTAACGTCACCGTGAAGAATGGCCTCCCGCCACGTTTTGTCACGTACCCGGCGTGTGTGCTGAGGCTCACCCAGGACGGCGGTGATGCCATTTCATGTGCCTCTTGGAACCTGTGTACCTTGTTCCTTAGGACCAAAGACATCGCTGAGCCATTGAGCGCGAGCTGATCCCCCCAAGAAATGTAGTGCCCCCTCTTTCTCCAGGGAGCTGCGTGGCATCCCGTGTTGTGGACCAGGAGGGGCATGTAGTGTGCTTGCCCATGGTCAACTCCTAGGAGTGGAGTGGGACCAGGGCTCACTTCCATTTTGCAGGGTGGAAGGTCTTGGGCGGGGGGGGGGGGAGCAGGGAGGAGGGAACAGAGATGGGGGAGAAAGAAGAAACCTTGACACCTCAGCTGGAGGGGGCTCTGAATCCAGGCTGTAGGTGAGAATCACCCAGAGAGATTCAAAACATGCCGGATGGATGGGAGGGAGGCCAAGTTGCCTGTGGGGCTGCAATTCCTATTCACCGATTTCCGTTGTGTATTCATTGGCCGTCTCTGATGGGGAAGAGCTACAGGCAGGGGTCACTCCCGCAAGGCACGACCCTCCAGCTCCAGACCATGAAGCTCCAAGTCCTGTACCGGTGAAGAGTCACGGTGGGGCGCTGATTCAATTCAGCGTGAGTTTGCAGAAAATCCATGCCCTCCTCGAGCCCCACCAGCTCCCTCCTGCAGAGGCGCAGAAAGAGAACACAGTTATGCACGGCCGGCTGCCTGTCTTCCCTCCCTCTCCTCACAGCCACAGAAGCCCTTTTAGGGCCCCCTGCCCTCCCCCAGGCCAGACAAACCGCCACTGTTACCGCTCTCTGCATCCCCAGCAGGAGTGGCCAGCAGAGACTTTTAGCAGCCAGCCAGGCTTCATAATTAACGAGTTGACCACCAAGGTGAGAAGCCAGGGACGGCATTGGCTAAATAGTTTATTGTTTGGGGGAGAAAATAAATAAAGGAAGTGTTCTATGGTTAGCTTTTTTTTTTTGCCCCCTTAAAAAAAAGCCAGAGTTGGAGGCTATTAGTGAAAGGGAAGCTTTCTTTCACGAGGCTTTGGTCAGACTTGACTTTTCTACAAATCCTGATAGATGGTGATCTGTTAAGTGGGAAATTCGCCCTGGGCATGTGGATCGTGTTGGGTAGAGAAGAATTATTTCCCAGATGGACATCAGGAGGCAAAGATGGACTGAGTCTCACTGTGGTTAAGAGGCCAACGACCATGTCGTGTTTTCTCGGTGCAAAAATTTAATTTTGGACCCAGAAGCAGGGAGAAAGAGCGGAGCCCTTCCCTTTCTTGGGCTCTAAATGCCGCAGGGTATTCGGGGCTGCAACTGTGACCCACTGGTCAAGCATTTTGCGGCACCGAGGAGGCACCAGGGGTGGGGTGCCTTCCACACACCCACAACAGACAATTCTCTACAACAGGGGTTCTCGAATGGGGAAACACTCACCTCCTGGGGAAACCTAGCAAAATCTGAAGACATTTTCAGTTGTCATGGCTGGTGGAGGGGGAGCTCCTGGCACGTGGTGGGTGGAGACCAGGGGAGCTGCCCCACACCCCGCAGGGCCCAGGACACCCCTCATCAGAGAGTCCTCCAGCCCCGATGTCAGTAGTGTGAGGCTGAGAACCTCTGGCCAGTTCACAAGAGATTCTCTCTCTTACTATTTCTATCTATCTATCTACCCTAGCTATCTATCTATTTATGTATATATCTGTAACAATCATCTGTCTATCTATTTATCTAGCCATCCATCCATCCATTTGTCTATCTATCTATATCTTTTTATGTATATATCTGTAACAATCATCTATGTATTTATCTATCTATTCATCTAACCATCCATCCATCCATCCATTTATCTATCATCTATCATCTATGTATTATCTATTTATGTATATATGTCTAACAATCATCTATGTGTTTATCTATCTGTCTATCTATCTATCTATCTATCTATCTATCTATCTATCTCTCCAGTGGTTTGCAGTTGGGAAAGACTCTACCCCCATTGGGCGATGTCTGGGGATATTTTCTTGCCCCACCTGGAAGGGGATCTGGCTGCCATGTGGTGGGTGGAGACCAGGGAAGCTGTCCACACCCCACAGGGCCCAGGACGCCCCACATCAGAGCACCATGTAGCCCCAGGTGTCGGTAGTGCTGAGGTGGACACGCCCTGGTCCAGTGTATTTGGCTTGAGCGTGTCTGCGTAGTAGTCAGTCCTGCGCGAAGGGGGGTCTCTCTCTGTGTGGTCAGCCATGCAGCCAGTCTCTAAAGACTTTTGCTTTAGAATAGACGCCTCTCTACTAGTGTTAGAATCAAGGTCCGCTTTCCTCAATGCTCCACAATTGTCACACGTGGATTCTATATGGCATCAACCATTCCCATGGCCACGTGGACCCCAGTAAAATATCCCGCTGCACCGGCCTTTCCATTCACCTCCCATGAAATAAATCCTTCACAGACAGCAGTAGGGGCAGATGAATGGAGAAAAAGTGTGAGTAGGTTAAAAGTGAAAGAAATCACTCACTCCCCCGCACGAGTTTGGAAAACAGTTGCCATTTGTATGGCATCAGGGAAGAACATAGACTGTGCTTTTAAAAAAAATCTATTTAATTAATTTAGTTTTGGCTGCGTTGGGTCTTCGTTGCTGCATGCAGACCTTCTCTAGTTGCAGCGAGCAGGGGCTATGCTTTGTTGCGGTGCGTGGGCTTCTCACTGAAGTGGCTTCTCTTGTTACGGAGCACAGGCTCTAGGTGTGCGGGTTTCTGTAGTTGTGGCTCGCAGGCTTCAGTAGTTGTGGCTCGCGGGCTCTAGAGCACAGGCTCAGTAGTTGTGGCGCACGGGCTTAGTTGCTCCACGGCATGTGGGATCTTCCCGGACCAGGGCTCGAACCCGTGTCCCCTGCACTGGCAGGCGGATTCTTAACCACTGCGCCACCAGGGAAGTCCCCATAAACCCCGTTTTCTTTTTTTTTTTAATTTAAATTTTATTTATTTTTATATTTATTTATTTATTTTTGGCTGTGTTGGGTCTTTGTTTCTGTGCGAGGGCTTTCTCTAGTTGCGGCGAGCAGTGGCCACTCTTCATCGCGGTGCACGGCATCCTTGAAAAATTTGCTCAGTCCAAGTCAACCTGAGTGTGAGCCCCAAACTGGGATTGATCCAAACATTGGGCCCAACTGTCAACATTTTCCCAAGGGAGCTGGTAGCCTGGACGTGAGCCTTTGCTTATTGGTTGTGGTCAGATCACTCCTGAGTGCTCTGGAGAGGTGATGGCTTTCACAGGCGACTTTGGTCCCAGCCAAGGGCATTGATGACAGAATTTCCACCCTCTGACTAGTCTCTCCCTAAGGTTGTAACATGTGCACCCACGTCCATGAACACTTGTGTCAGAATAGAACAGCCCCAGACTTTGCTTATGAAGATGAAAGGTACTACAGTACCAGGTGTGGGCACCTCGTTCACAGCCAGCCCACGCTTGTCCCAGACAAGCCCTGCTTGTCTTGTCTTAGAAGGACCCTGTCATTGGCTGTAGAGCCACCCTCATCCAGGAGGACCTCATCTCAGACCCTTCACTGCATCACATCTGCAAAGACCCTACTTCCAAATGAGACCCTGTTCTGAGGTCAAGGTGTCCCAGGGCTGAGCTCCCTCCAGAGGCTCCAGGGGAGGGTCCTTCCTGCCTCTTCCAGCTTCTGGGGGCTCCAGACGTCCCTGGGCTTGTGGCCGCGTCCCTCCCGTCTCTGCCTCTGTCTTCCCGGGGCTTCTCCTCTGTGTCTGTGTCTCTCTTCTTCTGTCTCTTAGAAGGACCCTGTCATTGGCTGTAGGGCCACCCTCATCCAGGAGGACCTCATCTCAGACCCTTCACTTCATCACATCTGCAAAGACCTTATTTCCAAATAAAGTCCCGTTCCCAGGTTCTGGGTGGACATATCTTTCTTGCCGGGGGTTGGGGGGGGACATTGTTTCATGCACAGCAGTGGCCTTGCTCTTAAAAGATGGATGTGGCCGCCACCTGGTCCTTGAAAAGGTCCACATCCCTTGAGGACAGGCGGGACCTGGGGCTCAGACCAAGGTGGGATAACTGTTCTATGTGACCAAGTGGGGACACACCTTAAAGAGAGACCATCGTGGGGTCCATCCACCTGTGGGCCTATCTCTCCAGCACAGGCAGGGGTCACCAGACCAGGCAACACACAGTTGTGTCAAGTAATTGAACTCTGGGCCAATTCCCATCCTCTTCACTTGTCAGAATGAATGTGAGTTCCCCTCTTCTGTCTTTTTTATTTTATTAAAAAAATTATCGGAGTATAGTTGATTTACAACGTTGTGTTAGTTTCAGGTGTACAGCACAGTGAGTCAGTTGTACATATACATATATCCACTCTTTTTTAGATTCTTTTCCCATATAGGCCATTACAGAGTACTGAGTAGAGTTCCCTGTGTTATACAGTAGGTCCTTATTAGTTATCTATTCCATATATAGTAGTGTGTGTATGTCAACCACAATCTCCCAGTTTATCTCTCCCTCCCTCCTTTCCCCCTGGTAACCATAAGTTTGTTTTCTACATCTATGACTCTACTTTTGTTTTGAAATAATTTCATTTGGACCCTCTATTAAGATTTCCGTCTTAATTTTATTAATGACTTCATAGGGGTCCCTCCTTTGGAGTTCTCTTGGAAAGAGTTGCGTGGCTGAAATCTTCCATGAATATTTATACATTATACGTTTTGTCAGTTATGAACCATTTATTATAGAGAGAGCGCCAGGCTATAAATAGGTGTTCAAGCAGGTATAACCCACTTCCGGAAAGATTGTAACTCAGTGCTATGATCCTGTATTTCGATTATTACTAACTCAACTATCTGCGCTGCTGTGGACCTGACGGGCCCCCAAAGACTAATTTCCTGTGTCTTGCATATGTTTATGGTACTTCAAAACTGGGGAAGTTCCTGTGGTTTGAATGAAAATCTCTTCCGCACCTGTTCATCGTTCTAACTCCTGTTTCTCAAATGCCTCCCAGTTGTGGGTTTCCAGGGAGCTTCTGCCCAGGGAGCCTCTTCCTCCAGGAAGGCAGTGGGCACCCTCGCTGTCACAAGGACACATGGCCTGGAGGTCTGCAAGGATCTCTGGCTGGGGCCAGGAGTGTCCACATTGGTCACATAAAGCAGTTGACCCCACCCTGGTCTGAGCCCTGGGTCCCATCTGTGCTCAAGAGATGGGAACCTTTTCAAGGACCAGGTGGTAGCTACATCCATCGTTTAAGAGCAAGGCATGTGCTGTGGGTGGAACAATGCCCCCCAGCACCCCTCCACTGCCCTGGGGAGAGGTATGACCCCCCAAGAACCTGGGAACGGGACTTTATTTGGAAACAGGGTCTCTGCAGATGTGATGCAGTGAAGGGTCTGAGATGAGGTCCTCCTGGATGAGGGTCCTTCTAAGAGACAGAAGAGGAGAGACACAGACACAGAGGAGAAGCCCCGTGAAGACAGAGGCAGAGACGGGAGGGATGCGGCCACAAGCCCAGGGACGCCTGGAGCCCCCAGAAGCTGGAAGAGGCGGGAAGGACCCTCCCCTGCAGCCTCCGGAGGGAGCTCAGCCCTGGGACACCTTGACCTCAGACGTCTGGTCTCCAGGATGGGGAAGGATGGACGTCTTTGGATTTAAGCCCCAGTTTGTGGCCGTTTGTCATGGCCGCCCCAGGAAGCTGCAGCCACGGGCCGTTCCTCAGAGACTGATTCTACCAATTCAGACACAGCGCGGAATTTGGCCAGGGACCCCCTTGAAAACAGTATAGGCCACCAAACAGCTGACAAACATCACTGCCGCCTGTGTTCCTGGCTAAAGTGTCAGAGCTTTTCTGCAAACACTGATTCTCCTTGGTGCCCAGAGATGGTAAACGTTTATTAGAGAATGTTACTTTCTCCTTGGGGTCCATCTCACTCTCACGGGCAGGCCCCCAGTGCGTGAGGACAGCGGTAGAATGGCTTGAATTGCGTGGTCAATTCCCTGACTCCTTGTTGCCTCAAAGAAAAGAACCTCACTCAGGTACTAAGTCCCATAGCCCTGCCTTCCCCAGAGCTCTGTCTATCCCTGAACGATGGAGTTATGTAAAAATGCCACATTTGAAACCCTTTCTTCTCAAAAGATAACCACGCAGGGATGGATATGCAATTTTATTCTCAGACTGAATTCTTGTGAGTGTGTGTGTGTGTGTGTGTGTGTATGTGTGTTTTGGCCACACCTCGTGGCTTGTGGGATCTTAGTTCCCCGACCAGGGATCAAACCCGGGCCCTTGGCAGTGAAAGCACTGAGTCTTAACCACTGGACCGCCTGAATTCTTCTCCTCAGACTGAATTCTTCTACTTGTCTTTCTTCCCCTTTTGATCTTTAAACAAATGACCATAATCCTCTTTGCCACTTTGTCAAGTCCCTGCCTCTGGTTTTCTGTTTTGTAAATGTGAGAATGTCGTGTAGTGTTTGTCGTGCCCCGACCCCCTGCTGTCTCCTCTCTGTTTCATCCAAGTGTTTGATCTTAGGGGTGCCAAGGAAGAAATCTAATAAAACACAGTCAGGACAGAAAGTGCTGTGGAAAAGAGTATGGTAATTCCTGCAAAAGAATTAAACAGAATGACCCTATGCTTCACCACTTCCTCTTTTTTTATATTCAAAAGAATCCGAAACAGACACTTTGAAGCAGATATCCATACACCTGTTTCTATAGCAGTGTTATTCGTAATAGCTAAAATGTGGAAGCAACCCAAGTGTCCATGGGTGGAAGGATGGATGGATGGATGGATGGATGGATGGATGGGTGGGTGGATGGATGAATGGATGGGTGGATGGGTGGATGGATGAATGGATGGGTGGATGGGTGGATGGATGGGTGGATGGGTGGATGGGTGGATGGGTGGATGGGTGGATGGGTGGATGTGTGGGTGGATGGGTGGATGGGTGGATGGGTGGATGGGTGGGTGGGTGGATGGGTGGATGGGTGGATGGATGGGTGGATGGGTGGATGGGTGGATGGGTGGATGGGTGGATGGGTGGATGGGTGGATGTGTGGGTGGATGGGTGGATGGGTGGATGGGTGGATGGGTGGATGTGTGGGTGGATGGGTGGATGGGTGGATGGGTGGATGGGTGGGTGGGTGGATGGGTGGATGGGTGGATGGGTGGATGGATGAATGGATGGGTGGATGGGTGGATGGATGGGTGGATGGGTGGATGGGTGGATGGGTGGATGGGTGGATGGGTGGATGTGTGGGTGGATGGGTGGATGGGTGGATGGGTGGATGGGTGGGTGGGTGGATGGGTGGATGGGTGGATGGGTGGATGGGTGGGTGGATGGGTGGATGGGTGGATGGGTGGGTGGGTGGATGGGTGGATGTGTGGGTGGATGGGTGGATGGGTGGATGGGTGGATGGGTGGATGGGTGGATGGGTGGATGTGTGGGTGGATGGGTGGATGGGTGGATGGGTGGATGTGTGGGTGGATGGGTGGATGTGTGGGTGGATGGGTGGATGGGTGGATGGGTGGATGGGTGGGTGGGTGGATGGGTGGATGGGTGGATGGGTGGATGTGTGGGTGGATGGGTGGATGGGTGGGTGGGTGGATGGGTGGGTGGGTGGGTGGATGGATGAACAGCATGGGGTCCACCCATACAGTGGAATATGACTCAGTCATGAAAAGGAGTGAAGCTCTGACACAGGCTACGATGTGAACGGACCTTGAATACACAATGCTCAGTGAGAGAAGCAGACACAGAAGGAGACACACTATAATTCCACTTGTAGGAGGTCCCTGGAATAGTCAGATTCGTAAAGACAGAAAGTAGTAGCTGGGGCCCAGGCGCTGGGGAGGGGGACGGGGAGTGAGTGTTTCATGGGGGCAGAGTCTCAGTTTGGGAAGATGAAAGAGTTATAGGGCTGGATGATTTGGACGGTTGTACAACAGGGTGAATGTACTTAATGCCACTGAGCTATGCACTTAAACATAGCAAAGATGGTAAAATCGATGCTATAAATATTTTACCACAACTTTACAAAAAGAAGTGCACTTGAAAAAAAACAATTTTATTAAAATTAAACATCCCAGAACACACCCACTGCAGGAGCAGGTTGAATCCTCCTGCACCCATTTCACCCTTGGGCAGCCTGATATTTCATGCACAGAGGGTTTGACAGCCTTGGGGGAGTAAAATCGGTTTCCAATGGGGCCGTTGCAATCTGTCCTGCCCCTCGGCTTCCACGACCGTTAACTTCTCAGGGACACAGGGGAAGCCCCACAGGAGCTCACGCATGAACAAACGTGATGCAGACATGGCGCCCGGCCTTCAGATCTTGAGCCCAACCCTCTTCCCTTCCCACTTCCGGGATAATCTGGACGAAGCAGGTGGTACCACCATCCTGCAAAGAGCACGGTTTTCTGGTCCCCTCCCCACGAGGGACGGGTGGGATGCCTGGCCTGGACGTAGGCACACGCGGGCACCCGAGCTTCCCAGAAACTTTCTGTAGCTTCTCTTTCCGTGCAAACGTGGGAGAAAGGGCAAGACAATCAGGAAGGCAGACGGTGAAGCACTTGAAACGCACCCACAGCCCAGCGGCTTTCCTCTCCCGGCAGGGAGCGTGGGCAGCCCCAAGGTGCTCCGTACTGAGGAAATCAGCCTCAGACGTTCCGAGGGTCCAACCAGGGTCAGGGCGGAGGCCGGCGGGGTGACACGCGTGCCTGCAGAGCGCCGCCTGAAAGCCCCACAGATCAGGGCCGTACATGACACAGACGTGCTCCAGAAAAGTCGGCGGCCCCTTCTGCCTGCACTGTATCCCATTAGCACTTCATCAGGCCTCGGTCTGCCAACAGATGCCAGCAAGCGCGCAGAGGGCCCGGCCGTCTGGGGACCTCTCTGTCTCCCATTAGGAACAAATGCAGTTGAATAGGTTGAAAGAGGCAGAGCATAGCACCGGGCTAATATATCGCCTTCCTCGAAAGCAAAGGCGGTCTGGGAGAGCAGGTTTAGAGCGCGAGGCTGGTCGTGCCCCACCGGAGACGGGTGAGGTTGTCAGCTCCGAAGGGCTCAAAAGAGGGTGCCCCGCAGCGTGGAAGGACCCGCTCACTCACTTCCCCACTCAGTTCCGTCCACGGGCGTTGGGTCCTCATCGTGGGCCCGGAGGCTTGGAGTCAACAGAACAAAGACGCTCCTTCTCGTGAAACTGATACCGTTGTAGGGGGGATAAGCACCCTCCATAACAAATAAGGAAATTATATGGTGTGTTAAAACCGGTGTAAGGGCTATGGAAATACGGTTCGGAAGGACGGCGGGTGTGTGTAAGCTGTTTGCTCGTGAAATAGGGGGGCCTCTGGGAAAAGGGGTGAGTTGGAAAGTGGCTGGATTCCTGGGGAAGAATATTCCAGAAAAGAGAGCAGGTGCAGGCAGAGGGATAGGAGGAAGACGTAAACAGAGTTGGGTGGGAAGTTTCTGGAAGCCAAAGGTCCACTTTGTTGCTGGGTCCAGGAAGGAATTGTCCTGGTGACTGAAAAAAAAGCACAACCTAAAAGTTAAGAATTTTTAAAAAAATTTTACTTTTATTTAAACTTACTTATTTTATTTATTTATTTTGGGCTTGTTGGGTCTTCATTGCTGCACGTGGGCTTTTTCTCTAGTTGCGGCGAGCAGGGGCTACTCTCCGTTGCGGTGCACGGGCTTCTCATTGCAGTGGCTTCTCTTGTTGCAGAGCACGGGCTCTAGGCGCGTGGCCTTCAGTAGTTGTGGCACACGGGCTCAGCAGTTGTGGCTCACGGGATCTAGAGCGCAGGCTCAGTAGTTGTGGCGCGCGGGCTTAGTTGCTCCGCGGAAGAATTTTGTTTTATTGGGCAGAACTTCTGAGGACTCGAGTCCTGGAGACAGCCACTCAGAAAGCTCTGAGGGACGGCTCCAAAGAGGTCAGGGAGGGGCCAGAACATCTAGGGGTTTTTGAAGCCAAGACCAGGTAGTCTGAACATCAAAACATGACTGTTAATTAAAGAAAACCAGGCATCTCAAGTTAATGATTTTAGTGCTTTTCTATGTATGGGAAGATGCAAGAGTCTGGGCTCATTGAAATCACTCCTTTGATCTGCACCTCAGCTCTCTGGGGCCAGTTTCCTGTTTTTCTGCATCCTGAGTCCCCTCAGGGGGCACAGCTGGGGACGGCTGCAGTGGCTGAGGGCTTGGTGGCTGCAACATCCTTTGTTTACTGAGATGGCAGGCGACATCCTTCTCCACAGTCCCGAGGCATTACCAGGGGTCTTGATAAGAGCTGTGAGACTCTGTGTGTGTGTGTGTGTGTGTGTGTGTGTGTGTGTGTGTGTGTTCAGGGATGGAAGTGACAGAGAACGAGATGGGGGAGCTGGAGATGGTGGGATGAGAGCTACTTAACAGGGAGCGCCCTTTGCTGGAAGGAAGAACCAAGACCCAGTGAAGTGGTTGGTGGGGAAAGCGATCAGAAGTTTGGTTTCGAGTGAAAAATAGAAGCCCGTTTCTCTGCCAGTGGGAAGGACACAGTCAAGCGCAGAGACGGACAGAGAGGGCGTGTGAGGGTTCATTGCAGGTGTCAACTTGGCGGGGCCGTGGGGGGCCCGGATACCGGGTCACACGTGATTCTGGGTGTTCCTGGGTGAGATGAGCCTTTGAATCAGTGGACTGAAGAAAGCAGATTGCCCTTCCCCAGGGTGGGCCTCGTCTAATCAGCTGAAGGCCTGAATAGAACAAAATTCAGAAGAGGGGAGGATTATTCGATCTCTGTGCCTGATGGTCTTTGACCTGGGACACTGTCTTCTCCTTGGACTGGCACTTATACCATTGGCTCTCCAGCTTGCCGAATTCAGATTTTGGACTTAGCCTCCATAATCATGTGCATCAATCCTTGTAATACTTAGGAGATCTCTAAATCTATCTACTTGCACAACTACATCTACATCTATCTCCGTCTGTATCTGTATCTATTTACATATACGTCTACATGTATATTTATCTATATCTATATCTTTTTTCATCTACATCTACATCTGTCTATAGTGTATCTATGTTTATTTACATCTCCATCTCCCTCCATATCTACCTCCATCTATATCTACATCTACATCTATATCTATCTATATGTATTTGTATGTCTATTTATATCTACAACTACACCTACATGTACATCTCCACCTATATCTATCTAAATCTACATATATATCTATTTACATCTACATCTACATCTATCTACTTCTACATCTACATCTATATCTACCTATATCTATATGTATATCTATCTACTTCTACATCTGTATATCTATAGCTATACGTATATGTATATCTATTTACATCTACGTCTACATGTATGTCTATCTATATCTATATCTGTATCTTTTTCCACCTCCATCTACATCTATTTCTGTTTACGTATATAGTGTATTTATATCTAGTTACATCTCCATCTCCATCCACATCTATTTCCATCTATATCTACATCTGCATGTATATCTATATATACATATCTGTATATCTATTCATATCTATGTCTACTTCTACATGTACATCTCCATCTATATCCTCAGCTGCATCTATATCTGTTATATATGTATATGTATATCTATTTCCATCTACATCTACATGTATATCTATCTATATCTATATGTGTATCTTTTTTCATCTACATCTATCTATAGTGTACCTATGGCTATTTACATCTCCGTCTCCATCCATATCTGTCTCCTTCTATGTCTCCATCTCCTTCTATCTCTATGTATCTGTATATGTATTTATACCTACATCTATAGATACATGTACATCTATGTCTCCATCTGCATCTATAGCTATATCCAAATGTATATCTATATTTACATCTACATCAACATGTACATCTCCATGTCATCTACATCTGTCTAGATGTATATTTACATCATCTACATCTACATCTATGTGTTGATATCTATCTACATCTCTATCTACAGCTATTTATTGCTATCTATATCTACTGACATCTGTATTGATATCTCTATATATCTAGCGCCTATTGATTCTTTCCCCTAGAGAACCGAGACTAATACAGGGTCTTGCTTCAAATCGGGAGAGAGAAGGGCTTGCTGCCCCAGGGAGTGTGGGTGTGGACAGGAGTGTCGGTGGTCCACCCATGTGCGGAGCGTGGGTGAGGCCAGAAGCTCATTCGTGGGTGGGCGCAAGGGGGGCTCCCCTCTGATGCCTTCAGATTTCTCTGAGCAAAGGAAGCAAGGACATCAACCAGAATGAAGCAGGGGGGATGTCACTGGGGGGACGGAGAGGCGGGGTGGGTTAAGAACAGAGATGCCCAGCAAGGACCCCGTCAGGCTCACAGTCACAAATCCCGAGGGAGACCGGTTGCTGGGGACGAGTGCCCTTCTCCAGATGCTGTTGGCTGAGCTGATGTGTGAGTGGGTCAGATGTAAGTGATGGAAGTTTTGCCAAAGGGGAGAGAGATGGAGAGAGGGACAGGTGAGGCGGGGGTTTGCATGAGCCCACGATTTCAGCCAGACAACAAAGGGGTGAGGGAGGTGAGGTTGTGTTTGGAGCAGCGGAGGGAAGATTCTAGCGGAGTTTAGAAATTGTTCACTGGCGAGCCTGCACTGGTGCACTGGCGAGATCACAGGTGCTGATGAAACAAAGGATTCAAATCACAAAGATGTGATGGATGCTGGTTGTTAGTGGGTAAATTGTGTCCCCCCCGCAAATTCCTATATTGAAGTCCTGACCCCTAGGACCTCAGAATGTGACTGTATTTGGAGGGGTCTTTAAAGAGGGGATGAACATACAATGAGGTCACTAGGGTGGGTCCTGATCCCATAGGACTGGTGTCCTTATAAGAAGAGGAGATCAGGGCACAGACACACACAGAGGGACGATCATGTGAGGACACAAGGAGAAGACGGCCGTCTACACGCGCAGGAGAGAGGCCTCGGGAGGAACCAGCCCTGCCCACACCTGGATCTCAGATTCCAGCCTCCAGGACTGGGAGAGGATAAACATCTTTGGGGATATTATTCTGTCCATCACACAGGGTTCAGGACCTGGATGTCTTTGGGAACATTATTCTATCTATCTGTATATATATACACACATATATTGAACTTGAACATTATAAAGTTCAGTATATATATGTATATATGCATATGTATCTATATATATGTATGTATATGTACTAAACTTTAAAATATACATGATATATAATATATACAATATGCACATATGTATCATATGCATGTATATGTAGATATATGTATATCTGTTTTTCTATCATCAATTATCTATCAATAATCTATCATCTCTCTTGTCCATCCATCCATCCATCCAATCTTCTTCTATCTATCTATACATCCACTCCCGAAGGTTTAAATAAATCCCAAATGACAGAACCACCATCCAAGTCTCTCTGGCCAGGGTTAGCCGTGTGTGTCCACCGTGACCTGTGAACAGATCACCCAACAGCTCGGCCAAATCCTCCTTGGCTGCCCCCGTCCACAAAGGACCCTGTGTCTTCTGCCATCTGAGAACGGGTATTTTCCGCACCGCTGTGGTTTTCTGCTATTACAAGAGAACACCAGCATTGTCAGTTTCGAGGGGGTGGAACTCTCTGGAGAGCTTGGCCTGTATGACATTACGGATATTTTTGTTACCTTTTAAAACATGAAGACCAGTATGTGATATATAATATGAGATCAGAACAGTGTTTTTTATTTTTTCCTCTCTTGCCAGTGGTCAAACACTCTTAAGTAGATGGACCTGGTACCACAGAGGGAAACGGGGCCCCAGAAGCCAGGCCCTCCGTTTCAGATGGTCTCTGGCATGTGCTCACCATGTGTGTATGAGGCTGGGCAGAGCCCTGCGTTTGCAGGGAAGATGGGGTCCCCTGGGCTATTGGTTAAGTGTGGATATCACTTAAACTTGATCCGTCACAGAAGAGGAAAAATGCCCTTCCTCAGGGTCCTCGTGAACAGGGGCTGTATGAGGTTTCTTTCCTTTGTCCTTTTGCTAACTCCAGATTTTTAATTACAAATGCACAAAAGGAAAGGAAATTAAACCCTAACCCTAACCCTACAGCCCAGAACATTAACTCGACTGAAACTCATAAAAATGATCCAAATCAGAAACAAGGACGTTTCTTCCCAGGGTCTCAAGTCTTCCAGGGCTAACCCTATACGCCAAGAGAAGGGTTTTCCACTCACAGTGGAATTACCTCTGCTGGTTATTCGCGGTGGCATTCTGGTGTGTGTTCCTGCCATTTAGCTGTCCCTCTGTCCCAGTAGAATTCGGGTGACCTGCAGCTTGAAGGGGAGGCTTCTACCCCCTAGCATTGTGGCCCTGGCCCCCCCGCTGCCAGAAGCACCCTCGCTTGCTTGTTAGGGCTCTTCGAAATCCGGGGGTGTTTTGTGGGTCCCCAGAGACGAATGTGCTTGGTTCAGGAGGGGGCTTGGGTCTCCTTGGGTTGCACCTGCCGCTCTGCCTGGCACGGAGATTTTCCTGTAAGGGTCTGCTCCCATGTTGGTTTCAACATGCATTTGTACATGTGCGCACGTGCACGGGATGGCCCGCGTCCGCGATGTCTGGGGACGTTAATGCTGTGGTCTTGGAGGAGCGGGGGGAGGTAGGGAAACCGCTGAGGCAAGGAAGTGAAAGCTTGGAACCTTCCGGACACTGGCTCTGGCTCTGGTGGGAGCAGTGATCCAGGAGCAGATTGGTGCCCAGGCCAGCTCAGCCCTGTTCCCACCTCGACTGTGCCCTCCGGCTCTTCCTACACTGACCGCTTTGGCTCAGCCCCTTCTTGGGTGGGTTGATGTTCACTGTCTGATGTCTCGAAGCCCCCTGATGGTGAGTCCTGGGTGACAGAAAAGTTCCCTTGGGTCCACCTGGCAATGAGGATGGTGCATTCAGTTCAGAGATGTATGCGGTGAGCAGCATAATGTCCACCAACAACGTCCCCGTCCTGACCCCCGTGTGGTGGACAGAATAATGTCCCCAAAGACATCCACGTCCTGACCCCCGTAGGGTGGACAGAATAATGTCCCCAGAGACGTCCACGCCCGGGTCCCTGTGTGGTGGACAGAGTAATGTTCCCAGAGATGTCCACGTCCTGACCCCCGTAGGGTGGACAGAATAATGTCCCCAGAGACGTCCACACCCGGGTCCCTGTGTGGTGGACAGAGTAACGTCCGCAAGGATGTCCACATCCTGATCCCCTAGAATTTCTGAGTGTTACTTTATGGGGCAAACGCAGCTTTGCAGATGTCACTAAGGACCCTGAGGTGGGAGACGATCCTGGATCCACCAAGTGTCTTCCCAAGTATCCTCACATGAGGGAGGCAGGAGGGTCAGAGTCAGAGGAGATGGGAAGAGAGGAAGAAGGGTGCAGTGGTGCCCTCTGAAGATGAAGGAATGGGCCACGAGCCAGGGAATGCTGGAAAGGGAAGGAAACGGGTTCTCCCCTGGAGCCTCCAGAAGGAACCAGCCCTGCCTACCCCTTGTCTTTAGCCCTTTGAGACTTCTCACCCCTAGAACTGCAAGGTGAAAAATGTGTGGTGTCTAAGCTACTGTGTCTGGAGTTGTTCTTGCACCAACCCTAGGAAAGCAACGTAATGCCCATCCACTTGTTCATGGGGGCTGGGATGACCGGGGTGAGGGGCTCGGTGGCTAGCAGGTATGGGGTCTGCTGCTATGTGGAGTTAGGTGTGAGCACCACCATCTCTCCCTGCACGGACCCCTTCTCTCTTGGTGCCCTTTAGGGTAAGTAATTTCCCAATACCACCACCAACAGCCCCTGTACTTTACCTTTGCATTCCCAGTGGGTAGAATTTCAGGGTCAATCCACACCTGGGTTTTTCCCCTCCTCCAGCCTCTCTTAAGGCATGCAACTGGATCTTTGCAACCATCCCTTCCAAAGGCTCCAGGATGTAGGGATGTGAAAGCAAGAGAGAAGCTTCAGATTCCCCCAGCAGAGGGCATCCGACGAACACACATCCCGGTTTCCTGGCCGTCCTGCAGAGGCTGACTCTGCCTGATCATGCAACTGCTTCCATGGTCTGGGAGCCTGGCTCTGAGCTCAAGGACAAAACCACACCCTCTATTGAAATAAAAAGCATGAAGGCATTTCTCCATGTCCAAGGTTCACAACCTGCCAGGTCATCAACTTCTGAGACGCTGTGTGCAAAAACAGTAAAAAGTCAAAACCCACCAAAGCCTGTTAAATTTCCATCATCCTGTAGGAAAGACTGAACCAGGACCCCACCCAGGCTCAGAAGGCAGCAGCCAGGGGCAGTTCTGAATGATGACTAGCACCAGAAATTGGGATGAGAGGTATCCAGAGCTACAGGGTTTCTCAGAAGGGGGGTCTCAGAACACTCAGCTTTGAAACCTGGAAAGCCACACGGGAACTGAAGAACCTGCTCCAAATTCATGTAGATGGTCATTATATTGTTGTTGTAGTGGTGATGATGATGGTGACGGTGGTGATGATGGTGAAGATGATAATGGTGATGATGGTGATGATGATGGTGGTGATGGTGATGGTAGTGTTGGTGGTGATGATGGTGATGAAGGTGGTGATGACGATGGTGATGATGGTGATGTTGATGATGATGATGTTGGTGGGGTGGAAACCTTTACATCTCCAAGAACAGTCGCATTGAGTTTATTGTTTCTCCTACTTCTTCTGCTTCCTCTGGGCTAAGGATGAAATTTCCATCTTTCTCCCTTTCTTCTTTTTTCAACACCCCATCTTAGGGCTCACCCATCCTTCATATTCAGAAGAAAAGTATCCACAGAGAACATCCCAGAGATCAATTTATCCACATGAAATAAAAAACAAGATGTGTCTTATTTTACCAGCTTTGGAAAACCTCTTTTCCTAACAGTGTATTCGAAATCAGGAGCTAAGAGAGAAGCAAGCCCAAATCAGGGGAGAGAGAGAGAGAGAGAGAGAGGGAAAGGAAGGAGGGAAGGAGGGAAGGAAGGAAGGAAGAAAGAGAGAAAGAAAAAAGAAGGAAAAACTCAGAGTGAATGTGGGAACAATGGCAAAGGGAAGTCATAAAACCTAAGTTATAATGCAGGAGGGCTTTTATCAAGGAATCCAACGAAATTTAAGAAGAAAATATTATTAAGCAAAAATGAACATGAAAAATCATCCCATATGCTCTCATTCTCACAGGCTGAAGAAATCACCGCAAGATCAGATCCAGAAGAGAGAGAGAAAAAAATAGCTACGGCGCTTGAAAAAAAAAAAAGAGATACAGGAGGGGAAATGTTTATTTTTATTACCTAATATCCAATTTAAGCATTAACAGCTACACTTGCCATCCAACGGCACGGCTGAAACCTCTTTCAAGACAAGTGCCTTTGGATGACGCGGAGAGAATCATCTTAGCCGTTTCTGCAGGGGTTCTGCAGGGCCCGTTTCCCCATCTGCTGTCCAGTCTCCATGCATTTTCAAAGAATATTTTATTAGTGTCATTTTGAAACCCACAGACAACCTTGCTTTTCTTCACCTATCATCAGAATTGGGTAATCCGTTTTGGTTGCAGGGAAGAACTCGGTTTCTATGTCCTGCAGCCTTCCGTAATGCAGAGAAACTTTATTTTAAGTTAACCTGATAGCTATTTAGGTTAGTCAAAGACAGAGTACTCTGGGTCCTTTTAATTATAGCTGTGCCACCTTCATTCCTTAGGAGATAAAGTGATGTCAGCACTTTGGCTGAAGAACCCTATTTTTAGGGGCTTATAACTCAGCTGTTAAAATCCGCTGTAGGCTGAAATAAGGCATAAAATTTCAGCCTGGAAGCAAAAGAAACAATTAAAAAAAAATCAAGGCAGTGTATAAAAAAAATAAATCTGGTCATTTCAAGAGATCATCAGAGTGAGTTTCAATGACGTTTCAACCGGGAGGAGTGAATGAGCACAGTCTGGGGCCTGGGTGCGTTTTCCCATGGGTCTGCCATTTTGTACAATGGAACAGGGTACCATTGTCTGGAATTCTGTCTCCTGGGTCATTCGGTAAGAACACCACGTGACCGCAGGCCCTTGGACATGGCCATTGAGGCACCAGTATGGCCAGACCACTGCCTTGCTGGGTCAGCCAAAGGATGGGTTTAGAAGCAATGTCCCCTCCGTTCTTCATCATGGGGAGGCCCCATTTCTAAATTCTCTTAACTTCCAATGGCAGGAAATCTAAACCATCTTTAGATAAACACCTTGTGAGAATCATAGGAAAGTACGGATCTCCTCTTAGAAAGACACAGATAAAAATTCCCCTAGAACATCAGGATACCCCTGATGTTTCTGGGCATCTCTGGACCCAGGTGAAGACCCCAAGTTTAGGGCATTCCTTTGACAAGATTCCCTACCCATGAAGCCTTCTAGCTAATGACACGTTGGGAGTGGGGTCAGATGTGGGACCACCCTGCTGAGATGTGCTCAGTGGGTCCACGTAGTTGGGGCCAGCTGTGGGACCCCCCCAAGGAGATGTGCCCACTGGGTCTACTTCAATAGGGTCAGCTGTGAGGTTGTGTCTTCTCTGTGCTCCTGACTGGGGTCAGTTCTGGGGTCACCCTGGAACACTGTGAGACCTCTATTCACTTGATGAGGTAAAGTAGGGCAGCCTTACCTTGATGCCCCGTGCATTTGACGTTCTTAGCTTAGGATCTAGGCCCTAGATGAATCCACATCTACTTCAGGACTATTTTGTCCAGGGCTATTTTGAACCTAAGGTGTAGGGATTGACCATCACAGGCAGACGGATGCTTCGCCCTTCGCCGAGATCTGCTTGTTTCCTCCCAGCTCCATCCTCCCCTGCTATCCCACCACAGTCAATCTTGACTCTTCAGCCTCAGGATTCCTTGGAGCATTTCAGATGAACGGTGCTGCAGAAGATAAATTTGCCTCTCTGTCCTCCGTCTTCCCAATGCAACGATGACGGGACCATCCACGGATTCACCAGCGGACTGCTCGATTCGGGGACGCATCTGTAAGCACACTCGGTCGTGGTCCCAGCTCTGGTGGAGGCTACCACGGAGTGGTGAAGGTGGGAACAGTGATAAATAAACAGAAGATGGTAGAGAATATTCATACCATCCAGCGGGGCAGGGTCTTCATCCTTGGAGGAAAAAGAGAAGAAAGAGACCGTATATACTGATGCTTGAGAAGACAATAAAGCTCTACTTACTGGTATGTGAACCAGCAAACAGAAAAATACTAAATCAGGGACATACCCAAAGATAAATAAATGTGAGTATTCTCAACAGAGGAATCCAACCCTGAGTCATGTTATTCTATTTTTTTGTGCCATCTACTGGGTTTCACAGAGTAAAATAAGCTGGTTAGAACACAGGGGACTTACAACGTAAGCCCTATAACATGGGTCAGTTTTGAGAAGGTCTAGGATAACCATGAATCCATTTCTCCCTACTGAATCCCCATGCTTCCCTCCCTATTTTCCTCATCTACAAAGTGACGGGTTAGAACCAGTGTTTCTCTATGTAAAGCAAATGAATGTCCCAGATTTGAAGGCACAAGAACTCTGACCCATGGTTCTCCAACCACAAGTTCAGACTGGGGTTTGGAGAAGATTCTGCAGATCTCCCAGGTCCTAACCTTTGCTCTTCTGATTCTGGGTGGATGGCAGGTGATAGTCCCATGCGGTAGCCTTGGGTCCTGAGAAGGTCCCGTTGCATTAGGTGGTTATTTGTCAGGTGGGGTGGGTGGCCAGGAGACATGTGCGCTTGGGTGGGTAAAGCATTCCCTGCGCTGAAAGTTTTCAGGGGTCAAACCACCTCGAGTTGATCTATCCCCCCTCCCTCCCAAAGTCTGTTTGGAGACCATGAGTTTCCTGGGGTGACCATAGCAAGCGACCACAACTGGAGGTCTTAGGACAACAGAAATTTGTTCTTTCCCATTTCTGGAGACCAACACTTCGGAGTCAATTTGTTGGTGGGGCTGAGCTCCCTGCAGAGGCTCCAGGGGAGGGTCCTTCCCGCCTCTTCCAGCTTCTGGGGGCTACAGGCGTCCCTGGGCTTGTGGCCGCCTCCCTCCCGTCTCTGCCTCCATCTTCACAGGGCTTCTCCTCTGTGTCTGGGTCTCTCCTCTTCTGTGTCTTGTAAGGACTCTGTCATTGGATGTAGGGCCACCCTCCTCCAGTGGGACCTCATCTCAGACCCTTCCCTTCATCACGTCTGCAAAGACCTTTCGTCCAAATAAGGTCCTGTTCTGAGGTCAAGGTGTCCCAGGGCCGCGCTCCCTGCAGAGGCTCCAGGGGAGGGTCCTTCCCGCCTCTTCCAGCTTCTGGGGGCTCCAGGCGTCCCTGGGCTTGTGGCCGCCTCCCTCCCGTCTCTCCCTCACTTAGCCATGGACATGGGCCATGTTCCCCCCGATTCCTCCATGAAGACATCCCAGTTGGATTTTACCCAGAGTGGGCAAAAATGCCACTTGACAGCCGGCACACGGTGGAGGTGTGTAACAGGGCTTACCTCACTGTTCTGAGCTCGGCCATGCCGCTCATAGGAGCGTGTAATTTTGCTACATCAGTAGGATTACATCCCACATCCAAACAATATTATTTTCATTAAATTCTTTCCCCCTATTTTGATTCTAATTTAATTCATGGTTACCCTATCAATGGGGGAACTACTTCATCTCCAATTGTCCAGAAAAACAGGTACAGAGATTTTTAAAAAATGACACTGATTTTTTTTTAAACTATATTTTGGGGTTAAGCTGTCGTCATGCCTAGGAATGTAAGGGGGCATTGTGTGTCAAATGCCTTTTCAAAGACGCTTTCAGTCATACAGCTGTATCACAGCTCAAATGGTTTTTGATTACGTTTCAGTTTCTGGAAGATCTTTCCAAAAAACCCTCCTGGTGTGGGTGTTTCACGACACCCTCTGTACGACTTTAAACAGGGTATGGAAAGCAAATCGGTACTTGTAAGCGTCAAGAGTTTCATGCAAGGCCCTACATTTCAACCCAACGCTGACAAGTTCGGTCTGCAGGGCATCTGGTTGCATCTCTGCCAACCTCTACCCCAATGGAGAGAACTCCGTGAAATATCCTCTCAACTTGCAAAGACCTCTCCCCCATCACCCAAACTGTCTCACGCAGGGGGGACCCTTCTCTTTCTGCGCCCTCATAGTTGCATTCTTTTTTTTTTTTTTTTTTTTACTGGAGTATAATTGCTTTACAACGTTGTGTTCGTTTCTGCTGCTGTGCACTAGTTGCATGCTACTTCAGGTTAGATTACAAAGTCCGCCGACGGAGCCTGCCAATCTGGTACCTCACCTTCGGAAGGCATCGGGAGCTGCCCTGGTTTGCAGGCTCCAGAGCTAAACGGGGGCTTCCCTGGTGGCGCAGTGGTTGAGAATCTGCCTGCCAATGCAGGGGACACGGGTTCGAGCCCTGGTCTGGGAAGATCCCACATGCCGCGGAGCAACTGGGTCCGTGAGCCACAACTACTGAGCCTGCGCGTCTGGAGCCTGTGCTCCGCAACAAGAGAGGCTGCAATAGTGAGAGACCCGCGCACCGTGATGAAGAGTGGCCCCCGCTTGCCACAACTAGAGAAAGCCCTCGCACAGAAACGAAGACCCAACACAGCCATAAATAAATTAAAAAAAAAAAAAAAAAAAAAAAAGAGCTAAGCGGGTGTCTGGAGGTAACAGGTGGACTTCTTGCCCCCTTGCCTCCACATGCACGCACGACTCTTGCATTTGTATCACAGTCGTTATGGACACTTCATAAAGCAACGGTGCATTTTCCGGGGAGGAAACTCATTTTCCTCCCTGGTTGATGAACTAACGAGGAGTCTATTTGTTATTGCAGGATTTTTATACTTTATTCTTTCTCTCCCCCCCACCCCCCATCTTCTTCTTTAATCCCAGTCTCCGCTTGTTGAGCTTCAAATTGAAATATCCCGAACAGATGTAAAAACACATGTGAGTCTCTGCACACAAGCTGTGTCCGCCTTTGTTTCATCTGCTGATGATGTGAGCCTAAAGGAGATCTTTTTAAAATTTCATCACTATTCAAAAGGATAATTAATACGTACCCCCAGGCTTTGATTATGCTGTGCACAGTAAGTAATGCTCCTACAGAGATAATGAGGGCTCATCAGGCCGGTTTGAATATGTGCAGAGCACAGCTCAGATCCGCCAGAAATTGAAGATGCAGCCAAGGTACCATGTAGGTGGCTTAATTTAATTTTAATTTGTAACACAATACAATAGATAAGATCATTTGTTTGTAACCAGCACAGGCATTTTGTTTACATGAAACCCCAGTCACCGTTCAGCAGATGGTCTTTTTAAAGGCTTAATTGAAGTTTTCTAATCTAACCTCTCCCCCTTCTCTCCATAATGGAGGAGGAAATAGCACGTGCACGCAGACACACACACACACACACACACACACACACACACACGCCTCTTTCCCTGGACCCTCAGAAGTGTCTCAGCTCTCCCAGGGTCCTCCTTTGTCAGCAGCCCCCTCCTGGGGCAGGTCAACCTGCCAGCACGCACTTGGGGCTGCCCGCTGCCGTCGCCTGCCCTGCTGCCCTATGGGACACCCTGGCAGCCTTCCAGCTGGGGCTGGCGAAGACAGCCCTTCGGAAACGCTGAAATAGGCATCTCCTCCGCGTGCACCCAGGTCAGGTTTATTTCCCGCAAAAGGAAATTGAGATTTTTGTTGTCTAAAGAGAGCCCTCGGACGGCACACATCATCTACAGGGTCCTGCGACATCATCTACAGGGTCCTGCGACATCATCTACAGGGTCCTGCGTTCGGGGCCGGGTGCCTGTTACTTTCATGCTTCCGTTTGAAAAGGAAGCCGCCTCTAAGGACAAAGGTGTCTCTGCCCACAGGGTGGTGTCCCTTGCACTGGCCCCCTCACTCCGGGCAGGTTGGTGGCCCTCTGTTTCCCTGTACTGCGTGGATAACCCAGGTACGCCCTGTGACCTCCCCAGCCACTCTCGCGAAGCCAGCAGCTACCAGATGTCCCCGGCATCAGCCAAACCTGGTTCCACTCTTGTCAGCCGCCAGCCTCCCAATCCTGACAAGCTTCCGTGCAGCACCCACAGCCCTGGGTGCCCTGATCTGTGAAAAGGAGGTGGCAACCCCTACCTCGTGGGGCCAGAATGAAGATGAAACGGGGAGGTGCTTGCTCTGCTCTCAGCGCCACTGAGAACACGGCTGGCACTCAGCCGACGGCCCCGGTGCAAGGAGGCTGCAGGTCATGGTCGGAAGGGATCATGTGCTTCTAAGCCGAGGAGGAACTCTTTGTCACCAGCTTGCTCAGCCCTCCCCCCCCGAAGTCATGCTGGGCCACCCCAGCTCAAAATGGATCCGAGTGGCCCAACCCCCGGTGTGACAGCGACTTTAAAAGCCAAAGCAAGCTCGCAAACGGGAAGAACACGCAGCGGGGTGGTGTGCTCACAGTTTCTTCCTCCGTTCCAGCGTTCTCCGACTCTGGCTGGGTCTTCCGCGGCTTAACCCGCTTCTGCAGATCGACACTAACGGGGCGGCTTCAGCTGCGGTTCTGAGAGCTCGTGTTGATTCATTTATGCAAGAGCTTCAACCCTGTTTATTCCACAAATCGTAGAAGCAGAATTTACTGACGCCGTAATTTGTGCTGCGGCCGTCCCTGTGTTTACGGAACAGGCAGGAGGAGCGGGATATTAATGCGGGCAACCCGGGGGTCTCTCTAAAACCAGTCCATGCACGTAGAGCTCTGTGGCTCGAATGGCTGTGCCTCCCCAGGGTCCACACACGTAGATGACCACGAGGGCCTTAAGTTCCTTTTTCTGGAAACATGCCCTAAGCAATAGCAGAACGGAAACAGCTTCTCAAAGGGCATCCGACTGTAAACAGTTGTCTGTCTCGTGGAATCACAGCATTGCAGGCCAGGGGGGGAGTCTTGGCACGGATGGGGTCCCAGGAGCCCCCTTCTTCTTGGATGGGGCAGGGAGGCTCCTTGCTCCCCCGTGGGAGACCACCTGTTTTATGTTTATCTGCGCTCCATCCTGGGGCTCCAGGCAAAGGATCTGGGATGGGCTGAACTGTGTCCATCCTTCCCCACATTCACGGGTTGAAGTCTTAACCCCCAGGACCTCAGAATGTATCTGTATTTGGGAATAGGGTCGGTGCAGACGTAATTAGTTAAGATGAGGTCATCCCGGAGGAGGGTGGACCCTAATGTAGTATGACTGGTGTCCTGCCTGGCCCGTAAAAACCTGAAATGTGGGCTCAGACACACACACACACAGGGAGAACACCGTGGGAGCAGATGAAGCCCCCAGAAGCTGGAAGAGGCAGGAAGGACCCTCCCCTGGAGCCTCTGGAGGGAGCATGGCCCTGGGACACCTTGACCTCAGACGTCTGGTCCCCGGGATCGGGGAGGATGGAGGTCTGTGGTTTTATGCCGCCTGGTTTGGTAATTAGTTATGGCAGCCCCAGCAAACAAATGCGGTTTCGAGGCTAATTGTGATGGTGTGTCTGGAGGGCCCTTGGGCCTCCCCATCATGCCGTGCTGGCGGGCAGACCCCTCCCGGCCCACAGCACGCTCATGGTGTCATCTGGTGGCCTGTGGTTTCCACAGCAGTGGCCTGTTAGGAGGTAGCGCCCATGCGCTCATCTAAGTGTACTAAGAGATAAACAGCAACAAGGGCAGGGCGTGGTCCTCACTTAGCGTCCCGCTAAGGCAGGCTCTGGAATCTCACTGGGGTCTCCGTCCCCGCGTCCCTGAGAACAAACGGTGTTGAATACGTTTTCATGAGCTCATTGGCCGCTCCGACATCCTCCTGTGGGTAGGGCCCGTTTGTGCTTTGTCCTTGTTCTCTGGGGCGTCTGCCTTTTCTATAGCTGTGCGGGAATCCCTTGTCTAATCCACGTGCAAGCCCCGTTGTCTATACTGCTCTGTGAATATCATCTGTGTCTGTATATCTGTACTGATATCATCTATACATTTATATCTCTATATCTGTGTCGTAGCTACATCTATATCATCTACATATCTATATCCTATCTACATCTATATCTATACCATCTGTATCTATATATTTGTACCTATATTTATAGCTTCTATATATGTATATGTGTAGATCTATATCATATCTATGCCTACATCTATACCTACTTGTATGTATTTATATCTATATCAACTAGATATCTATATGTGTATTTATATCTACATCTACGTCTGTATGTACCTCTATATCTGTATCTGTATCTATATGTATATACAGTTGTCCCTCTGTTTCCACAGGGGATTGGTTCCAGGACTCCCACAAAATCCACAGGTGCTCAAGTTCCTTATAGAAAATGGTGTGGTGCAGCCGGCCCTCCGTATCCATGGATACAGAGAGTCGACTGTATCGAGTAATCTATACCTGTATCATGTATCTATACATCTATATCCACATCATATATCTATACATAATCTGTACCTTTGTCACTGTCTCTAATCATCTCTATATCTACAGCTGTATCTCTCTCTCTCTATCATGTCTATATCTACATCTATATATTCTTATCGCTATGTTATCTATGTACACCTGTACAGATACCCACACCCCTATCATCTATGTGCATCTATATCTACATCATATATCTATACATAATCTATACCTTTATCACTGTCTCTAATCATCTCTATATCTACAGCTGTATCTCTCTCTCTCTATCATGTCTATATCTATATCTATATATTCTTATCGCTATGTTATCTATGTACACCTGTACAGATACCCACACCCCATCATCTATGTACATCTATATCTACATCATATATCTATACATAATCTATACCTTTATCACTGTCTCTAATCATCTCTATATCTACAGCTGTATCTCTCTCTCTCTATCATGTCTATATCTATATCTATATATTCTTATTGCTATGTTATCTATGTACACCTGTACGGATACCCACGCCCCCATCATCTATGTGCATCTATATCTACATCATATACCTATACATAATCTATACCTTTATCACTGTCTCTAATCATCTCTATATCTACAGCTGTATCTCTCTCTATCATGTCTATATCTATATATTCTTATTGCTATGTTATCTATATACACCTGTACAGATACCCACGCCCCTATCATCTACGTGCATCTATATCCACATGATATATCTATACATAATCTATACCTTTATCACTGTCTCTAATCATCTCTGTATCTACAGCTGTATCTCCCTCTTTCATGTCTATATCTATATATTCTTATCGCTAAGTTATCTATGTACACCTGTACGGATACCCACGCCCCCATCATCTACGTGCATCTATATCTACATCATATATCTATACATAATCTATACCTTTATCACTGTCTCTAATCATCTCTATATCTACAGCTGTATCTCCCTCTATCATGTCTATATCTATATATTCTTATCGCTAAGTTATCTATGTACACCTGTATGGATACCCACGCCCCATCATCTATGTGCATCTATATCTACATCTACGTCTCATCTCTGTGTCCCTGTGCCCAGGCTGCCTTGCCCACTGGCTGCCGTCACTCACATGAGTCACCGTCTCCTGCTCCCGCCTTTCTGCCCGGCCCACTTGTCCCCAGCAGACACGGATGAACCTACACAGAAGGCGGAAGTTAGTGCTAAATGCTGAGATGCAATTACACCTTTGTAATTTGGGAAAAACTGCTGATAATGAACAGAATTCACTTAATTTTAAGCCAGACCTAAACCCTGGAGGTTTGTTTCTTAACTCTCATTTCTAGGACCTTCCAGTATATAAAAATAGGAAAAAAAATTAATGGGTATAATCCATGGATATGGTTTGTGGGGAGAAACAAGTAATTTAGCTCCTATAAGGCGAAATGGGCTATTGTTATTTTTTATAGCCAACTAATTTGGGTTCATGCAATTAGCGGGTTAAAGCAGTTAATTGGAGGGGCACATTTAATTTTATTTGGTTCTCATTTCTGATCTGAGGCTGTTTTGCTGGCATGTGTGTATGAAACGATTCTCTGGGCTTGATTTAAACGCTGTGTCCTCCTAGTGCATGTTCATGAGTCAATGGTCAATGTTGAACTCACCTGGCCCAGGTGAGCCCTGTGATGACAGGCCCTGCTCCATCCACATCCGGGCCAGGTATGCATCATGGACCACGGACCCTGCTCCATCCACACCTGGCTCAGGTGGGCATCACACATCCCTGACCTGCAGCTTTGGGCCAGTTACTGCAGTTCACAGTTGACAATATCAGGGTCAGAGTAAATTATCTACCTTGTTTTCACTCATAACTGATTTTTTTTTTTTTGGTTTGTTTGTTTTTCAGTGTGCTTGGAAATTTTGTATTCAGATCGGTCCCGTAAGTCCTTTTTATTATACCTGTCATTCAAATGCGCGGTCAATGTACATGTCAGTTACAGACCAGTAAACTGGTACAGTCCCTGCCTTTTTGAGGTTCACTGTTCTTCTGTGTCAGACTTGGAATGTCTGACCACAGGAGTCTAATGTCAAAGGTAGACACTGATTGGGCCTTTATATGATGCTGCCGTGACGATACAGTGCTAAAATTTGATTAAGATAAAAGAAAAAAAAAACCCCATCCTGCACAGAAAACTATTAGTCAAGTTTTCAACGGGTTTTTCTCCAGAAAGCACCATCTGTGTGTATGTGATGAAATGTCCAACAGTGACTGTTGAAACGATTTGCCTAAGGATGAAGACCCCTCTCCTTCCTCCCTTCCTTTTGAACTGTGTTTCCTATCACCTCGTGTCGGCTGGGTGCTGACCACCAAGCACCTACAGAGCCGAGTGCAGCTTGGAAGACGAAGCCTCACTGTGTATCCACTCCGCGGTCTGGTCTCTTTTCTGGAAGGCCAGCACAGGACACTGCAGGGGGCAGATGGAAGGGCTGTGGTCTTGGGGAGTTTGGGCTCAGAAGGACATAGATGGCACTCCCAGTCCTCTGTCCCTTGCAGGGTGCCCTGGCACCTCGTAGCTCCCTTGGTAATAACCTGATTGGTACAAAGACCTTGACGACGGAGGGGAATGAGTGGGGTGTAATCGAGGGTAAAGCCAGCCTACTGGCCGAACATAATTGGCGGACAAAAGCAACAAGACAATGCAGAGATGATCCAGCGGGCAGGTTTGCAGAGAACCGAGGAAGCCAGGAGGGTTCTAGAAGCTCCTTGGCTACCACTGGGCGGTCACTCTGCGTCCAGCGGTCAGCTCCTTTCCGCCGTGGTCCTGCAGCAGCGGCCCTGACATCCCCAGGGCGGGGGAGCCTTCAAGCAATGCTGACCGTGGACCCCATCCAGACCAACGGCACCAGAACCTGCATTTTAGCAAGACCCCCAGGGCATTCACGCGTGCACACGGGTATGTGAGAGAAGCAGTTATCCGGGTGGTTTCCTAAACTCTTCAACTTTATCTCAACTGCCCTGTCCTGGGTCTGTTCGACAAGCATTTTATAAAGTCCACCAAATCTGGTACCTCCTGGGCCACGTCCCTGGGGCGTGTATGGGCTCACGGGAGCGCGGGGCCTTTATCGCAGGGAAGGAGCCTCTGTCCGCTCGGGGCCGGCAGGGGCAGTGGCCTGGGTGTCCCAGGGGCCTCCCCGCTGCTGGGCGCTCAGCTGACCACGCACAGTCGGCTGCTCCCGTCCCTCACGTCCAGCCGTGCGCGGCCATCCCCGTGACCTCTGACCTGCCGCCTGGCGGTCAAGCATCCGCCGCCGGGAGACCTGAGCGCAGCCCGGCCCAGCGGACGCCGTGTGCCGCGCCCCGTGGAGCTGGGGGCGGGTTCCCTGCGGCTGACCCCGCGGCATCTTGTACTAGAGCCAGGCCTCCCCCCCGGGCGGCCGTCTTCTCCCTGCCAAGACCTCGGGCAGAGGCGCGGGGATCCCAGGGGCCCTCTGTCCCCAAACGTCACGCGCACGTGCATGATAGGGAGCGAAGCCGGGGTGGGGCGGGGGGAGAGCTCTCCTCTCGACTGCAGGGCCCCGTGGGCCTCTCGTAAGGACCTGCGATCACCTGCTACACACCTGCGCCGAGGGCTGCTCGGGGGAAGCGCCAGCCGGGGAGGTGTTGGCGCTGGGAGCTGGACAGAAACGAATGCGGCGAAATAGTCATGTTGCTTGCGGGGGGTGGGCGGGGCGCCGCGTCTGAAGAGCTTCTCCCCCCTCTCTCCCTGTCCCTCTCTACACAGCCCATACGTTAAAATGTGCATCATGTATCTGTAGCAAATACACTCCACTCCATGTACCTATATAAATACCCAAGAGTGTAGGCATTTATAGACATATCCGTACATGTACATACACATACAGCTATGGATATGTTTATATACAAATAGAGGTACAGACACACATACACAGATACGTGTGTATATGATATGTGTGTATGTAAGTTCATGTATTATATACATACATAAAATACACAATACATATATGTGTGTATATAATACATAATATATAAAGTATATATTGTGCATATAAATTTCCTGTATGTACCAACATCCAAATACACATATGTGTGTTATATATGTACATATAACATATTCATAAAAGATCTTTTACACAGATATGCATATACTATAGATGTATATAACTCTTACACACATAAACGCATGTTACATATGTGCAACGTATACATATACATGTGACATGTATCCATATATAACACCCTCTACCTACACATATAACCCATGTATCTATATCTCCCTTTCTCTGTGTATAAACATGCACATACAAATACGTATTCTACATGTATCCATATATATATGACGTCCGAAGCACTGTCTAGACACACAGAGACAAATATGTATGCATGTATAGCACGTGTGCCGCATTCTCTCCCATTCCATACACACACATAGAATATATACGGTATATATATATATGCTTATTAAAATATATATTTATGTAGACACAAATAAATATGTTACATACGTATATGTACATATATGCACAATATACTAATATATATAGTATATATACTCTACATATGGTATTTTGTGTACACATGTATGTCATCTGTAGGGTATTTCGTGTGCGTATATATACGTCTCTATATGTGTGGGTGTGTGTGCATATATACATAGAAAATGCGACACACACCTCTCCCCGCCTCTCTCTTTCTGTCTCTTTCTCAGAGAGCAGACAGTTCAAATGGCCTCATAGCCGTCCGGCTCCATGTGAGAGACCAGAGCTGGCAATGCGGTTTCCAGTCCGACATCTACAGTCCGCACCTGTATTTGGTCTCAGTGGCTTCTTCCAAACAACAGCTTGGCCTCCGTGCCGGCATCTCCCCCCCCCCCTCCCCCTCCTCCCCTCTCACCCCCCCCATGACCCCCCCTCCCGCATCCCCGCCCCCTCCCCAGGGCCCATCACAACCCCCTCACAGCTGCTCTGGCCACCTCCCCACCTTGGCGGGCAGAGCAGAGCACCTGCTGGCCGCATCGCTGCGCCCGAGTGCGCCGGCCAGGCGAGGAGGCCCTGCACGGAAAGCAGCTACGGCGGAACCGGCAGACGGGCTCGCTCACCTCCGACGCAGGGGCCGCTGCATCCCGAGCAGGGGCCAGGCAAACTGTCTCCCCCTGGTCCTCCCGGCTCTACCCGGCCGTTGGCTCCCTTTAGGAGACGTGGGCAGCCCCTTCGTTCCCTGGCCCGCGATGCAACGTGAGCGGACACACGGGCCACTCCAGGAGGACCTTCAGTTTCACCGTTCCAGCAGAGATGGGTCGAGGACCCGGGCGAAGGAGCCGCCAGCCCGGGACCCTCGGGGCGACTCGGCCCAGATGCCGTGGGTACCAGCTGCCTCCCCCTCGTGACTGTCATCCTCCCGGTGAATTTCTAGGGGGTCTGCGTGAACGCTGGGGCTTCCCTCCAGCACCCCCTCCCCCCAAGGGGCCAGTTTTTCCTCTTCTACGTGGAGCAGATGAGTTGAATGGTCCGTGGCGTTGGGGGGCCCTGCCTCACCCCCAAGTGCAGCTCTGAGAATCTGCTTGTCCTTCTGCCAAGCATCACAGGGATGCAGCCCCAAGAAGGTCCCTTGCGCCCTGGACACGCCCCGAGGCAGTAGGAAAACCTTGACCCCAGCAGGTCTGTGTCTGGAGTTCTCCACCAGCACCAGCCCCGGTGCCCCAGAGACATGCTGGAGAATTCCATTTTCCCCAGTTTTCAGTCTTGAGAGCTTCTTCATGTGTACGGTTGCCTTTTATAGGATTCCCAAGACCCTGTTTCTTTGCACGCCATTCCTGTTAAAAGCGACAGCTTTGTTTTGCTTGCCCCTCTGGATGGTCACAATGGTGAGTTTGCTCCTTGGGAATAGTTAGAAAATTGACTTAAGAGGACAGTAAATCAAAGGAGTCGTTTTATTCTGACTCATCAGAGATAACGACTCAATATTTCTACACCTGTCCTTTTTGCTTATCTTTTTGTTCTTCCCTCTTTCTACCACATGCCTTCAATGGGGCCCCCAAAAGTGATGTTCAGGTCCCAATACTTGTGAATGGGATTTATATGGAAATGAGGTCTTTGCAGATGTGATGCAGTGAAGGGTCTGAGATGAGGTCCTCCTGGATGAGGGTGGCCCTACATCCAGTGACAGGGTCCTTCTAAGAGACAGAAGAGGAGAGACCCAGACACAGAGGAGAAACCCCGTGAAGACGGCGGCAGAGAAGGGAGGGAGGCAGCCACAAGCCCAGGGACGCCTGGAGCCCCCAGAAGCTGGAAGAGGCGGGAAGGACCCTCCCCTGGAGCCTCTGGAGGGAGCGTGGCCCTGGGACACCTTGACCTCAGACGTCTGGTCCCCAGCTCTGGGGGAGGATGGATGCCTTTTGTTGAAAGCTTCCCGGTTTGTGTTAATCTGTTATGGGGGACACAGGGAACTCCCAAAGGCCCCTGTACCTCTCACCTGACAGTGGTGGGCTACTTGTACACATCACCCCAGACATTGGAGGCTGCACGAGGTCCGGAGAGCCCAGATGCCCTCATTACAGAGAACAGGGAGCCCCTTACCCTCAGACCAGCCCCAGTTTTCCTCCCGGGGGGCACCTGAGCCTTGCATCCTGATGGCTGCCGGCATTGTCCCCGTGCCAAGAAGTGTGTTGGCTGTCTAGACTCTGGGCCTGGTGGGGTGTCCACCAAAGGCTCCTCTCTCAACTTGGGGTGTTGGGGACTTTCCCATGCCCCCAGGCCTCCCCTCATAAAAGGAGAGGCCGTGAAGACACCCACTCAGTTCCTCTTTTCACGTTGGAGTGACCTGTAGTTCGGCCTTCCTGAGACTGAGGATGACAGATGGAATCAATCAATCCATCTATCAGTCCATCCATCAACCAATCAGAATACATCAGCCCCAGACTGGGAGTCACCAGCACACGGCATGTCTTCTTTCTCCAGTGCCCCACCACCTATTTTTGACTGCGGTCTTATGGATGTGTGTGTGGAGGAGGGGAAGGAAGGGGGGAGGGGGAAGGAGGGGGGAGGGGGAAGGAGAGAGGGGAAGGGGAAAGAAGGTCAGAGGAGGAAGGGCTCATTCCCGTCCTCACACTACAGAGAGGAGAAACCTGCACCAGTACAGCCCTGGAAGCAAAGTTGATTGTCTCCTGCCAAAGCCAAGAGGGCTTCCGGGAGGAGGGGGCCCGCCATTCTGGGGACACGTCTTTACAAGTGCAGGGCCTGACAACCATGCACGACAACAGTTACAGCGTTTCTGGGCATCAGAGACGGAGTCCACAGAGTGTTTTAGGACAGAGCATCGAATCTCTGAGCAAAGGGGACTTTAGCTGCACGTCCTGTGTGTTTGAACCGTTTTGTGCCTTCCTTGGCCAAAGACAAGGGACAGATGTGCGCTGCCCTCACGTTTCCTTAGGAGAAGGTTCTGTGCGTTCTTGACAGGGTGTCGCAGATCTGTCAGTTCCTGTGTTCACACATGCATCTAGTTATCACTTACTGTTTGCCAGGCGCTCTGCACACAGAATTTCCCTTGTTCCATACCCTGTACTCAGCTCCTAGGGGTTAAGTGGTGCCGTCCTGGGTGGAGTCTCTCTCTCTGTCTCTGTCTCTCTCTGTCTCTGTTTCTCTCTCTGCTACGTCTCTGTCCTCATCTACACACAACTACAAACTCTCTGGTCAAGAAAACATATTTTTTTCTTGGTGGGCTTTCCCCCTCTACAAGCCCCACGTCATCAAATCACACACATCCACCCCCCAAATTTCTTATTCATTGATAAGGCCACAGAGCAGCATCTGAAATCAGAGACCCGCTAACCGTCCTCATTTATAGTCTCAGAATGAGGCGTTTCTGGTAAAAATCTCCAGGTGATGTGCGTGAAGTCATGACACCACATTCCAGGACTAAAGACACACATTGGGCGGAACCACGGGCCGCCGATGTAGGGCTGGTTGAAAGCGTCTCTGTGTTTGCGACGTTTAGAGGGAACATGCATTTCAAAGAGTGGTTCGTGGTTCACATAATATCCTTCCAGAAAGAAAAATAAATATTGGCAGATGTGGGAGTGAAATCTTCAAGGTTCAGTCCAAGTCAAGACAGCAGGGAAGTTGTGTCTTGCATCTCATTCCGATCCATGGACAGAACCTTCCTGGGTCTGCTGGGTTGAGAAGGATGCTGAGGAAGAATGCCTGGGTTAGATCACACCTGAGTATTCATTAGAGTGCTTGCTCATCACTGAATAAACAAACAAGGAGCCCTGCATCCCATCTTAGCTGATCTGGGGGCCTCTAAAAATAAATTTGGGATGGAATTTGAAGCAACCGAATGTCCCCCCAAATCGGCAGGAAGATTAATTACTGTGTTCAAGCCACCTGAGTCATTAAAATCAGCAAACTAGGGTCCGAGGGCCAGATCTGGCCCCCTACTTGTTTTTGTTAATAAAGTTTTATTGAAACACAGGTGTGTTCATTCCTTTATGTACTGTCTGTGGTGGCTTTTGTGTTAAAATGGCAGAGTTTGGTAGTAGGGTCCAGAAATCCTAAAATATTTACTGTCTTACCTTTTACAGAAACAATTTGTGTACCTTGTCACTAAATAATGAGAGTAAATGTGGGTTGTTTGCATTTTAAGGAAAGTTTTCTTAAAGAACAAGGGCAGTTACGATCATTGCTGTCCATAGCTGCGTGCAGCTCCATAAAAGTAATTGCTCTGAAATTCTTATAAGCCCAAGAAGCAAAAGAAAAAAGAAATTTAAAAAAATATGATTTCAAAGGACGTGCTGCCATTCTAAGGACCTAAGGAAGACGGACACTCGCGCACTTGGAAAGAAGCTGGATTTAAATCATACCCGAGCGTTGCATTGCATTTCAAGTTTCTGCTATTTTTTTGCACAGATAAGCTTTGAAATGCTGCGACTGCCTGTGGGCCATCACCTCCAGAGTTTGGAAAGCATGTCTGAGAGTTTGGTCTAGTTACCTTTCAAAAAAAAACCTCTCCTGTCTAAATCTCTGAAACTCTGGGACCATCTATCCTGTTACAGTTTATATCAGAATCGGCCATGAACTTCATAGGCAGCCCACACATGACATTCTGCTTCGGCACGGAGTGACAAATAAAGCCGGGGTGGCTGTCCAGGCCATTGAAGTATGTCCTGGCCTCGATATCCGTGGGACCTCGGGATCTGGGAGTTGAGGGGACAGCTGTCTTGATTAAAGGGAGCTGAGGGCAACCATGTTCCTCCTCTGCTAGAATAATGGGAGCCCATTAAAATGGAATAGAGGTGCTGGTAATATAAATGGAATGCGATGTTTCCTTCACTCAGCAAAGAGGACATTTGTAATGCGTATTTGTGTGGGCAAGACGCATTTGGGGAAAAGGCAGGAACAAAAAAAAAAAAAAAAAGGAGACTTGGGACTGTACAAAATCATTATTTCTAAATATTCCTACCTTTGATGTGAACCCGCTTCTGTGTGGGAAGTAGTTGCAGATTTTCAGAATGCATCACAGATTCACTTAAACACACACAACTGACACACACACACACAGGTGCATCCCCACCAAACACATCCCCCCGGTAATTACCACACATTTAGTCAGCATGCGTCGTAACGTGCTGCTGTGATGACAGACCCAAACTGTTTTGATGAACGGCATCCATGTGTCTAATTTATTACTGTAATTATTGTGATGATTTAGAGGAGATAAATTGAAATCTATTAGGATTTAATGTAAAAAGCTGTAATTAGTTTGCTTTCGAGAGCTGGGGGTTGGGGAAGCGGGAAGAGCCAGGGTACATAACGGAAAATCCATTAAGCCAATTACGATGTGAGCCTGGCAGAAAATACCCAGCCGTCTGAAACACACCCATGGCTTTCTCCCAGCTGTACCTTAAGCACGAGGATTCATCTGTCACATCCTTCATTAATTTAATCAACACATCAAGGCCAAAGTCGGGAGGATTCCTTAATCATCGTAATTAACGCACGTGTTCAGCTTGGGGTTTTGGGGTTGGAGGAAGAGAGGGGAAAAAAAATGTGCGCCTGTGGAGTAATTACCATGCAAACGATAGAACAACAGTAGCCTGTCAGCGTGCACGTGCAACGATGATGCGTGGGCAGGCGTGTGTGCGTGCACGGTGCGGGCCGCGGAGGGAGAGGAGGGCGCACATTGCTGAGATCCCTGATGCTTTCCTAGCTATTCCCAGAAGTGCAAAACACCCCCGTCCTGCTGCAATTAAAAATATATATATTTAAACAAGCTGGTAACTGCGATCATCTATTTACTGTCAAATTAATTCAGTCGCTCAGGAGATGCCATCTGTATCAGCATCGCGAGGGTGTCACCGGCTTTCGGATCCGGCAGAAGTGAGCCCGCTGGTGTGTTTGATGGCTCTGATAATGGAAACAAGAGAAGAAATTGCAACAGATATATCATAGATTTCCTCATAATTATCTGACCTGTTACACTGTGTCAGTCTGCCGCCAAACACAGTGTTTTTATGTCAGAATCTGTGTGGGCATTTTCCCCTTTGATCATCGTGCATTCTGCAGATGTCAGCCTACTGTATTTTAATTGACTCTGGGGTAGCATTCAAAAAAGCACCTTCGACTCCGGTTGCTGGCGCCTGATGAGGCTGACGAGCTGGCATTTCCGCACGTCAGGTCCGCTCGGAAGCCACGTGCACCCTGAGTCTCCGAGGGGGAAACAAAACGATGCCCGGAAACCTCTCCTCGGAGCCTCCTTCGTCTGGCGCCACCGTGGACAAACTCCACCTGCCCACGAGAGGTCTCCTGCATCCATCTCCCGGGCATGTTGGGGGAAAGGCATCAGACTCTGGGGAACCACCATCCCCAGCCCAGCAGAGCCAGCGTACATGCTGACGACGGAGGTGTCTGTCCCCACCCCAGACAGGGAGGCGGCCCCGTGTCCGCCTGCCTGAGACCCCTTGTGCCGCGTCCTCGATCTTTTGCGCAGGACATGACAACGACTTTGGTAATGAGGAGCCAGGTGTGTGGATATCTATGGAAGCCCTTATCTTCCGTGGCTTCGGCATCTCGGAAAAAAAAAAAAAATCCTTCTGGTTGAAGATGTGGGCTGAGCACCCCCTGGAAACGTTTCCATGCGGAGGTCAATTTATTTTGTCTTGACTTTTCAGAGACAGGAAATCTCTGGCCTCCTGTCGGGCAGCACGCCGTTGTCACGCCATGCTTTCTGCCTCGTTAACCCAGAATGGCAGGGGAGAAGCTGTCTTCATCAAGCCCCTGACAGACACGGGAGCCCCCCTCGCTCCCCCCAATTCCTCCAGGGACGCCGCCTCGGCCTCATTGCCTGCTGGTCCAAGTAATTGCCACGTTCAGTCTTCTGCTTTCGTGGAAACCCAAAGCGAAGAGGCAACTCACCGACGAGAAAACCAAGAGAAGCCACGCAAAGCAATCATCTGGAAGGTTTAGAGGGAGTGTTATTGAAGCAATGGTCGATGTTCCCAGTGGCGAAGGTTAATCGTCCTAATCAAGGAAAGACTGAAGTCAATGAATGAATGAATGTCCTAATCAATAAACAGAAGACTCTTAGGAAACTGATGCTGTCCCGTGACCCACACACCCTTCCTCTCTGCCTTCCATAATTTGAAAGCATTTAGGCAATTTTCCTCCAGACACAGAAATAGGTCAAGACTGATAATATTGGGGATGGAATTGGTGCAATCCCACCTCCATGCCAGGCACCACACTGGGAGGAATGTCAGCTAACTTTTTAAAAAAAATGTTCTTGGCTGCCCTGTGTGGCATGTGGGATCTTAGCTCCCCAACCAGGGATTGAACCTGTGCCCCTTGCATTGGAAGCACAGAGTCTTAACCACTGGACCGCCAGGGAATTCCTGTCGGCTAATTTTCTTTCACTTACTGAGTCTCTTACTCCATTGGGGCTGCCATGAACCAAACACCCTTAACTGGGAGCTTAAACAACAGACATTCATCTCTCACAGTCCTGGAGGCTGGGAGTCTGAGATCACGGCGTGGGCAGATTTACTTCCTGGCGAGGCTCTCTTCCTGGCTTGTAGACGGTCACCTTCTCGCTATGCCCTCACATGGTGGAGAAAGAGTCTGGTGTCTCTCCCTCCTCTTATAAGGACACTAATCCCAACATGGGGGCCCCACCTTCATGACCTCATCTAATCGTACGCACCTCCCAAAGGTCCATCTCCTAATAGCATTGGGGTTTAGGGCTTCCACATATGGATTTTGGGGAACACAAACATCCAGTCCGTATCACTGAGATAGAGCCCAGTTGGCTATGGCCGGGACTTCTCCATTGTTCTCTCTAATCACCACACCCCCTTGGATGTTACATTTAGAAATTTGTATTAAAAGAACTTACCCTGTGGAAAGTATAATAACTGCCTCCAAAGATGTCCACAGATCCTAATCCCCAGAACTTGTCATATGTTACCTTACACGGCAAAAGGGACTTTGTAGATGGGATGAATTTAAAGATCTTGAGATGGGGAGATGGCCCTGGATCATCTGGATGAAACCTAAATGCAATCACAAGAGTCCTTATAAGAGAAGAGAAGAGAATCAGTCAGAAAAGAGGTGATGAGAGAAGCAGAGGTTGGAGTTGGAGAAAGAAGACGTTATGCTGCTTGCTTTGAAGCTGGAGGAAGGGGCCACAGGCCAAGAAACGTGGGCAGCTTCTAGTAGCTGGAGAAGGCAAGGAACAGGTTCATCTATTCACCCATCTACCTACACACTTATCCACCCATCTACCCATCCATCTACCCACTTATCCATCCATCCATCCATCCATCCACCACCCATCCATCCATCCATCCACCCATCCATCCATCCACCCAGTACTCACTCATCTGTCATCCATCCATCCATTTATCACCCATCTATCCACCTATCCAGCACATTTATTGGGCGCCTTCTGGGTATCAAGCATACTCCAGGCACAGAGACAAGATTCCAGACTCTGGTCTCTAGGAGCTCCCATTTCAGGTCAGGGGTTAGACAACATAAACACATAAACCAAAGAAGAGCAAGACACCCCAGAGGGCACAAGAGCTAGGCTGTGGGGGAAACTGCATCTTCTTGAACAAAACCCACTGGGTGTCTCTGCATGCTCTTGGGGATCCAGCTTCACAGGGTGGGGAGGGTGAGACCAGTCTCTAGACCCTGGCCCTGTTCCCTGCTTGGACCTTGTCCTTGGAGAAGGGAAGGGTCTGCTTGTTGCCTCTTCCCCCACGTCCTCATAGAGCATGACTCCCTTTTATCGCTCCAGCTATGGGGATCCTTTCCTTACATCTCTGCAGCAGAAGGAGGCTTGACCCACCGAAGAAAGTTTATTAGGGGCTTTATTAAGAGCCAAGGGAAAAAATAGACCATGGTGCACAATTTACCAGGTGTGTGCATTCATGGCCCTTGCTGCTGGCGGGATTCTGAGCAATGTCTTCCCTCCTATTCCAGCCTCCTCCCTCCTCAGGGCCTAGAAACAGGGTGGAAAGGGGCCCACTCGGCAGGCCTAAGACCCCATCTTACCTGAGGGCTTGGTTCTGCACATGGAGACCCTCCACCTTGGCCCCAGGGAAGAGTGTGCTCAACCCTCCGTACTGGACAACTCAGTCTGCAACCCTGAGGTTCTGGACGTAGGGCACAGCTGGTCCTGGTCCTCAGTGGATGGGCAAAGAGGGATGAGATGGGAAGATGAGGATGTCAGACACGTACTTGGGGGACAGCTGCTCCCTCCAAAGGCTCTTTGGGGACAGAGTTCTGACCACATCTCCCGCCCTCTTCTCCTCACCCACTCATCCCCAGCTGGGCCACCCTCCTTGCTGACTTGAGGACATCCCAGGCTCATGTCTGCCTTGGGATCTTTGCACGGGCTGTGCCCTCTACCAGGTGCAATGTCACCCCCGATTTGTGGCGCACTCCTTCCCCTCTTTAAGTCTTTGCTCAAATAGCACCTTCACCATGAAGCCCGTCTGGAAGCCCTCACTGACTTTCTGCTCCAACTCTCTCCTTTTTTCTTTTGGCCGTGCCCTGTGGCATGTGGGATCTTAGTTCCCTGGCCAGGGATCGAACCCGTGCCCTCTGCAATGGAAGCGCAGAGTCTTAACCACTGGACTGCCAGGGAAGTCCCCTAACACTCTTGATCTGTCCCCTCCTTCCTTTATTTCTCCGTAGACCACATTTCTAACGGAAAGTATAGTCTCTGTTCTCATTTCTGTTACACTGGCTAGAATGTCAGCTCATCAAGGATGGGGTGATTTGTCCACGGATACATGCAAGGACCCAAAATGATGCCTGGTACATAGAAGGCGATCAATATATATCTGTACAGTACGATCTCCTTCTTCATTTCTGTAAGCCCGGCTGCAACGTCAGCTTAGCGAGAGCTGTTGATTTGCTCCTGGGAATATCCAAGGCATTAAATCCACAGATGGTCATCTAATGAATAAATATTTGTTGGATGGGTGACTAGAGATATCCTTTCAATATGAAGACAAAAAGAAAGACAAATTCCCCTGCAGTCCAGTGGTTAGGAGTCAGTGCTTTCACTGCCGGGGCCCGGGTTCAATCCCTGGTCGGGGAACTCAGATTCCACAAGCCACGAGGTGTAGCCAGAACAAAAACAAAAACAAAAAACAAAAAACAAAAACAAAACAAACAAACAAAAAACCTTATCAGTCCCTTGTCCTGTTCCTGTAGGGTCTTGTTACACAACAGTTATCTAATTTAATGAAATAATTGCAATAGGAAATCAACAATTGCTTCCCTTCGGTATTAAAAAATAGTCACCAGTGAGGTTACTGGTGATTAAGAAGGGTGTCCTACATGGATGTACCATGTGTGGGGAGAGCGTATAAAGCCGAACTCAGGAACGAGGTCGGTCAATCACTTTCTTCAGGAGGAAGCTCTGAAAAACTCTTCCAAATTGTGTTGACAGAATCTTCCAACTCTTCGGATCCAACTTTATGGATCCCAGTACCATGGGCCCCAACAGTGTGGGTTGCAACGCTAATGATTCCAGCCTTATAGATCCTGGACCTTGGATCCTAGCTTTATGAATCAAACCCTGTGCATCTCAACCCTATGGACCCCAACATGATGGACCCTATGGACCCCAACACGATGGGTCCCACCCCTATATATCCCAACCCTATTGATTCCAACTCTCATTGGATCTCAATCCTATGGGCCCAAGCCCTGGGAATTCCATTCCTATGGATTCAAGATTCCAGCCCTAGAATGCCAGCTGTGTAGATCCCCACGCTATGGTCCTAGCCCTATGGAGCTTAAACTATGAGTCACGACCTTATACATCCCAACCTACAGTTCCCAGCCCTATGGGTCCCCTCATGGTCCCCTCCTAAAAGCTCTACCTTCTCACTGGAGCAGAACACAGGTCCACAGACACTCTTTGGCTCAAAACGATCTTTCATGCTCCCCAAAGGGCTTTCTCCATGGGCAGCAAGATGCCCATCACCACTTCCTCAGCTCCTCTGAGGTTTGTGTATCTGGAGGGCTTGGCAACAGACAACCCATTTCCCTTCCCATGTTACCCACGTGGTGCTGTGGCTTTCATGCATTCCTGGTGCCCCTGGAACAGCCCTGGGTCTCCCATGACGCCTTGAGGAAACATTCAAATTAAACTGGAAAGAACCCTGAGTTGGAGGAGCACTTTTCAATATCAAATAAATTAACATGAAAAAAAAATCAAAGCCAAGGATGCATTTCTGTAACAGAAAGACATTTCTGGGAGAGTTGTGTCAGGAAGGATGTGGGTCTCTCATAAAATCCCAAGGCAGCTTGTAAAAATATTGGGAATAAAGTTCTCAAGCATTTTATTGCACTACAGAAAAAGAATGCCTGAGACGGGAGGTCAAGTACCAGTTTCTCATAGAGAGGAAAATGTGCGTTTCCAGATGACCCGAAATGAGTAACTTGGAGGAAGAGGGGGACTAAAGACAAGTGGGTTTAGTGAGAGACCATTCAGCGTGAAGTGGGCTGGTCCAAGCCATGCACAGGTGTGGCCAGGGGTGGTACAATCTCCCCACACTCTTTGACTTGCATTTGACATTTAAAAAACTTTAATTGTGGTTAAAAAAAGAAACTCATAAAATTTACCATTTTAACCATTTTTCAGTGCACAGCTCAGTGGCATGAAGCACATTCACACTGTGTGCAACCATCCCCACTGTCCGTCTCCAGAACTTGTTCATCTCCCCAAACTGAGACTCTGTCCCCGTGAAACACTCGCTCCCCCTCCCCCTCCCCCAGCCCCTGGCCCCACCATCTACCTTCTGTCTCTATGGACTTGACTCCTCTAGGGACCTCCTGTGAGTGGAATCACACAGTATTTGTCTTTTTGTAACTTTCTTATTTCACTCAGCACCATGTCCTCAAGGTTCACACACAATACAGCCTGTGTCACAATTCCCCTCCTTTTTAAGGCTGAATAATATTCTATATTCTGTTTATCCATCATCCATCCATGGACACTTGGGTTGCTTCCACCTCTTGGCTATTGGGAATAATGCTGCCCTGAACATGGCTGCCCAGATATCTTTTCAAGACCCTGCGTTCAATTCTTCTGGATATATACCCAGAGTTGGCATTGCTGGATCCTATGATAGATCGATGTTTAATTTTTATTTTGAGGAACCTCTATCCTATTTTCCTCAGTGGCTGCAATATTTTACAACCCACCAGCAGTGCACAAGGATCCCATTTTCTCCATATCCTCCCCAACATTTATTATTTTGTTTGTTTGTAGTGGCCATCCTAATTCACTTGCTATTTATTTGTGTGGTGAGTTATACCACTGAGGACTTAAGTTGAGTGGTCCAGCTTTGAGGCTAGGAAAAAGGAAAGGTCAAGAGACTATGCCAGTTATTCTTTGGTTACTAACCCATTTGTTCTCTTTTAAAGACGTTCTTGGCAGGCATTCGACAGGTGTTTGTTGAGTGAGCCGATGAACCACAGCAATGAGTGTTGAGGGGGCAGTACCTGTCGTCTGTCCCTCCCCCAAGAACTTCCCTGACCAATCCAGAGCTGTCCATCTGGCTCCCTTGTGGGTGGGGGTTGTCTCCGTTCAGGCGTTAGGGCTTGGTCTAGAGCCAATCTCTTCCGTGTTGACGGGGAAGAAGTTCAAGGCAAAAGGCAAAAGTGAGTCATGAACCAGCATTGCCCCTGCTGTAAGCTGCGGCCATGCCGTTAACATGAGATCACACAGCCTACCTCTGCGTGAACCCAAAGCCCCCCAGCAATAACCGCAGGCCAGCGGGATGCATACCCTTAAACGAAACCGGAGTCCAGTTACCCATTTGCGCAGTCGAATGCTTGCACGATATACTCACACAAGTGATCGTTGTTTTTCTTTTGCCTTGGGTACCACCTAGTAGAAGAAGAAAGCTGATTGCAGCTTCCAGAAAGATCCGGATCATTCCATTCTCTCTGGGATGCTTTCGGGCCAGTAACTAACGTCCAATAGGGGTCCATGTCCAGCAATTACTACCACACGAGCGTTCCACAGGAATAACCCCCGTTTCTCAGAATCCTTAGGAATCCGAGAGGTCTGGTTGGATGGCAGCAAATGAGCACGCTCTTCCGAGGCTGCCTTCTAGCGAGAAAGCAGATGGGAGACCCCCAAACGCAGAACTCGTGTTAAAGAACGCTCCCACTCGCTGGTTCGGTGGCATCGACCGTACACCCTTCAAGAGGAAAAGCTTGTCTGACCCTCCCTTTCCCCGAAGTTTCTGCACGTTTACTACCTACTGAGCAGCTCCCCCTTCCAAGGTGCCCCTAGCCATCAAACCGGGAGGGTGTAGGTTGACATTTCTTCCCCCCCCCCCCCACGAGACTCCATCCTGGCAGCCGAGACCTTCACCTTCCCCCGCATTTGATCTCTGCTCTCCAAAAATGCCCCGTCTGACCTGATGCCTCGCTTGCACGAGACCAGCTGCTGAGGAAGTCTTTCAAAGCCCACTGGACGCCCTGCTCGTTGCAAAGCTCTCTCTGCTTTCTCTCTCTCTCCAGAGAGAGAAAACCTTTGAAAGCCTTCCTTTCATTCATAGAAACCCTGTCTGAAACGCCCCTCTGACAAAAGAGCTGGAAACCTCCCACCCGAAACCGCCTCTTCCATCTTGGCTCCCAGGAAAAATCTACAACCTCTGAGGGCCCAAGACGGAGTCGCCCCAGGACAGATAAGGGGCCCCGTGAGGCTGGCTTGTGGACTCTTTGGTCTCACAGGGCTTTTGTGATTCTCAGTGTGAAGCTGATTCTCAGTACAAGACTTTCCTCACTCACCCGAAGAACTGACAATTGCAGCCACGCGCATGTGGAAGGGGAGAGGTGTGTGCTTTCAAGGTACTTCATCAAAGCAAAGTTGCTCGGTGAGGCCCACCTGCTCAATCACCCCTAGTCTTTGCCTAGGAAACAGCAGTGAGAGGGTTGTCCCTGTTTGGGCGGGAAGGATGCCCGGCTTCCCTGGGAGAGGAGAAGGGAGCGTTTAGTCTTAGATTTCTTTTATCCTGGTCTCTGTGTTCACACGGATTCTTACTGTTTTTAGTTTTTATTGAGGCAAAATGCACCTAGCACACACTTTTAAAGCGCACAATTCAGGGGACATTTAGCACATTCACAATGTTGTGTATCCACCACCTCTGTCTGGTTCCAGAACATTCTCATACCCCCAAAAGGAGACCCCGTCCCCATCAGCTGTCACCCCCCCCCACCCCCCTCCCCCAGCCCCTGGCACCAGGAAGCCACTTTCTGTCTCTGTGGATTTTCCTGTTCTGGACGTTTCCTATCAATGGGATCACACACAGTGTGTCCTTCTGCGTCAGCTTCTCTCACTGAGCATCGTGTGTTCAAGGTCCATCCACGTGGTAGCCTGTGTCAGAGCTTCACTCCTTTTCATGGCTGAGTCATATTCCACTGTGTGGATGGACCCCATTCTGTGTATCCATCCATCTGTCCATCCATCCCTGCACCCATGGACACTTGGGTTGTTTCCACATTTTGGGTACTGTGAATATATTAGTCAGGGTTCTCCAGAAAAACAGCACTGACAGGTGATTTTATATATGTATGTGTAATATAATATAGTTGACTCTTGAACAACACGGGGGTTAATCCACCTGTAACTTATAGAGTCAGACCTCTGCGTCTGCATGAAAGGATGTAACCAACCTCGGAAAGTGTGGCTTGTAGTATTTAGTATTGAAAAATATTTGCATATAAGTGGACCCACACAGTTTCAACTGTGCTGTTCAAGTTTGAACCATATAAGATTTAGTTTAGAGAGATATACATAAAACATTATTATATATATTGTATTATATATAATAAATCTCTTTATATACCCCCCCACACACATAAATAAAGAGATTTATTACAGGAATTGTTCCCTGCAATTGTGGAAGCTGAGACATTTCATGATCTGCCGTCTACCAGCTGAAGACCCAGGAGAGCTGGTGATGTAAGTTCCAATCCAAGTCTGAAGGCAGAAGACCAATGGCCTAGCTTATCAATCAGGCAGAGAGATAGAGATAGATAGATAGATAGAGAAAGAGAGAGAGAGAGAGAGAGAGAGAGAATGAGAGAGAATGAATTCTCCCTTCCTTTTCCTTTTTCTTCTATTCAGACCTTCAACTGATTAGATGAGGCCCACCCAATCCTGGGGAGAAAAATCCGCTTTATTCAGTCTACCCATTCAAATGCGAATTTCTTCCAGAAACACCCTCACAGACACACCCAGAGGTAATGTTTAGCCTAATACTTGCCCCCTCCTCCCTGTGGCTCTGTGAAGCTGACACATACAATTAAAATTAACCCTCACAGTGAATGATGCTCTGTGGATACACCTGTGCAAGTTTCTTGTTCAGCAACCTGTTTTCAATCCTCCTAGGTAGGTATACACCTGGGAGTGGAGCTGCTGGGTCACACGGTAACTGTGTTTAACACTCTGGGGAGCCTTTACACTGATTCTGACCACAGCCTCTGCAGACCATGCCCTGGTGTATTATGTATGATGAGACCCCCACCCCCTCACCCCTCGCCCAGGTCTCTACCTGGAATTGGGGCCATTTGCACTCAAGATGCACACATCCCCAAACAGCAAAATAACCAATTCGGTCTTCTTGTGTGTCTTCCTTCCTTTGGTAATAACACTGCCTTTCATCCAAAGGACCACATGTGTGATGCATGCAGCACATGTCTCCTGGGAGACAGAGAACAGAACGGAGAGACAAAATCCCTTAGGGTCCCAGCATCCAGTGTGGAGGACCCACCCCTCACCTTCATCTTCCCCATGTCTTGTCCTGTTGCTACTGAATTGTCCTGTGGTTTTAAAGCTTATCCTTCACATTCCTTTTCCATTGCTGCCAAAGCACAAATTACCTCAAACTTAGGGCAGAAAACAACACATATTCATCATGTTACAGTTTCTTTGGGTCAGAAGTCCAAGTTGACTCAACTGGCTTTTCTGTATAGGACCGTATAAGGTCAAAATCAAGGTGCCAACCAGGTGGGTCTCTTCTTGAAGGATGTGTGGAAGAATCCACTTCCAGGCTTGTTCAGTGTCCTGACAGAACCCACTTTCTTGCTTTTGATGAGACCATTGGCCATTGGTGATTAATTCGATCAGGAGTCCCCCGGCCTTCCTCATAGATCAGGGGTGGGGCTGAAAGTTCCAACTGTCTAATCACACGGTTGGTTCTGCAGATAACCAGCCTCGTCCTCCAGGTGTCACCTCATTAGCATAAACTCAGGTATGGTGGAGAAGAACTTGTGAACAACAGATTATAAGATGTTCTTACTCCTATCGTTAAGGATATTTCAAGCATTTTAGGAGGTCTGTGCCAGTGACCAGGAATGAAGGCCAAATATATATTTCTTATTCTATCACCATATCCCAATAGTGAGGCAAATTTTGGAGAAAATGATGTGAGAAAAGATGACAGGGTGATAAGTGAGAAAAAGAAAATCGACAGTGTCCAAGTTGAGTCATGGTTATAAAGACACTCTCTGCCAATAGAGAAATCTCCAGAAGAATGAAAACCATCTATGAGGGTGAAGAAAACTTGGAGAAATATGGGACAGAAGTCTGCAGCTCTTCATTGCAAGACCTCCTGCCTGTTTTAAAGCATTTTTATTTTCAGCTTTAAACTGTTTTAAATAAAAAGGAGTAAGGGAAAAAAAAGTCCACTTCTCAAAAGTGAAGCACTGCCCACCTCCTACAAACGCCCAGTGGCCTCACTCTAGGACCCTAATACGTAAAGGGGAGCAGGTCGGTTCTCCTCCAATGACCCCATGTCGTGGGAACCGGGGGTAAAATAAGAACAGAAGCCAGTCACTCTGCAAAGTGTCACCGGGCACACACGTAGGCTCTGATCCTTTAATATTCAACAGCGAACCCGTTGGTCGCCTACAAATTTCTATTATAATGAAAAAGGAGAGCTATGTGTCGGTAAATATAATAGGTGTCAGGGTAAATGTTTGTCAGGGCGAGTGTGCTCACGACAGACTCACATCTGCATACTGATGTGAGCCTCTCTGAAGGGTGTTAATTCCCTCCCTCTCGCTGGAGGACGACACAGACGCTGGGTCACGCGCCGGGGAAACGTGGTTTATTTATTCAGCGCTTCAGCGGTCTATGGGGAAAAGTGCCCTTGGCAAGTCAGGTCTCAGAAACCCTGCGTGCATTTTAAAACGCCTGCATCCACTTAGAGGGTAGAACGACTCCCAGTAGTATGATTTAGTACAAATCGCGTTTCCGTATCTGCGCCGCCGAGGAGCCAGTTTTCCATCACGGCCGAGGACAGGTACTTAGGGTACAAGAGTCTCGGATGAGATCCCATCGACGGGAATAATCGCCCCGATGGACACGGTTATTGCCGGGAAAGAGGGATGGAGACCCGCTGAAATTAACGGCGGGAAGAGGAATTGCTTTGCATCCAAGGAGTGTGGGAGTGAAAGAATGGGATTCCGCTGCTCAGAAATGAAAGGGACATTGCATCCATTTCTCCCCGTCCGTCAGAGGGCACGTAATAAAACACAGGTGCTGTTGATTGCCTCAGATCCTATCATGGGCATTGCAGCGGGCACCTCTGAAAAACCTACCCAGATCTCATCCAAGAGTTAGAAGGTGTTAGTGCATCCCAAAACACTGACACAAGTGTTTCAAGGGTGCAGCGTATTTTGGGGTACCCTCCACGAAAGGAGCAGCCAAGGTCCAGGGAATTGCTTGTAATTGTCTCTTAATTTTCCCAGGAGTCTCACGCAGAGAAGACGGAGCCAGCCTGAGCCATCGTTCCAGTAAGATGGTCCCTCACACTCTGAACAGGATTTCTAACATTGTTGTAGGAAGAGACTACAACTTAAGTTGGTGGCATCTCTCCCTCAGAGTTGACTGATTTCTCTCCGTCCCTTAGCACAAGGCATGGTGTCTTCACCACATCTCTGGTGACCTTGGCATCCTGGTGCAGAGAATACCCAGCTGAGGGTAGGAAACGTGCCGCAGGAAACGCCATGTACCTTAAGAGCTGTGTGACAAAATGGGAGGAAAACGCTCCCTCAGGTAGGATTCCCTGGCGGGCTTGCACAGTCCGGACCCTGGTGCCCCTCTGACTCTGCATAGGCATCTGTACATCTGGACGCGTGGAAATGACTTACATCCTCACGCCTCACGGGTCTCCTGGAGCTGACTTCTCACCGTGGCTCCTGGGGGGCGTGGCCATGGGCACCAGCGGCCACAGCTGGCCTCCTGGGGGCAGGATGGTCCCCCCCCCGGCATTCCTCCTCCACAGTTAGGTGGAATAATCAAGGTGTGGGCTGGTCCAGACTTTCTCGTGGGGAATGAATAACGTCTTGGAATGCGTACTCCAAGCCAAGGACCCGGTGTGTGTGTGTGTGTGTCTGTGTTTATTACATGACATGTATACATGTATAGTATATGTACATGTACCATATATAGGTATATAAGTGTGTGCATGTATTTGTGTAGGTATACCATATATTTGTGTAAGTATGTATATATGGTATATTTACATATGTGCATGCATATATATACACATCATACATACATACGCATCACATATGTATATGTATATGTGTAAACCATATGCTGATATATTTGTGTATATAGACATATACACCATATGTGTGTATACACACACTACCTATATATGTATGTAAATGTTCGTATCTATATACACATATCTAAAAATAGTAATACGATATGTATTGCTATATTGTATATATACATATACCATATATATTTGTATGCATGTATATGTGTGTATTCCATATATTTGCACAGGTGTGTATATTTACATATGTGTATGAATATATCCGTATCCTTCATTCATACATCCATATGCACCACATATTTGTATACGTGTGTGTGTGAATACACCATATATATGTATATAGTATACTGACAAATGTCCCAAGCCTCAAATCCGGCAAAGCCTGAAGTCAAACATTTCCTCTCCCCAATCCCACGGTCCCTGTGGCCCCTGGGGAGGGAGATGCTGCTGGATGCAGACTAGCCTCCTCTCGGGGGGGCCTCTCCACCGAGGTGACCTCTGTGTGGCCATGCACGTCCCCCAGCCTGGAGCCTGCCCTGACTCTCCTTGTTATGACTCTCCTTGTTTCCTTGTATGGAAGTGAGCTGAAAGCAGCCATGGGAAGTTCTGTGCCCTCAGGACCCCCATCAATGGGGGTCCCTACAACTGCATTTGATTGCCAAAATCATCATTTATCCCTGTAATCCCTTGCTTAGAATCCCCCAGACCCCATGGAAGTCCCCGTGGGGGAAATTACAGACCCGGAGTGGAGGTGGGACCCTCTGGGACCCTAATGGGAGGGGGTGACCCTGCCCCTGGTTCTCCCTGTGGTCCTTCCCGTGTGGGACCCCGTCCCCAAACCATCCCAACGTACAGCCTGGTGTATAAGATGGGCTTTAATGAACAAGTCACCATAAGCTGGAGGTAAGGGGCAAATACAAATCTATTTAAAGAGGGCCAGCCCCGGTGGACCAGCCCTCAGCAGACCCTAAACCAGAAGGGTGGACCCCTCCCTGCCAGAGCCCAGAGCAAATGCCCCCAGGAGGGCAGCAGAAGGGCATCAGGAAGGGCATCTCCTACCTTACCGTCTCCCCCTTCAGTGGCCCTTCCTTCCTGGGGTTACCAGAGAAAACCCAGGACAACTGGTTCCATTGTGCATCCCATCAACAACCCACCATTGCTTCGGCATAAGTCCTTCCCAAAGACTGCACAGGATAGACTTATGCTCCAAATGACTTCCCCTTACCTGACAGCCAGAGACTGGAACCCTCGTTCAGCTGATAGATTTGCTTTGTGGAATTTTTTCTCTCCTCTCCTGATATTTCCTATGGGTTTGCTTGATGTCATGTTTTAAGCAGTGAGCTGCCTGGTGTCTCGCTCACCTCTTTTCTTTTTTTTAAAATTGAGGTATAGTTGATATACAATATTATATGTTACAGGTGTACAATATAATGATTCACCATTTTCAAAAATTATACTCCATTTGTAGTTATTATAAAATAATGGCTATCTTCCCTGGGCTGTACAATATCTCCTGTGCCTTATTTATTTTATACATAGTAGTTTGTGCCTCTTAATCCCTCACCATTATCTTGCCCTCCCCCGTCCCTCTCCACACTGGGAACCACTAGTTTGTTCTTTAGATCTGTGAGTCTGCTTCTTTGCAGTTCTATTCACTAGTTTTTTAAAATATTTTTTAGATGCCCTCAAAAACTAAGAAGAGAGCTACCATAGAATCCTGCAATTCCACTCCTGGGAATGTATCTGAAGAAAATGAAAACACTAATTTGAAAAGATACATGCACCCCAATGTTCATGGCAGCATTGTTTACGATGGCCAAGATATGGAAGCAACCTAAGTGTCCATCAAAAAGGATAAATTAATTGAAAACATAGTTCCTTAATTTTTTTTTTTTTTTTTAAAGGATTTTCTTATTTATTTATTTATTTATTTATTTTTGGCTGTGTTGGGTCTTCGGTTCGTGCGAGGGCTTTCTCCAGTTGCGGCAAGCGGGGGCCACTCTTCATCGCGGTGCGGGGACCGCCCTTCATCGCGGTGCGCGGGCCTTTCTCTATCGCGGCCCCTCCCGCTGCAGGGCACAGGCTCCAGACGCGCAGGCTCAGCAATTGTGGCTCACGGGCCCAGCTGCTCCGTGGCATGTGGGATCTTCCCAGACCAGGGCTCGAACCCGTGTCCCCTGCATTAGCAGGCAGATTCTCAACCACTGCGCCACCAGGGAAGCCCCCTTAATTTTTAAAAAAAGAATGAATAAAGAAGATGTGGGGACTGCCCTGGTGGTGCAGTGGTTAAGAGTCTGCCTGCCAATGCAGGGGACACAGGTTCGATTCCTGGTCCAGGAAGATCCCACATGCCGAGGAACAATGAAGCCCGCGTGCCACAACTACTGAGCCTGTGTTCTAGAGCCCGTGAGCCACAACTACTGAGCCCACATGGTGCAACTACTGAATCCCTTGCGCCTAGAGCCTGTGCTCCACAACAATAGAAGCCACCGCAATGAGAAGCCCTCAAAACACAATGAAGAGTAGCCCCCGCTCGCCGCAACTAGGGAAAGCCCACACGCAGCAATGAAGACCCAACGCAGAAAAAAATAAATAAATAAAGATGTGGTACATATACACAATGGAATACTACTCAGCCATAAAAAAGAATGAAATAATGCCATTTGCAGCAACATGGATGGACCTAGAGATGATCATACTCAGTGAAGTCAGTCAGATAGAGAAAGACTCACCTCTTTTCTTGATCGACCTCCTCTCTTCCACACTCACAGCACAGTGGATGGGGGCTGACCACCAGGACACTCGTGGGGCTCAAGGAGGGCATGCAGGTTAAGCATTGCACCAGGAGGCAGATGGCAAGAGCTGGGGGAAACAGTGGAGGGGCAGCTTGGGGCTGGGGTGGATGACGGGATCCTGGAACATCTTAGAAAAACCAAGGAGCCAACACAGCGAGCCCTGGCAGGAGCCAGCGGCCAGTGGGGCAGAAGGAAAGGAGATGGCTGGACGGATTTGGCCAAATGCCCCCTGTCTTGCAGGGCCATGCATGGGTCTCCAACATTTGTACGACTCAGACATCGGCCCTCGTTGGACCGACTGAGTCAGTTCTTGCAGAGCTGAGGAGGTGCCAGTCACCTTCTGAGGGACACACGTGTGTGTGATAAAAGTGACAGAAGACGCTGTCCCCGTGGGCGCCAGAGGGGCCATCACAGCACGGCTGGTTCCCTTGATGCAAGTGTGCAGCGCGCGTGGAGATCAGCCCGGCTCCTGGCCCCTGGGGGACGGCCACCCTGCCGCGTGCTGCAGACACCCTCCCGGAGGGCCCGGCAGGCCTGTGTCCCCTCGCCTACAGCGGAAACTTGCTGGAAAACACATCTTTTACTGTTTTTCCTGTCCCGGCCTCTCCTCCCTACGCCTTCCCAGAGGGTCCTGGAACCACTTCCCGAACAAACTGATGGCTCCGGAGAGAGCACACAATAAAACGGAAAGCCAGACTGGAAGTGGTGTGCTGGGTGAGGTACCCCAGAGCCACGGCTGTGAGCCTCAGGATCTGCCTCCTCTGTGTGTGGACGTGTGGACGAGAGGTCATGGGGCCCCTGCCTCAGAACCCGGGACCCCCGGGCCCTCACACCCACAGCCAGAGCCTCCGCAGGGATGCACTCTGGGCTCTACGTGTCCCTGAAAAGCGTTCTCCCTCCTCCACCCTATCACGTGCAAACCCGTCAGACTCGAAATTCACCGACGTGGAAACACCACGACATCCCTCTGGACCACGTTGCCATCCACACGGTTTTGAAGGCAATTTGCAAGCCGTGAGGTCGGCAAATCTATCTTCTGGGAAAGTTTCCGGCATTAGCGCAAAGGAGTCAGAAAGAGCCCCGACCGGTGGAGACAAGTGGCTGGTGGGGGCCCATGGCCAGTGAAGCTGCGACAGGTGGACTTTCATTCTCAAAGCGTCGCGCTTTCGCTCACACACGACAGAGAAAAGCAAGACCCCTTACAACCAGGTCACAGCTACGTCCCAGGATCAATGTTTTGCCAGTGGGTAAAAATACAGCCGTGGCAGACATCTTCACCATAGTTGTTGGCACTGTCGGCTATATTGAGATTTGCTCCTGCCGTTTAATGTACAAAAAATAATAATAATAATAATGCCGGGCCACATATTCTACTGCCTTGCATGGGTCTCCCGCGAGGATCACAGGTTCAGGTACAAGCGTGTTCTATGCACATATCTTCTCTCGTCCCACTTTCCGGTCCTGCTTTCAGGCTGCCCTCTCTCATCTATCGGTGACCCTTGGCTGCACTTCAGTTACCCAGGGGGTCGTTCGTACATGTCCACCCGCCAGGATAAACGTTGAGATGCAGACTCAGCTCTCTCTACGCCCTGTCCCACCGTGACAAGGACAGTGCCAAGTTGGGATGGGATCGTATGGGACGAGAAGTTGGAAGTTGGAATCTCCTGTCTCCTCTCCGAGGTCATCTGCAATTCAAGTTCTACATTTTGCTTGAATGTTTAAAAAAAAAAAAAATTACAGCCCCACTAAACTAGGCGTTTAATGAAAACAGAACCCTGCGCTGGGCGAGGCAGCCCCGGTAGGCGACGTGCTAATAAGGAGCAGACAGCCCAACATGACCCAAACCCTTTTCTTTTTATTATTATTATTGAACAACGGGACCCACAAAGGCACTCTGTAACTTGTTTCATAAGGACTTAATTTTGCTCGGCAATAACAGGGCCATTAAGCCTGCTTAGAGCGGGGATTACAAGAAAACAGGAATAGCTGCTTCCCTGTTCCCCCTGCCTTGGAGCAGAAACTCCTGCTGCCCTGACCCTGCCTGCCCCGTTGCCCCGCAAAGATGGTGGGAGAGACAAAGGCAGGGAACTCGCTACCTCTCACAGGCACCCCAGTGTGATACGTCAAACCTCAAGTGTATTTACAACACGAGGCAGACGTGTACGTGCAGATACGGGGCCGAGGGGAAGCTCGGTGAGGGTGCGATCAGGAGAGCGCCAGGGTGGAGGAAGGGCGAAGGGAGTCCCATCCCGCGACCCGCAGGACCACTTTGGGACAAACACCGCCCCCACTGTAGACTCGCTGTGCCATTCCCCAGCGTGGACCTGAAGTCAGGCTTGCTGGGAGGGGGCTGATCATTCTCGATCCCAGCCCTCTTACCCCGTCCCCACCCCGTTCCTTGCTCTGTGTCTACCTGGGTCTCGCCCCAGCCCCCAGTGGGCTACGTCGCTTCAGAGAAACAGAAAAAGGAAGACTTCCTGGGGTGAGGAGGAGGCTGAGGGGCATGCGATGCAGGCAGCTGGGCCCCTGAGCAGGACAGACCCGGCTGTGGCCAATGTGTGTCCCCCAGCTGCTAAGTATTCATACGAAATACTCCAAATATGAAAGTCCACAGGGACAGAAAGCAGATCTGTGGTTGACAGGAACCGGGGGTGGGGGGGCGGGGAGGGGGGAGGGAGAGACTGCCCGATGGGCACGGGTGTCTTTTGGGGAGGTGACATGTTCTAGAGGTAAATGGAGGTGATGATTGCCCGACATGTGAAGGTACTAAATGCCACTGACGCGCACACTTGAAAAAGGTTAAAATGGTGAATTTTACGTTTTGTGCGTTCTACCTGAAAAACCCCACAATGATTTATGACGCTTTCCTTGCCTGGGATCTCAGACAGAAGTATAAGGTGTTGGCTGTGATTGTGGCCAGCCAACCCACAGAGAGTTCGATACAATATAGTTTAAGAACAACAACATGGACTATTGAAAAGAAACATCACAGAACATGAAAAAAAAGTGGGCCACTTAGTTGAAAAAAAATAATTAAAACCCATCTGGAGAATTTAACTGAATAACTGAACCCTCGTAAGAGAAACTAAGTGCAGTGGACATGTGTTTAACCAGCCCCCCGCTCACAAATAAATGGCAAAATGAGAAAAGGATGTCCTAATACATAAAAAAGACCTAGAAGTTGCCGATGGGATGCACACTTTTCTAGTGGCTGAAGAACTCAATAGGAAACGGATGCAGGGTGCCAACGGACAATTCCTGGAAATGGAAATGCAAGGATTTAAAATGTGGGAAGTTGCTTACCTTCACTCATGAGAGGATGGCTAGAAATATAAGTTACACTGAAAACAGATGCGGGAACAGATGAAGTGAGGGTGGTACAACGATGCCATGGGTTGGAGCTGGAGATGGGTGTCAGGTGTTCCAGGACACTTTTCTCTCTGATGGTGTTTGTAGGTGAAATGTTCCATAATAGAGATTAAAAAAGAAATAATCAGAGAACCATATTTCACCAGAATGGTGTAAATTCTAAAGCCTGACAGCTTCTCTGGAAGTGAAGGTGTGGGGATGGGAAGGGTCGTCCATGGCTCTACATGCTGGTGGGAGTGCTGTTTGGTGGTTTCCATGAAAATTAAGATGCACATTCCTTTTGGCAGCAACTCCTCCCAGCGAGAGGTTATCCATCAACACGCCTTCACATATGCAGAAGAGCTAACGCCCAAGGTCATTTATGCCAGCATTGCAAAAACAATGTATCAATAATCACCCAGACCTCTGCTATTACCCCACCAGTTACTTGCCCCAGGGCATTCATTCCAACTTTGTGAAGACAAAGTATCAGCGACCAGCCAAACCTTCAGATTACCCCCCTGGTTACATGGCCAAGATCATTCATGGCAACGCTGTAAAAACAAAGTTATCCACAAGCATCCAAACCTCTGCGATTACCCCACCGGTTACATGTATCATGGTCTATCCCTACAATCGGTCCTTTGTCCCTTTTCAAAAATGAGGAACCCAGCTCATTCTGTACTGAAGTGGAAAATCTCCAAGATATATTCAAAATATATTTCTAAGAAGACTGCGTTAAGGGTAAAATACACATGACCTTCATTTTTGCTTGGGAAGAACAGAAGTTAGTAGGAGTGATGGTTACCTGGCAGGGCCAGGCAGGGGGGGAGCCAAGAATGAAGGGAGATTATTTTTTCACAGATCATGTTATGCTTTGGAGGTTTTGATATATCTGAAGGTGATAACGATACAGGCATTGAATTAAATATTTTTTACATGCAAAAACTTAAATAAATACCGGAGCGGCTGCTCAAGCTTCCATCCCGAATGACCCAAGGGCACATAAACCTACTCTCTTCTGTTGGCTCTGAAAATGGTTCTGTTCTCACACCTGGGGTCCTGCCCTGTGTGTGTGCGGGGGGGGGGGTCCCACCTAATCACCCCCTCCAGGATGTCCCTCACATGATAGATTCCTGTTGCAGCTGTAACAAATGTCCACCATTTAGTGGCCTTCCTCCAGGACCCTCTGACCGGATCTTTGTGTACATGGCCATCTCGTTCCTGCATGAGGAATGGTCCCTGTGTATCCCTCCATCTCATTAGGACCAAGTGTAGGACACGAAGGGATTCAGGGCAGACACCGTGCTGGGGTGGAAGGCATGCAGTTACATTCACGACTCACCCATTCCGCCTCAGTCCCCGACTCATCCAGTGAGCGTCTTTGAGTTTCTTTCAGGAACTCCCCGAAAATGGATACATCTAACCTATGCATGTATGCCTCTTGTCAAGAATTCATGTCCTGGGTCCGAGCTCTTGTTATCGACAGAAGACAGGCATAGTAACCATCCACGGGACCCCCAGAAAGCACGCATGACATGGAAATAAATTATACAAAACGTGCCGCGGTGGGGGCGCGATGGGGGAAGCCTGCTCAGACTACTTTGGGAAAGGAAATCACAAACTACATGGTCCTTTCCGTGCTCTCTCTCCGTGTGGGCGTTGCTGGGATGGTTTTGTAGCTTGGGCACATCTTGGGAAGGAGGAGCGACGGAAACACCAGCTCCTTAGTGTGAAGGTCACAGGCTGGGGGTCACGGCTCACACCTGCGGGGAAGGGAGGCGTAAGTGGTGTGCGCTGAAGGAAATTCCGTCTGCTGGGATCTGGAGCTCCTCGGAAAAGAAAACAGGAGGGCAAGGGCATGCTTGTTTTTCACTGGTACTTGGTGCCTAAGTTTTAAAGGCTGGCGCTCACCTGATTCTAGGAATCTATACGGAGGGGATCCCCTGGTGCAGCGGGGCGGGCAGGTTTGGCTCTTTTAGGACTCAGCCGGTGCAAAACTATGTATTGAGGTTGGACTGTCAGGAAGATGGTGCATCAGTGTCATGGAAAACCCACTTGTAAGGCGACTCCGAGCTGTACACGGAGCCAGAGCTTTTGCCAGAAAAGGTTTCATTCATCACAGTCTGTCCGATGCACCCCAAGCTCACTGCATTTAAAAACTTTTAGTCGACTTCGTTGCAGTGTCAATTCCCTACAGCGAACGGTACCCGTTTTAAGCGCACAGTAAGTCCATTTCGATGAATCCATAGTAGCTGTGCAATCATTAGCACCATCAAGATACAGATTATTGTCATTGACTTTCCTCATCCCAAATTTCCTGATTCCGTCTTGTAGTCAATCCCACCAACCCAACCCAGGCAACCACCCGTGTGTCACCCCACGTGAGTTGGTATTTTCTAGAATTTTCCATCAATGGAAACACACACTACGTATATGCTTTTTCTCGCCCAGCTTCCTCCACTCAGCATAATTATTCCGAGATTCATTCATGTTTTTGAGTGCACAATGAGTTTATCCCCTTCTATTGCTGAGCTGTGTTGAACTGAAAAGAAAGAATACAGTCTGTTTACCCATTCGCCTGTTGATGGACATTCAGGCTGGTTCCAGCTCTTAGTTTTTGTCAACAAAGCTGCTAGGAAGATTTGTGTACAAGTCATTTCATGTCCTTTACTCTTGGGTAAAAATCAAGTAGGGTAAATATCCAGCAGTGCAACAGCTAGATCATAGGGTTGGTGCCTTTCTCCTGTCATGAGAAACCATCAAACCATTTCCCAAGGTGGCTGTACCATGTTGCATCTCCGCCCAGCGGGATAAGAGAGTTCCCGTTGCTCCTCATCCTTGTCAACACTTGCTATTAGCCATGTTTTTAATTTCTGCCATTTTTATCACCAGACAGATACCTTGTATTATTTACGTATTTACTTCTACGCAGTAGGTTATTGACTACAAAGTTATTATGTTCTCAGAAAATATACTTTTGGATATGTTGGGGCATCTTGTTGTGGTTTTTATTTCCACTTTCCTGATGACTAATGATACTGACTGTCTTTTCCTGTGTTCATTTGCCATCCATATGTCTTCTCTGATGAGGGATCTGCTCACATCTACTGCTTTTTTTTTTTTTTCTTTTTCAAAATTGAGTTATTTGCCATTAGGTTGTCATCCTGTGTATGAATCTGTCATCAGACCCACGTGTTGCAAATAGTTTCTCGAAAAACGTGGCTTGCCTTTTCATTGCCTTAAAGGTGATTCCCAAAGACCAAAGTTATATTGTTGATAATGTCACATTTATCACCTTTAAACAAAAACAGTGGTCATGCCTTCTGTAATCCATGGTAGAAATCACCGCCTATCCAAGGGTCACGAAGACTTTTCCTCTTTTCTTCTCAGTTCTATTGTTTCACTTTTACATTTAAGTTTAGGACCCCTTTTGAAGTAACTTTGGGTCTGGTATGAGGTAAGAATTGAGGTTCTTTTTTTTTTTTTTTTAATGTCCAGTTGCTCTAGCACTATTGATGGAAAAGACTCTTGCATTGAATTTTCACAAATATTCCATAGGTTGTCTTTTTTTTTAGTCCTATTTTACAGATTAAAGAAAAAGAAGGAGATTGAAGGGAATGATGTGTTTGGGTCCCCCCTCTAAGACAAGGAAGAGTGGAGACTTAGGTAGACGTGTTTGAGTCTTCGGGTCAAGAAAGACATGAGGAAGAAGATGGGATTTGATGGGACGTGGGCGTGGTGTACACACAGGGCAACGGGAAGGGCATTGCAAGTAGGAAGAAGAGCATGAGAAAAGACTCAGAGGCTGGATGTGCAAGGTGCCTCAGGGACTGAGCACCTTGGGTGCTCAAGGTTCCAGATGGCCACTGAGAGACAACTGATCCTTCGTTTATAACATACCCATGTGTTATTTGAACTTCTGTATTCTCACATATATTCTGACTGTAGGAATTGCAAATTTGTAAAAAAAAAAAAAAAAAAGGCATTATCTGCAGAAGAGTTTTAGAAAAGCTCCCTGAAGATAAGGGTTAAGAATCTGACATGACATGTAATGTCTCCAGAAGGGCTTTGGGAGAAAGGACCCCGTACTTCCATCCCCTGGAAAGCAACACAACCTGATTTTTAAAATTGGGACAACTCAGGGAAAACGGAGTGAATTCCTGACTGTCAGCCTGCTCTGCTCTCCTGCGTGTGGTGGCCCTCAGAGGAGCATTATGACGTGAAGCATAAAATACGTTGAACGTAATTTCCAAACGACAACGGGAAACTCGGAATCCTTGAAGAATCAGAGAAGTGAAGAAATCAATGATTCTATTTTGAATTTCTAGTTCTATTTTGAATTTTTTGAGGAGTCTCCATACGTTTTCTACAGCGGCTGCACCAGTTTACATTCCTACCAACAGTGCACGAGGGTTCCCTTCTCTCCACATCCTCACCAACACTTATTATCTCTTGTCTTTTTGATAATGGCCATTATGACAGGTGTGAGACAATACCTCATTCTGGTTTTGATTTGCATTTCCCTGGTGATTAGTGACGTTGAGCATCTTTTTAGGTGCCTGTTGGCCATTTGGATGTCTTCTTTGGAAAAATGTCTATTCAGATTCTTTGCCTATTTTTTCAATCGTATTATTATTATTATCATTTACTATTGAGTTTTATGGGATCCTTATGTATTTCAGATGTTAACCCCTTATCAAAAAATGGTGATTTCGTGAGGTGACAGATGTCTTTAGTTAACCTTGCTGTGATTATCATTCACAATATATACTTATGTCAAATCACCATGTTGGGTTCCTGAAACGAGTACAATATTATATATCAATAATCTCAAGAAAGCTAGAAAGAGAGAAATCAATAAGCTTAAAAAGGAAACAGGGGATCCAGGAGATTGTTGGATGCAGTGTCATTTCATCAGGAGTTCTTTGCAGGCATCACCACATGTCCCCAACTTCACCAAAAGTGGGTGTCACAAGAAAAAACTTCCTTTGGGAACCCTCCTACACTGTTGGTGGGAATGTCAATTGGTGCAGCCACTATGGAGGACAGTATGGAGGTTCCTTAAAAGTAAAAACAGAGCTACCATATGATCCAGCAATCCCACTCCTGGGCATATATCCAGACAAAACCATAATTCGAAAAGATCCATGCACCCCAATATTCATAGCAGCATTATTTACAATAGCCAGGACATGGAAGCAGCCAAAGTGTCCATGGACAGATGAATAGATAAAGAAGATGTGGTACATATATACAATGGAATATGACTCAGCCATAAAAAAGAATGAAATAATGCCATTTGCAGCAACATGGATGGGCCTAGAGATTATCATACTAAGTGAAGTAAATCGGAGAAAGAAAGACACATATCATATGATATCACTTATATGTGGAATCTAAAATATGACACAAATGAACTTATTTACAAAAGAGAGATAGAGCTTCCCTGGTGGCACAGTGGTTAAGAATCTGCCTGCCAACGCAGGGGACATGGGTTCGAGCCCTGGTCCGGGAAGATCCCACATGCCACGGAGCAGCTAAATCCGTGCTCCACAACTACTGAGCCTGTGCACCCAGAGCCTGTGCTCAACAAGAGAAGCCACTGCAATGAGAAGCCCGCGCACCGCAACAAAGAGCAGCCCCCGCTCACCACAGCTAGAGGAAGCCTGCACGTAGCAACAAAGACCCAACGCAGCCAAAAATAAAATAAATAAAATAAATAAATAAATTAAAAAAGAGAGAGATGGACTTATAGACATGGAAAACAAACTTAAGGTTACCAAGGGAGAAAGGAGGAGGAGGGATAAATTAGGAGTTTAGGATTGACATATACACACTACTATATATAAAATAGATAACTAACAAGGACCTACTGTAGAGCACAGGGAACTCTGCTCAGTAGTTTGTAATAACCTAAATGGGAAAAGAATCTGGAAAAGAATAGATACATGTATATGTAGAACTGAACCACTTTGCTGTACACCTGAAACTAACACAATGTTGTAAATCAACTCTACTCCAATATAAAATAAATATTAAAAAAAAAAGTGAAGAAAGAAAGAAAAGAAAAAAGTCCCTTTGGTAGACAAGTCAGCCTCCAAACAGCCAAGCTTCCCCTATCCACTGCCCACATGAGTCAAACCAGGTCCTGTAGGAATCTGACCTCTGATGGCTTGCTCTCTCTGCAGGAAGGCTGGACCCCGTAATCTCTCCGGTGTGTCCTTGCGCCAGCACCCTACAATGCCAGGAAATCTCTCCCAGCTCACGTTTATAGTGTTCTCATAGTTTAGGGCAGTGACATAAAAATATTTACAAGCTCTCAATAAAGAATTTATAACTCCTGGAGCAAAGCCTGCGAATTAATCCATACTCCCCTCGGCGGGAAAGGCACAGAACAGAGGAAATGACTTAATGCCGTTCCTGAAACCACCTAGTGAGCTGGTAAGAGCTGGTCTCAGATAGTTGACAGGGGACGCTGGAGGTCTGGGGGAACAGCTGGATTGCAGTCAGTGCCCAGCCTGGAGAGGATGCCCTGCTCGACCCGAGGACACGAGACCCGGTGGTTCTCCAGCGCGGCGGCACGCTCCCCATGCACGAGCCCGTTCACGGCGCCTCCTCCAACATTTGCAAGTGCCAGGAATCTTTATTTTACTTTTTAAATGTTTGCCAATCAAATCGGTCTAAAAAAAGGACGTCTCACTGCAGTCTTGATTTGCCCATCAGGAACCACGTACAAAAATGTTCTTCGCAGCCCTGCCCTAAAATAGCAACTCCCTGGAAATAATCCAATATCCACAGGCAGGGCAATGGATCCGTTAAGTGTGGCATTTTCACCTAGTTACAGAGCCAACGAAATAAAAAGACGGCAGTGGCGTGGTCTGCATGAATCTTCACAAGAGTATTTTCAGGGGGAGAAGTGAGTTCCGAAAAATTACACAGGGCAGGATACACTTTTTTCATAAAGTTAGACACAAAACAGAGATACAGTAAAACTAGGTGACAAAAGAAACTGAGGAATTGAAGGTCCTCAGAAGCTGAGGAGGGTCCCTTTGGGGAGTGGTGGTCAGTGGGGGACCCACAGGGCTGGAAGAGGGCAATGCAGTGGGTTTCTGTAATCGTTAACTATTCTCGTTTTTATGACAAGTGGATGTGTCCACAGATTGCACGAGAGTATTGAAAGTCACCTCTTACAAACTAAAGTGTGCAACTACCAGACTGTACTGGAGTATTAGAAATAACTAAAATCTCTCTTTCTGACTTTCTTTGTCACTTTACTGTGCAGCAGAAAGGAACACAGCATTGTAAATCAACTACACTTCGATAAAAAAAACCAAAAACAAAAAACCTAAAATCTAAATATAAAATAAGATATATGTGAATGCAGAAACCAAGGCTCCTGACCCCACTTCTTCTTTTTTTTTTTTTAAATTTATTAAATTTATTTATTTTTGGCTGCATTGGGTCTTTGTTGCTGTGCACAGGCTTTCTCTACTTGCGGGGAGCGGGGGCTACTCTTCATTGTGGTGCGCAGGCTTCTCATTGCAGTGGCTTCTCTTGTTGCAGAGCACGGGGTCTAGGCACATGGGTTTCAGTAGTTGTGGCGCGCGGGCTCAGTAGTTGTGGCGCACGGGCTTAGTTGCCCTGCGGCATGTGGGATCTTTCCGGACCAGGGGTAGAACCCGTGTCCCCTGCATTGGCAGGTGGGTTCTTAACCACTGTGCCACCAGGGAAGTCCTTGCCAACACTTCTGAGCCCCTGAGGATGAATTAAAACAATCACAATAACCCTGGCTTCTGGAGCACCTGCTTTGTCTAGGAGAAATAGAAATGTGTCCTTTTGATCTGATTTCACAGAATCTCTTGCTTTTTTCCCTAAGGTCCTCTCTTTCTCTGGCACCCTGAACATCTCCACCTTTTGCATCCCCCATGGTATCCTCGTTAAAGGTCCCGACACCTTCACCTCCAGGCACTTGGAAATGCTGCATCCTCTGCGTGAACTCTCCTCCCCGAGGTTGCTGGGCAAACTCTTATTCACTCTGCAAACCGCTCCCCCGGACCTGACCCCTCCTGACTCACCTTGATCATCCTGTAGAAATCAGGCCGAGTTCTTCCTCCTGCGTTTTGCTGCTGCCCCCGGTCCTGACCGCCATCCCTGGGGCACAGAACGCTTCAGGTCCTCTCTTCCACCTGAATGTGCATTTCCGGTAACTTTCAGCTTGGCAGGGGGAAGGGGCTTCAGCTCACAGGTGGTGCACAGTTTTAGGTGGCTTTGCTTCTCCCAGGTGAAGAATCAGCCCGAGACGGTTACTGTCTGTGGTGAGAAGACAGCACATTAAAAAGGCAAAAGAAAGAAATGAACGCGGGAAGGAGGGAGTGCTTTTAAGCAGTAACTCTCTCTCATCTAATAAACATTGATTGAGAACCTAGCCCGTGTTGGCCAAGGTTTCAGGGGAGAATTGGGAGGACTCACAAGGCAGGATAGGAGGAAGGCCCACCTCACATGGATAATAATTGCTGCAGAGTTTGAAGGAGGGGTGGACCACCTAAGCCCATTGAGAAAGACAGATTTTATGGTCAACGTACCCGAAAGGGCCGGCAGAGCAAGCAACTATACTTAGTATAGAAATAGAAATACTTAAAGGCATTCGTATTTTAGGCAAAGAAGTATGGAAGACATGCTGACTCTCAGATTGCCTTATTTCCTGGTGAGAGGACATGAGAGCTGCTTAAATTTCACCATAAATGCATTGGCCAAATCCCCCGCAGTGTGACAGACTCCAAGGGAAAGATACCAGGACAAGTGACACTTTTACCAAAAGTTCTGCAAACACCCATCTCATCCAGGCAAGACCAGGCGATTCCAAAACATTTGGGAATGCTCCAATAATCCCAGCCAGACAAGCTGGATGTCAAAGATTTCCCGCTGTTTCTCTCTCTCTTTTTCTCCCTTCAGTAAATTGAGATTTCTCTATGAGCTCTCCAGAAACAAATGTCAGGGCCCCCAAAACTTCTCAGACTCTTAATTGGGCAAAAATAAAAATCAGCATTCCAGCCTGTGATTACAGCCCTGCACTTCATTTCGTTTCGTTATTACGTTGTCAGTGTGTGCTTACAGGAAACCGCATACGCGGGACGTTTTAAGCACGGGCATAAATAAAATCTGTTTCAGGTTAGCGAGAATATTGAGTCAGCTGACCCCCCTCTGTGCTGCCTCGCTCACAATTGTAACAAAATCTAGCACAAAGAATGTGAAGGCCGGCATCCTTTCGAAAGTTTACACGTGCAGCCACGTAAATCGTTCTGGGTACGAACACAGATAAATAAAAATCGAAGTCCAAGTGTATTAAATCCGCCAGACTTTATAAGAGGCAACTGTGGCCAGTTTCGGCTTCTAGTTTTGTTACCGAGTCCAAGCTCGCTCTGCTCGCGCGGGTCAGGCCATTAAATCGGAGACAAGGTGTTGAGGCCGGGATACGACTTTATTCGGAAAGCCTGAGGACTGAGTAGATAACAGATGAGTGTCTCAAAAAGACCATCTTATCGGGGTTTGGATGCCAGTTTCTTTTATAGCACAGAGAGGGGCAGGAGATGAGGAAGTAAAGTAAAAAGGCCATAAGTGTTGCAAATATCCCCTGGAATGGCCAGCCTCGGGGAGGGGATGTGTTAATTTCTTCTTTCTTGCAGCCCTCCGCAGGTGGGCGGGGTCCGGATGCTTCCCTGAACAAAGACACTTTGGTTTAACCTTCAGGCAGAGGGGCAGGGTCCCCCGAGGCAGGCCATTGTGTATAGACAGTATCCTTTTCTTCAACAAAAGCAGCAGGAAGCAAAGGTTAAAGTGAAAGAAACAGATCCAACGTGGAGTCAGAATTGGCTCTTCCCTCTTAACATTTTGAATCCTATAAGGAAAAAAAAAAAAAAAAAAAGGAAAAGCTGGGATTCTAGGTCAGCAAGGATGGCAGAGTGTACTGAGAACTGAAGACTTGGCGAAGCGTCTGTGTTTAATCCTCTCTGCTTTCTGTTACATTTCGACAGCAGGCATGTAGAAACCCCGAAGGATTTGACAGCTTTGCTAAATGGTCATCGGTGACCCTTTTCTTTTAATGGTGGTAAACTATGCATGACCTAAAATTCACCATTTTAACCATTTTAAAGCATTTAGTACATTTCCATCATGGTGCACCCCCCACCTCTACCTAGGTCCAAAACATTTTTATCCTCCCCAAAGGACACCCCCTTCCCCATGAGCTGTCACTCCCCAGCCCCATCCCCCAGCCCCTGGACACCATAAATCCACTTTTTGTCTGTGGATTTCCCTGTTCTGGATGTTGCACATACACAAAGTAGGACCTCGGTTACGCTCGTGCAGGAAAAACCATTGCATCCCCTTCCTTCCTCTGGCGTTCAGACCTGCCAAGGGTTGCAGGGAGACCCTTCCCTAAACGCCGTTCCATCAGGATGGGCGTCTCTGATACCGTCCGGTGTCTTGCCCATAGGTTCCGGCTTCCCCACCTGGCTTGTCACACCTCCCCCATCCTGGGGACCAGATGTCTGAGGTCTAGGTGTCCCAGGGCTGAGCTCCCTCCAGGGGCTCCAGGGGAGGGTCCTTCCTGCCTCTTCCAGCTTCTGGGGGCTCCAGGCTTCCCTGGGCTTGTGGCCTCCTCCCTCCCGTCTCTGCCTCTGTCTTCTCGGGGCTTCTCCTCTGTGTCTGTGTCTCTCCTCTTCTGTCTCTTAGAAGGACCCTGTCATTGGATGTAGGGCCACCCTCCTCCAGGAGGACTTCATCTCAGACCCTTCACTTCATCACATCTGCAAAGACCCTGTTTCCTAATAAGGTCCTGTTCTGAGGTTCCAGGTGGGCACAAGTTTTGGGCGATACTCTTCACCCCACAACACAGCGTAACCCAGGCCATACGGCTACCCTGTGACAAGGGTCTTTCCACCTGTTTGCTACCATCTTCCCAAAGCACCGATGTCCTCGCCTTGTCTGTTTCTCCCCTTTCCTTCCTGCAGTGATTTCTCCTCCTTTCTGACAATCATCACAGCCTCAAAATCTCCTCTTCCCTGGGAGAATTTTTTTTTGATAAACACATTATGATTTTTTTTCTCATAGAAAAGCAGAAGGAGGGTGTGTGTGTGTGTGTGTGTGTGTGCGTGCATTTGAGTGTGTGTTTTGTGGGTGGCTATGCGGGTCTAGGGGCTATGGTATAAAACGGTGTTCATGAGACTCGTTTGACAGGTTATCCTAGGAAAACGGAATCCATGTTGAGCACTGGAAAGCAGCATAATAAAAACGAATGACACTGAGATCAGCCGTTTTGATTTGGCGAAGGGAGCTCACAGGAGAGAAGAAATCCTGAGCAAATAGGGACATAACTGTCTTAGAACCAACTAACTACATAGAGTAATGGGGCAATTGATATTTGATTTTGATTGAGCTCAAGTTCATTGATTACAGATTCCTAAAGGTATAGAGTAAGCTTCAGAAGGTGAATGCACCACCAAGAAAACAAAATATATTGCAATCACAGGGAGTAGAAACAGCATTCGAAATGTTCCAGATCTAAATTTATTAAATACTTAAATTTACTCATAGAAACACAAGTGTGTTAAGAAATGTGAAACAACAGCATTTAAAAAATAAATAATGACAACACGTCTCACTTGGGGATCCAACAATCTCGTTTCCAGTATTCAGGCAACTGCTTTGAAAATCTATGTCCAAATGCAAACAAAGATGCAATTATGCACAGCAGCTTTATTCATAATGGCTAAAAACTTGAAGAAATCAGGACATCCTTCAATAGATGAATGCATAAGCAAATTGGGGTACATCCATGTCAAGGCGAGCAGAATATGCCACCTCAAAATATGCCTCTCCGGCAAAAGGATTATTTCAGTCTGATTTAAAAAAAAAAAAAAAAAAAAAGGGATCTCAGAAAACTGAGTAGAGATTGCCCTTTCACGAAGGACGTTTACAATAGAGAAATCTCCATTTGTAAGGGTGTGTCCCTTTTTGCACCAGAAATAGAAGGATGGTTAAATCTCAGGTAATTCTTATCAATGGAGAAGTCCTGACTTAAACCTGCAAACAATCATATCCCTGTTTATTGTGCTTTGCATGATAACCTGCCAGAACTGGCCTTCCCCCCTTCCCCCAAGGTCTTTCTTTTGTTTTTATCAGAATACGGTATTTAAGGTGATGGCTTTGGACATTTCAGAGAGCGACTCAGTTTTTCTGGCTAGCTCCCCTGTATACGGGAGGTATACATGTTTTTAAACTGCCGTTTTTCTCCTGGTTAAAAAAAAAAAAAAAGTAATGACAAGGCTAAATCTTCGAAAACTCTTCTTTCTCTCTCTCTCTTTTTTCGTTCAGAAAGCAACCATCATCTTTTATTATTTCTGTCTGCCTCTTTGTAAAATGGAATTCTAGCAAACAGGTCTGAGTTTCCAACGTACACGAAACAAAGGGCATCGTGTCAGAGGAAAGAAGGGGGAAAAAAAAAGATCATAAGGCAGCCAAGAATTCTAGAGGAAAAATGCAATTGCAAATCCGGTGTAAACGACATCGGAGAACATTTAGAACAGCGGCTCCAGGTTAGGGAGATGATGGGCGGCTGGAACAGATCTTGAGTTTTTGGTGATTATAAACACATGTTGTGGGAGCAGAGGAAGTGGATGTGCGCGGTGGAGACCGTGGCAGGGATGCAAAGTGAGGCTGAGGACGGAGCGGTGCCGAGCATTCTATCTGCAGATGCGTCGGAACTTGAAAGGATTTCTGAGGCGCTGCTTAAGTGGGTAGCCGACAGATGAATGATTGGAAAAGGAATCCGTGCCCTAGAAATTGGAAAGAAAAGAGGCACCAAGAAGAAGGCACGCATGGTTTCAGCGTCGCCGCCGCGTATGAAAAGGTAATTTATGGGCCACGTAATAAAACATAAGACGGGCATCTCTTCTTTGGCGCAAGAGAAATAACTTCGAATTCTAACAACACCTCATTGTGCCTTGTGCTGGAAGGGGTGGGCTTTCTTTAGTAGAAGCGTTTGGGAGTTCAGGTCTTCAAAAGGGGTCCTATGAGGCATATATCTTGGGCATGGATCTCACTCAAGTTAGGCAAGTCCCCTCCTGCCTAGAAATGCACAGAGCCAGACACAAGGACTATGAGAAATGCCCGTGGATCAGGTCAGACCCTCATCCCTGGTGTCTGCTGTCCTTTAACAAGGCAAATGTCTCCCCTGACCGTAGATGTATCATCACATCAGCACAAATAGCTGGGAAGAATCAGAGAGACCTGAGGTGTGAATCCTTCTGCCTCCTGCCAAAGCGCTATGGACCATCCACTGCAGTGAGGCAGGCAGGGAAATTCAGGTCACATCCACATAAAGAACTGAAGGGTGAGCACAGGTAATGCCATCCTCCGTGTTGGTGATGTCTGACCTCATTGTCACAAAGTGGCTGCTGCAGCTCCAGACATCATGCCCTCAAGATAGAATTCCTAACAAGAAGGAAGGGCATGGGCACAAAAGGAGTTTTCTCCCTGTTCCTCTGTTGTTTTTGTCACACACTCTTCCAAGTCTCAGTTTCAACCACAAGGAAAGGGGTTTATCTCCTGGGATGGGGGTAGGGCTACCTGCGCCAAATCCGGCTTTTATGAGGAAAGGAGAGGGGGAATGGCTTGTTAAGAGGGCAGGAGATTGATGGGGAGGAAAACTACACAAGGTCCTGACCTTCAAGAAGCTTCCTGGGGGGAGGGAGAAATGGGGAGTGACTGACTGCTAATGGGTCTGGGGTCTCCTTTTTGGGGCATGAGAATGTCTTGGAACTTGACAGAGGTGATGGTTACACACCATTGTGAGTATCCTACCTGCCACTGAATCGTACACTTTCAAATGGTTAAGATGGTAAATTTTATGTTCTGTGAATTTTACCCCCATTAAAAGAAAAACCTTCTCTTTGGTGGAGGAAGGTAACTTCAAACATACATACATGCATGATACACACATATACATATATGCCTCTACAGATGTATGCTCTTTTTTCTTTTAAACCTATGAAATACACTTCTTTACGTCTTTTGATACAGCAGAACATTTTCATTAAAAAATTCCTATTATATGTTTCTTTCCTTTTTGTGAGCTGTTCTTATCATGTCTGGAAAAGTTGGATATTTTTTGTGAAGTGGTCATCTTCACATTTATAAACGTCACAGGGTACCATTTGGTGTGGACGTCTTTTCAAGATATTTACTGTTTCTCTGTGGAACAAGTGTAACAACAGAATTTCCTCTTCTTCCTCTCTGACCAGTGAATTTTAACCATTGATATTACCTTCCTTAGTGTCACTTTTGTGCTGTTAAACACACTTTTCTTATTTGATTCATGGGAGAAGAGGCAACTACTGAAGTATGTCTTGAATTTCCCTACTCTTCCTGGCTAAGTTTTGGGATTTGTCTCCTTTTTTCATCAGCAGGGTGTTCTGGTCTGCCAGGTGAATTCCCACGGTTGGCTGTTATTTTCTCTGTTTGGGGCTCACCATGGGCTTTGCTCTCGCTTGCCTGGTCATCTCCTGGGTGGCCAGAGAAGTTAATCTTCTGGTCAAGAAGACCTCATGGGAGGGTCCAGGTCTTCCACGTTTACACCGTTTGTAAACTCAGCCGTGGCTTGAGGGATATCCCTCCAGGAGGAACCCTTCCGCAGGCATGGCTGGAAGTTTACACGCACCTTGGTGGATGGTCCTAGACTCCTACCCAAACCATCTTGTTCTATGATGCTGTTCGCCTCTGGACAAATCACCTCCTGTCTCTGAGCCGCAGTCTCATCTTGCAAAATGCAGGTGTTCGTACAGTTCTCACAGCTTTGTTTGAGAATCAAAATCAACATGTGTGGTTAATGCAAGCCATGGAAAAGAAATACACAGGTGTCAGTGGTTAGTATGACAACTTTTCAGTAGTCGAGGTGTGTGCTAAGCCAGGATGGTGCCCACCAGCCACGGGGGGCTGTTTATATTAAATTAACTGAGCTACAATGACATGAATTTAAAAAAAAATTTATTCTATTGACGTATAGTTGATTTACAATGTTGTGTTAATTTCTGCTGTACAGCAAAGTGATTCAGTTATCCAGATATACAGTCTTTCTCATATTCCTTTCCATGATGGTTTATCCCAGGATATTGACTAGAGTTCCCTGTGCTCTACAGTAGGACCTTGTTGTTGATCTGTCCTATATATAATACTTTGCACCTGCTAATCCCAAACTCCCACTCCATCCTTCCCCTAGTCCCTCCCCCTTAGCGACCACAAGTCTGTTCTCTGGGTACAATGACATGATGTGAACCTTCCAGATCCACATTCTCACGAGCCCCATTCAAGGGCTCCAGAGCCACCTGGGGCTGGTGGCAGCCATACTGGGTGGCAAGGACTTAGAGCATCTCTGTCATGGCAGGAAGTTCCATGGAGCTGGGACTTACTGAATTCTGCTGTGGCGTGAAATGGAACAGAATCCTGCTGGAGAAAACTTTCCGTGAGAGGACTCTGTCTCCTTGAGAGGACTTTGTCGGGACTTGGTTCCTGAAAACTTCAACAGAGATTCCCTTACAAGGAAAAAAAATTCTTCAGGATGGGAATCTCCAGTGAAGAATGGGAGGTTAGCCAAATATTAAAAATTGGTAGGAAAAGTTTACAATGTTGTGTTCGTTTCAGGTGTACAGCAAAGTGTTTCAGTTATACAGGTACATATATTCATTTTTTTAAGATCCTTTTCTCATCTAAGTTATCACAGAATATTGGGTGGAGTTCGCTGTGCTCTACAGCAGGTCCTTGTTGGTTATCTATCTTATATATAGTAGTGTGCATGTGTTCCTCCCAAGCTCCTCATTTATCCCCCTCTCCACATTTCCCCTTTGGCAACCATAAGTTTGTTTTCGGTATCTGTAAGTCTGCTTCTATTTTGTAAATAGGTTCATTTGTATCTCTTAAAAATTAGATTCCACATATGAGTGATATCATATGATATTTGTAGTATTTCTTATAGAATTTTCAGCATTAAAAGTAGGAGAAAAGAAAAAAAAAAAGAAATTTTACAGAAACAGACTCAGAGACAGAGAGAACACACTTGTGGTTGCCAAGGGGGAGGGGGAAGGGGAGGGATGGAGTGGGAGTTTGGGATTAGCAGATGCAAACTAGTATATGTAGGATGGATAGACAACAAGGTCCTCCTGTAGAGCCCAGAGAACTCTATTCAGTATCCTGGGATAAGCCATCATGGAAAAGAATAGTAAAGATTTTGTATCTATGTATAACAGAATCACTTTGCTGTACAGCAGAAATTAACACATTGTAAATCAACTATGCTTCAATAAAATATATTAATTAATACATTCATAGTATGGCTGTATAGTATATTGTATATTAATTTATATATTCAGGGACTTTCCTGGTGGGGCAGCGGTTAAGAATCTGCCTGCCAATGCAGGGGACACAGGTTCGAGCCCTGGTCTGGGAAGATCCCACATGCTGCGGAGCAACTAAACCCGTGCGCCACAATTACTGAGCCTGTGCTCTAGGGCCCACGAGCCACAATTACTGAGCCCAAGTGCCACAACTACTGAAGCCCACGTGCCCTAGAGCCCGTGCTCCGCAACAAGAGAAGCCACCGCAATGAGAAGCCCGTGCACCACAATGAAGAGTAGCCCCCGCTCGCCGCAACTAGAGAAAGCCCATGCGCAGCAACAAAGACCCAAAGCAGCCAAAAAAAAAAGAAAATAAATTATATATTCATACATCATATACATCAAACATATATATATGTATAAATATATATATGATTTATTTCTAAAGAAGATAGCCATTTATCTAACAAAATATTTAAAAGCTTTGTTTTTTTTTTTTTTTGGCCTCACCGCACGACTTTATGGGATCTAGTTTCCTCACCAGGGATTGGACCCCGGGCCCCAGGCAGTGAAATCTCCGAGTCCTAACCACTGGACCGCCAGGGAATTCCCTTAAAAGTATTTTACGAGCTGATACAGTAAGTGGATAAAATCAGCAAATTGAAACCAAAGTTTGGGTTCCTTGGAAAATCATCTAAGTTGATTTTTTTTTTAAATTAGGAGTTTATTTTTTTAGGGCAGTTTTAGGTTCATACCAAAATCGGGAGGGAGGTATGGAAATATCCCATGTACCCCCTGCCCCTGCACACTCACAACCTCCCTCATTATCCACGTCCCCCCAGAGAAGGACATGGGTTAAAGCTGATGAATCTCCATGGAGACGTGTCATCACCCAGAGTAACAGGTCATATCAGGGCTCACGCTTTGTGTTGTATATTCTGTTGGACAAATGTATGGTGACAGAGACTCTGATCGTACAGAGTAGTTTCTTTGTGCTAAAGTCCTCTGTGCCCCACCTACGCATCCTTCCCTCTCCCTCCTGAAGCCCTGACAACCACTGATCATTTTACTGTCTCCATAGTTATGCCTTTTCCCAGGATGTCCTAGAGCTGGAATCACAGTCTGTAGCCTTTTCAGGTTGGCCTCTTTCACTAAGTCATACGCATTTCAGTTCCTCTGTGTCTTTTCATGGCTCGATAGCTCCTTTCCTTTTAGTGCTGAATAATATTCCATTGTCTCACTGCCCCACAGTTTATCCATCACTTACTGAAGGATATCTTGGTTGCTTCCAAGTCTTGGCAATTAGGAACAAAACTGCTATAAACATCCATGTACAGGTTTTTTTGTGTGGACACTAGTTTTCGACGCCCCTGGGTAAATACCAGCTAAATTGATTGCTGGGTTGGTAATTTTTTTAGCCTACAAGAGAAAATGTACTGCACGAGACAGATTCCAAACTACTGTATCTTGATGTGTTGAGGGGCAATTTTTCAGATGGCCTGCTAGGGTATTTTAGTGTTGAAAACTCATTTTCTGTGAAAACTCCTTGACGCTCTCGCCATCTGCCTGATTTCCTACTAAACTTTAAGCCGGGTATATAAGTTCAGAGAGAGAAGACGGGTGCTAAATTGTTCTGAGGCGTGATGTTCTGCAGGCTGAAGATGAAAGAGATTAAGTGTGTAACCTGTGATGTTAAATACAAATGTGAGAATTTTTAGAGCAGATGCTAAAAGTGAGAGAGAGAGGGAATTACTTTCAAACTGTTAAAGAGGGGGAGAAGAGTCACCTAAACCAAAAGATGGCAAGAAATGAGAAAAAATATAAAAAGCAGAAACGTTGTGGAATACAGAATACGATTGCAGGGAAAAAATCGAGACATCACCGTAAATGGACTGAAATCTCCATTCGAGACTGGATTAAAAGTAAAACAATAAACCAGGTCCATGCTCTTCGCAAGTGGCCTCCCTAAAATATAAAGACACAGAAAAGTGGAGAATAAAATGATGGAAAAGCTAATACCAAGCAAATATCAACTAAAAAAAAAAAGAATCCAGGAGTAGCTACATCAGTAGGAGACAAAACAGAATTTTAAAGAAAAAAAATGGGTGAGAAGAGATAAAGTCACAGCCAGATTATAAACATGTCAATTAGGGGGAAGATGTGACAATGCTATACCTGTACGGCACTTAATGACACAGCGTCATTTGTGCTCATAAAGCAAGACAAAAATTCACAAATTGCCATCCACAGCGAGAGGTGCTAGCACATCTCAATTTGTCATTGATCGTTTAAGCAGACAAAAGAAAAAAAATTAGGAAGTCGCACAATATAGAAACAACAGCATTGAAATCCCGACATAACACACACAGAGCACAGATGCTCCCGGAAAGTGGAAAATGCAGGTTCTCCCCAGCCCTGCCAGGAGCTTAACCACATCTGCAAAGACCTTTGTCCCAGCGAAGGCCCGTGTGCAGGTCCCACTGCACCTGCATTGGGTGGGAGGTGGGGGACATGCTCTAACCCCCTACAGTTGGCGATTTCAGACCAATGACTGTGTTTACAGAAACGGACACATGTGATTTTGCACCCTGATTTTTCTTGCCAGTCAAGGGATTGTAATCATGTTCCTATGTTTGAGGCGCACTCAGCAGTGTTTCCAAAAACGAGTTCCATGAACCGTCAAGAATCCTAAATAGATGTCGGGGAAAGTAACAAAATAAAAAATAACTGTTTTTTTGAGCAAACGGTTGGAGGAAGGCTGGACCCTAAAGGACTGTGTGGGAAGCCCAACCTGGGAGCGTCTGAGGGACCCTCAGGAGGGGTGTATAGGATTCCCAACTCCATTATCGGAGCCCATCCCACATAGATTGTACTTGGGGTGGGGACATCCCAGGACACGTTTTGGAAAAGCATTGTGGTCTGCAGCGTTATTCTTGCTGGCTGTGTGGTCCTCTGTTATGAGGATGAATGATTTATTTAATCCAGTGTAAACACTGAGGATGTTTGAATGTTTCCCTGCTCTGAGAGACAGTGTGATAAGCACGTTCTTACAAAGATGTTTGCAAACTTGCAGAATTGCTTCTCTGTCCTGACGTTGGTTGTGACTCATTTTCTCAGAATTGTCCAGGAAGCTTAAAAGGCTCTAACATAACCTCTGGCCCCTGGGAATCCCTAGGTGGGAGCAAAGGTCTCACCTCCAGGACATACTCAGGGAGGGAGACCCCCGCTGCAGGATCCTGCCGTCTCCAGGTGGCCATGGGAGGTCCGGGGCAGGAGGTTCGGGACTTTTTCCAACACGTACATTGATGTAGATGAACCTTGAGGTCATGATGCTTAGGGAAAGAAGCCAGACACAAAAGGACACTTAGTGTGCGATCCCACTTATAGGAGGTCCCCGGAGTCATCAGAATCATAGAGAAAGAAAGTAGATGGTAGGGGCCAGGGGCTAAGGGGCGGGGGATGGGGAGAGAGTGTTTAGTGGGGTCACAGTCTCATTTTGGGAAGATAAGAAAGTTCTGGAGATGGATGGTGGTCATGGTTACACAACAATGTGAACGTACTTAACGCCCCTGAACGGTGCCCTTAAAAACGGTTAAAATGGTAAATTTTATATGTGTATTTAACCTCAACAAAAACACTGAATAAAAAGAGCACACTCTACCTTAAGAAAACAACAATTTGAAGGAAGGATAAATGTCAATTTTAAAGATTTAATTGCAATTCAGTAAAAAAAACAACAACAACTTTATGCACGAACTAATATCCCTACTTACCAAAAAAATATGAAAACCTGGTATTCTGGATTCTGTTGCATAATTAGATTTTAAAGGAAAAATCCCAGTGGTCATGAAGAAGGACCTACATGAAGAGGCTCAGGTTCTGTTGCTTGTCACAAGCATGGGCTGGCACTGCTGATTTCAATCTACTGAGTAAATGCAAGAACAGAGAGTCGTAAGGTTTGGACACGAGCTGCAGAGAAGAAAAGGGCAACCTCTCTACTCTCCCAGTGGTCCCCTTCCATCCACCCCCATCCCAACCCTGGTGGGGACCTGACTCTGCCAGTGGTCTCCCATCCATCCACCCCCAGCCCATCCCTGGAGGGGATCTGACTCTGCCAGTGGTCTCCCATCCATCCACCCCCAGCCCATCCCTGGAGGGGATCTGACTCTGCCAGTGGTCTCCCATCCATCCACCCCCAGCCCATCCCTGGAGGGGATCTGACTCTGCCAGTGGTATCCCATCCATCCACCCCCATCCCATCCCTGGAGGGGACCTGCCTCTGCCAGTGGTATCCCATCCATCCACCCCCATCCCATCCCTGGAGGGGACCTGACTCTGCCAGTGGTCTCCCATCCATCCACCCCAGCCCATCCCTGGAGGGGATCTGACTCTGCAAGTGGTCTCCCATCCATCCACCCCAGCCCATCCCTGGAGGGGACCTGCCTCTGCCAGTGGTCTCCCATCCTTCCACCCCAGCCCAGTGCGGAGTTGGCAGCAATGACAGTAGCCAGCTGGCTGGACGAGGAAAGAAGAAGCATAACCACTGATTCCAGGTCCATTTCCTGTTTTCTGTCCTGAAGCTTCTCTACAGGGAAAACGGAGGAGATACTTCAAAGTGCATAGAATTATGAAGCTTTATCTTAGACCAGAGGAGACAGTTAAATGTCCAAATAGTCCATTTATCATGCATCAGCCTTGGAAAGGAAGCAGTCGCCAGAAAGGACCCTGAAGGCGGAGGAAACTTCAGCCTCTCAGCAAGGCCAGGCATTTAATACATGGATTCAACTTTCTTAACACAAACTCTCAGAGACAGTGGGCGTTTTCATATTGTTTGTTTTCCAGTTTTCCTAAGTTTTCTTCTAAATGACATGACTCTTCGGGAGTTCGCACCACACCATTTAAAACATCCAGTATTTACGATCCATTTTAAGATGAGACAATGCTTCCTCCTTTACTTTCTTGGTTTGGAGTAGTTCTTTTTGCATAGTATTGCGTGTTAATTGTTCTCTGAGATTTGTTCCCCTCCTGACCCCTTCAACATTTGGGGTCCAACAGATGTTCTTTTCCCTGGGTGTTCAAGGCGAAACCCGAGACAAGTCTTGCTGGTCTCTGCTCCCAATCACTCAAGCCTCTTGAGAGGATGGAGAGGTATGAGTGGTTATCCACAGGACATTATGATGGCTTCAGAAACTCAGGGTCTACTCAGGTGGAAGGAATTTAGCTCAGCTTTTCCTCAAGTGTGTCTGCCGTAGCCAAAACGATGTTGGCTAAGTGCCCATGAAGAGTGACTGTGAAATGCAGGAAATCTTGCACGTACAAGTGTCTATTCTGGTCTCTGGATTGAAGTGCCTTTTTATGAGACGTTCCTCACTCACGGGTCCGCCAGGGCAGAATAGGTCGCCCCCCTGGAGATGCCCACGAGAGACGGGACATCCCCAATGAGGCCCACGGCCTCAACCTGTTTCCACCAGTGCTTCCTTTTCAACTTCAGAGCAAGAAAGCTGGTCAAAGAGACTCACATCTCCCCACTTAGAGAAATTCCTTGGAGGGTGGGGCTGTGTCCACAGAAGGGCCACCAAGTCTGGATTCCAGGGGAGGTGTGATATCTTCGCGGAGAGCCAAGTGGTCATGGGGTTCGCTGTTCCAATAGGCAAGTGAAATATGAAACTGTGGTGTTCCCTTGCTTGACCTCCCACGTTTGGCTTCGGGAAGGCTCCCAGGACAGCCCCAGGGAGCCTTGGCTGGCTTGGCTGAGCTGCCCAAAACCTCGGTAACTTGGCTCCCATGGTAGATCTCACACCTTGCTGAGAAGGAGCCCGCCCTCCTGCCTCCCTGATCGGACTCCGTGCTCAGCCCATTTCATCCTCATCTTCTTGGTTTTTGTTTCTTTCATGGCATGAGTATTTGGGGCTGATGGAAACAGAACCTGATGGAAAAGGAACTGGTGTAAAAGAGAAAAACAAAAACACAGAACAATCAGACAAATCAGTAATGGCAAGGACCCAATGAGTGACAAATGCCTCCAACAGAGGATGGAGAGGAATCGAGAAATTGGGGTATGTCTTTGGGGTATGATGAGGTCACACACCCAAAGCCCTCCCAGGGCATGGAGAATGAGAGGGTGAGAGAGACCTCACTGCTTGTAGGACAAGTACCCATGCTGGAGACAGTTTGTAGGTAGTCCCAAAGTCCACACCTGCTGGCGCCCAGCGACCTCACCAGCCACATGTGAAATGCCCAGGGAGGAAGACCATGGGAAGAAAGACCAGCATCATGAGATGCAAATGGATTGAGGGCTGAGGGAGGCTCCTGACAGAGAAGGAAGCTGCCCTCTCCTTGTGGACAGGCAGGAAAGACCTTGGCGATATCAGAGACCAGCCCTGGAATAAGGCAGCGGGTTTGGAAATTGTTCAGATAATGTCCTAGCACAAGGCAAGAGAAACAGGGAGACAGGGTGTCTTGTAGGGGGAAAGCCTTTTCAGCACAATAATCTCCAAGCTCAGCTCAGGGGCAACGAGAATGATAGAATCCACCCTGATCTTCAAAGCCACCCAGCTATTTATTCACGGGACCCCGAAGGTTCAGAGCAAAAGGTGACACGTAACTCATGCCACTAAATGACTTAAGACCTTTAAGCTGGTCTTCTCTTCCCAGTACGGAGAGCCCTCCCTCCCAGTGGAGTGAATAGTTCATGATCAGAACAGATCTGTAACATTTTTAGTGCAAAAATGCTGTGATATATGATGCAGTTTATATACTGCATCTTTGCTGTGCTAATGGATGGTGCAGAGAAGCATTTACCTTGCGGGAAGACTGGCTTCTAGGATGGGGGGTCCCGTGTAAGCACTTGCCTGATAAGCATGGAATTGCCTAGCTGGGGTTATGGCCACGCCAGGCGCTCTATGCTAACAATGTGACTGATGGTGTGGGCCCGGGGCTCTGCTGTGTCACCTTGACCTCTGGAGGGGCTGGAGACCGAGATCAGCCACACAGCTGGTCAGTCACGTTTACAAGACTGACACCCAACAAAACGCTGACCATCAAGCTCAGCTGAACGTCCCTGTTGGCAACACCCCATGTGTGTTGTCACACATCACTGCTGGGAGAATTAAGTGCCGTCCACGACCCTTTCGGGAAAGGACAGGTGGCAGCTCCTGCCTGGTCTCTCCTCGACCTTGTCTCACGCTCGCTTTGCCTCTGCTGGTTTTAATCTGTACCTTCTGATGTAATAAACCATAACCCTGGGTATAAGAGCTTCTCTGAGTTCTGTGAGTCCTTCTTTTGAATTTTTGAGCCTGAGGGTAATCCTTGCTATTCCTGAACTGTAGGAACACGGTTAATATTACAAGATGAAGGGTTGGTTCATTTGCAGACACGGAAGTCGAAACAACCTGGAAAAACTGACGCATCCTCCAGGGAAAAGAAGGGTCTAAGATTCCTCCAGCTCTGGTTGGAAGAAACCCAATATTCTCCAAGACCAAGGCCTCCTGGTCTGACACCCTTGCTGGGGGCAGGGGAGCGGAGGGATGAGTGAGAAGAGAATGAGAGTCTGGGGAGAGACATGCTCCTTGGGAAGAGTTCAGACTGTTGTTCTGCAGGATCCTCTAGCAATCTGGTGTGGGCATGACTCAAAGACTAACCTTTCTGGTGGCCACCCCTGTCCACTCTTTCTGGATACTTTAGGCACATTTATGTGGTTATCTGTGTATTGCCTGACACCACCCAGGACTGTAAGCTCCTTGAAGTGTAGGAAATTATCTCTCGGTCATACTCAACACTAACAGAGTTCCCGGCTCTGAAACTCCTCAACACTTTGTGAATGATCTCATTCGTCTCTGTTTCCAAATTATCACACATGCAACAATTTTCAGATTTTTACTGATTGCAATGAAATGGATGAGCAAAATACTTTAAGAAATAAAAATAGGAAGACGAGAGCTCAGTCTCCAAAGGACTCACTGGTTAGCTGAGGAGTTAAGTCCGATGGACGCTGTCGACAACACAATGCGTGTACAACTAAGAAACAAAATGTGTAGCAAAGAGTAAAGGGGCTATGAGAATCCAAAGTAATGATGGGTAAGTTGTGCTGAGCAATTTGGCTCAAGTGTCCAGAGAGTGGGAGAGTGGTTGGCATGCAAAGAAAAGATATTTTCTCAATGCCGTGTAGAAAATGAAGTCTGGTCAAACTTGAGAATGGAAATGAAAGATTGGAGAAGTAAGACCGTCACTTTTGTGGGTGACTGCCAGTACCCGCTTAGCATCTGTGAGCGTGGATTGCAAGAGCATATGGCTCATTATTACTCAGTTTCTTCAAGCCTCAAATTGGGTCTGGAAGGTTCTGCTGTGAACCAGTGAACACAGGAAGTCTATAACATAAACAAAAGTCAACTTTGGGTTTTAAGGAAAGGTGGTTGTGTTTTCTTTGAAGGTTCAAGGATGGAGTCATAAGGCTGCCTTTGCTGATATTTATGAGCTCAGTTAGGAACTGAGGACCATGATGGTGATGGAGAAGAGGAGGAGGAGAAATGGGGAAAAGAAGGAAGGGGAAGAGAAGGGGGAAGAGGAGGAGGAGGAGAGAGGTCCTAATTCTACCAGCCCTGGAACTCACCATCTCTTGGGGTGAGGGCCATGGTTCATAATTTGCTCTTAGTGACCCTCCAACAATCTCTTCACGATGACAAGTCTCCATCATCTCTTCCCCAGGAACAGTAAGCATTCAGTGAGGCAACACATGTCTATACATTGTGAATTGCATTTGTGACATTGTTTTCACGGCAGGTCTTCTCCTGTAACAGAGACTCATGAATCTGGATCTCTACTTTATTGCCACTTCCTGCTTCTGTTTATGGATCATCCAATGGAAACTCAAAAGAGTCCTCTATGGAGATATATTTCACAACCAATTTCCCCACACTGAACTTCTCGTAAAATATTTTACAGCCCACATGATAGGACAGAGAACATTCCAGCAGTTTGTCAATGGTGGACACACCTCTCTTGTGTGGTTACAAGTAACTCAAGGTCCTGTTGCTGTGAGATCAGCTCTCCCTGGACCACAAGAAAGAACGCTGGCCCCACCCTCATTCTGGTGGCATTTCTTTAATGAAGACATGGCTCCTCAAATGACCTCAGAGAGGTCCTGGGCAACAGGGCAGAGAACACAGGAAACCACAGGACTTTGTTCTCTTAGGTAATTTGAGGTGCTGTGGACACAGGCTTGCTTCCATCTACACAAGAAAAACCATCTTTGATTTCTCTTCTCTGCTGTGCATGCCATGCCTGATCTACTGCCCAGGCCCTCGGTGATGGGTCTTCTTTGACGAAGACAACCCTTATTTTTGTGTCTGTAAGAATTCCCTCTCCCGCCAATGCCTGTGACTCACCGGGCACAAATCTACATAGAGGCTGGGGATTGCAGGTGATGATTAAGTGACCAAAGGACTCCTGTCCCCTGGGCCACCATCATTCTATAGCAGAAGAGAAACCCTCTATCTTGACCAGCCTGGCAGCCCAACAACTCACTTTGCGAGGTCAGTTGGGGGCTGTACCCATGCTCGTCCACCCTCAGTTGATGGGGAAACGGGAGATGCAGGCAAAGCATCGTTTCTCCACGCTTATTATCCATTGATTCTTCGACACCTTGTGGCCCTGCCCCTGGCTACAGTATCTGTAAATTAACTCTGGGTGGATGACAGAGTCTTGGACAGATATGTTTGCTATATTACAGTTAAAAACATCACTCTCGGGCTTCCCTGGTGGCGCAGTGGTTGAGAATCTGCCTGCCAATGCAGGGCACATGGGTTCGAGCCCTGGTCTGGGAAGATCCCATATGCCGCGGAGCAGCTGGGCCCGTGAGCCACAACTACTGAGCCTGCGCGTCTAGAGCCTGTGCTCCGCAACGAGAGGCCGCGATAGTGAGAGGCCCGCGCACCGCGATGAAGAGTGGCCCCCGCTTGCCGCAACTGGAGAAAGCCCTCACACAGAAATGAAGACCCAACACAGTCATAAATAAATAAATAAATAAATAAGTAAATAAATAAAATTAAAAAAAGAAAACAAAAACAAAAACAAAATCACTCTCCGCCACCTGCTTTCCACTATTTGCATTCTGAGTCTTTCTTGGGGTTTGTCTGCTGGTGTTTCAACCCCAGCCCCTTGAGTATTGCATCTGTTTGAGTGCTCTGGGGCTGCCATAACACATCACCCCAACATGGGTGACTTAAAACCACAGACATTCATCCGACCCCAGTCCTGGAGACCAGACGTCTGAGGTCAAGGTGTCCCAGGGCCGCACTCCCTCCAGAGGCTCCGGGGAGGGTCCTTCCTGCCTCTTCCAGCTTCTGGGGGCTCCAGGCGTCCCTGGGCTTGTGGTCGCCTCCCTCCCGTCTCTGCCTCTGTTTTCCTGGGGCTTCTCCTCTGTGTCTGGGTCTCTCCTCTTCTGTCTCTTAGAAGGACCCTGTCATTGGATGTAGGGCCACCCTCCTCCAGGGGGACCTCATCTCAGACCCTTCACTGCATCACATCTGCAGAGACCCTGTTTCCAGTAAGGTTCTATTCTCAGGTACCAGGGCTCAGGACATAGACGTCCATACTGGGAGACACCACTCAAAACCACTGCGCCCTGCTTGGGAGCCCCAGGGTGGGCACTGCACCATCTTTAACATTCTTAAGATCACTGTTCTCAGTGAGGGACCTGATAAATGTACCTGACCTGCAGCCGCGGTACAGGGTCAGGAAGGTCCCTCTGGGGCCATCGCTCCCGAGGACACTGGGAGTGCTGGCCACCTCACTCAACACTCAGCCGTGTGCCTGGTGTGGAGACCAGGGAGTTGAAGGCTGGAGGTCTGGGGTGCCTGTGTGTGACGGGCTGCAGCCCTGCACATGTGTGCAGGAACTGCGCTGGGCCCCGAGGGGATTAGTGTCAGATGGTGATTTATTTAGGATTCAGTGATAAATTTAGAGGCAATCTTCTTTGATATCACAAATAGAACCTCAGTAACCAGGGAAATGTGTCTTGAAGGCCGATGAAAATGGATCTGGCGGCCAAATGTCTCATGGCTGATGTTTCCTGCGCGGCTGCGAGGGGAATCGGGGGTTTCTCCATCCCTCCATCCTCCCCTGTCATTCAGCGTTTCTTTCGTCCATGTCTGGGGCTCCGAGTCCTCCGAAAACCTGAGTCTGCAGGGTCCATGGTAGTATGTCTTTCTATGGCCACAGAAACATTTCCCCACCGACCGCTTCTTCACACCCCGGAATCTCCTCCTAACACAGAGGGATGATTATCAACTCACCTTTCCTTTAAAGAGAAAAAAATTAGAAGGGGCTGTTTAGACCATCTTCTCTGACAGCGCTTTCAAGTAAGCGGGGAGATGCCTCTTCTCTCGTCTGAAGCCAACGTGATTATCAGCCGTGGGTCTGACAGCCGAGAGGCTCCTGAGCATTTCGGCGACGTTCGTTTAAGTCAGTGTGATGTTTGAAAACACTCTAAGCCCCTCACAGGGCCGATGGGCGTAGATTCAACGGAAACAAATTGCAGCATGATGTCGTGTCTCTTTACTGAGTTAATCGGAGATGCTGAAGGCAAGGCGGGAGCTGCAGGCTGATGAAGGAGGGGTCCTGGAGCTCCGAGTCCTAATGATGAGATAGAAAAAGAGGCAAAGCTTCTATTTCTTCCCATCCCCGTCCCCATGCCAGGCTGGACAGGGGCCGGAATTGTCTACCACTGGTGCAGCTGGGATTTCCAAGACAGTATTTTTTTTTTTTTTAAGCACATTGAAAACCATTCCGTTTCATTAATTAAAATACACCCAGTCTCTTGGGATAAACCATAATGGAAAAGAGTATTAAAAAAAAAAGTATATATGTGTATAACTGAGTCTTTTTGCTGTACGGCAGAAATTAACACAACATTGTAAATCAACTATACTTCAATCAAAAAAATAAATAAAATGGATGGCTGTTAAAAAAGCAATTAAAAATTATAAGAACAACAACAAAAATACATCCAGTTCACCCATAGTCTCAACAAAGCATTTCAAAATTCTCTGTACGATCCCTCAGGCACTCGAAAAGCTTTCTTGTGCTTTTGTGCTTGCTACAGTTTTCAAGACAGAGGCTAATTATTTAGAAAATGTAGATGGGCAATACATGTATACTCTTGTTAAGGAAGAGTTCACTATGCTTTCCTCTGATAACTGGGAAGATCTTTTTCTGTGAACCGCTTCAACTAATATTCATGGCTTCTTTTTTTTTTAATTTTTAATTTTTTTTTTTTTTGGCTTCTAACTATTTCTATTATGAAGATACTGGGTTGGCCACAAAGCTTTTTCCATTTCCTGTAACATCTTACAGAAAAAAAACAAACCCAATACATCAGTGTTCATGGATGGCAAGCATGTTTTTTTTTTCTTTAAAAGAGCCATTGGCGTGCTGGCCACTGGAACTTTCTAGATTTTTTTCTCACTTTATAGCCACGTGTAGAATCGAAGGATGTCACCCTGGCTTCTGAGCCAGGATCTGAATGCTGGGGGTCACGGAGGTGACTCGGCACACACGTTTGGTCCCAAGGCTATGTTTGTGAGTTCATCTCCGAGTGAGTGTCCTGGGGCTGCCATAATAAATGCCCACTAACTTGGCTTCAGGCAGCACGAGTTTATTCTCTCACAATTCTGGAGGTCCGAAATCCAAGACGGGTCTCACGGGGCTGACATCAAGGTGTGGGCAGGGCTGCTTCTTTCTGGAGGATCCAGGGGACAATCTGTTTTCTGGTCTTTTCCAGACTTTCTGGAAGATGCTTCTGTCCCCATAGGTCCTTCTCTACTATGACCTCCTGCCTCCTTCTTAGAAGGACCCTAATGGTTACATTTAGGGTCCACCTGGATAATCCAGGGTCATTTCCCTAACACAAAATCATTAACTTTATTCCACCTGCAAAGCCCCTCTTGCTATGTGTCTTAGTCAGCTAGGGCTGCTGTAACCAATACCATAGACGGAGGGGCTTGGAAACAACAGCGCCATCCCCCGTTTGGAGCCCAGCAGCCTTTGCTGTTCCCCACAGTGTCAACCCGCCCATCAGCGACCAGAGGTCACATCATGGCCACTCCAGCGCACCCTTTCAGTGACTGGCTGCTCAAGAGACACCAGCAAGAAAACGTCACCCCCAATCTCTCCTTCCCCTGAAGAGGACCCAGAAAACCAAATTGCTCACAGGAAGTATCATAGATGGTATTTGCTGAGTGCCTCCTGGGTTCCAACGTCTCCTGAAGTTCTCTGACCCTATTAGCTCATCTACTCAGCATGATAAGTTCTGTTGTTACCCCCATTTTTGCAGAAGGAGACACCGAGGCACACAGAGGTTGAGGAACTGGCTCTGGACCTCACACTTAAAAATTTTTTTTTATTAGATTATAGTTGATTTACAATGTTGTGTTAGTTTCAGGTGTACAGCAAAGTGTATCAGTTACACATATACATATATCTATTCTTTTTTAGATTCTATTCCCATATAGGTCACTATGAGAATTGGGTAGAGTTCCCTGTTCTATACAGTAGGTCCTTGTTGGTTATCTATTTTATATATACTAGTGTGTATATGTCAATTCCAATCTCCCAATTTATCCCTTCTCCAGTTACCCCCGGTAGCTGTAAGTTGGTTTTCTACATTGGTGACTCTGTTTTGTAAATAAGTTCTTTTGTATCATATTTTTTAGATGCCATATGTAAGTGATATCATATGATATTTGTCTTTCTCTGTCTGACTTACTTCACTCAGTATGACAATCTCTCGGTCTATCCATGTTGCTGCAAATGGCATTAGTTCCTTCTTTTTTATGGCTGAGTAGTATTCCATTGTATATATATACCACATCTTCTTTATACATTCGTCTGTCCATGGACATTTAGGTTGCTTCCATGTCTTGGCTACTGTAAGTAGTGCTGCTATGAACATAGGGGCGCATGTATCTTTTCGAATTATGGTTTTCTCCGAATATATGCCCAGGGTCATGTGCTAGATCATATGGTAGCTCTACTTTTAGTTTTTTAAGGAACCTCCCTACTGTTCTCCATAGTGGCGGCACCAACTTACATTCCCACCGACAGTGTAAGAGGTGGACCCTGCACTTCCAACCACTGGGAAACATTGCTTCCCTGGAAGTACTAGCCATCATCAGTGAGGGCTGGCCCCAAGCACCCTAATAACACACCTGCATGCCCATCCCCACCCTGCACCCCTGTCACCCTCACCTGGCTGTGTTTTTCTCTGGGACACTTATACCCCCAACCTACAAGATACCTGTTGTTCTTTTGTCTGTGTGCGTGGTGACAATGTCACCTCCTTGGCGGCAGTGCTGGTCATAGCTGCACATAGTAAGCGCTCAATAAATGCTTTCTGATTGAACAAAGGATGAATTCATTTCATATCATCTTCCCCTCTGGTCCCCACATCCCTTAGAAAATCCCCAGAATGTCACCATTCAATATAGCAGCCATCGCCACAAGCCACATGTGACTTTTAAATGTAAATTAATTGCAATTAATTAAAGTAAACATTCAATTCCTCCGACGCCCCAGACACTTTTCCAGTGCTCAGTAGCCATATGTGGTATTTTAAATGTCAATGAATTACTATTAATTAAATTAGACAATCAATTCCTCATCTACCCCAGCTACAAGTGGCTGGCAGCTGCCATATTGGACAACGCAGAATGGGACATTTCCATTTTCACAGAGGGCTCTACTGGGCAGTGTGTTTTGAGTTGAACTCTGTGCCCCCAAAAAGGTGTGTGGAAGTCCTAACCCCTGATACTTGGCAATGTGACCTTATTTGTTGTAGGGTCTTTGCAGATACAATCAAGTTAAGATAGATTCTAATCCCATAGGATTACAGTAAGTCCCCTACATACGAAACTTCAAGTTGCGAACTTTCGAAGGTGTGAACATGCGTTCCATCAACGTCAGGCGTGAGTGAAATTGCAGCTTGCCCTCCGTCTCCTATTGCTGACGATCCTTCAGTTCTACATCTCCCACCTCCTCTCCCTCCTCCAGGCAGTAACTCTCCTTGCCTGTTCATTCGATGCCAGCCCCTGTATGCCAGCTGTTGTACTGGACTACTGTACTTTTCAAGGTACTGTGCTGTAAGATTAAAAATGTTTTCTTTATTTTGTGTTTGTTTGTTCTTTATGTATTATTTGTGTAAAAAGTATTATAAACCTCTTACAATACAGTACTATATAGCCGATTTTGTTAGTTGGGTACCTAAGCTAAGTTTGTTGGACTTATGAACAAATCGGACTTACGAATGCACTCTTGGAATGGAACTCGTTCGTATGTAGGGGACTTACTGTAATGTCCTAATAAAAAGGGGAAACTGGGACACACACTTGCACAGAGGGAAGATGAGTTGGATGAAAGTGGCCATGTTAAGGCAGAGGCAGAGATGAAATCGATGTGGTCACAAGCCAAAGGATGCCTCGTGCATGGGATGAAGAGTGGGCAGGCGACCAAGAAGAACGGGCTGTAGGGAATCCCACGGCCACTGCCCTGGGGAGACAGCCAAAACAGGGGAAAATGGGAGTGCCAGAACCCTCTCCTGTCTGATGGTTGATTTCCAAAAACAGCCTTAAAGTTGCTTTTCAGCTTCGGGTAGAGTCTGCCTCTCTTGTAATCCCTTAATTGTACCATTAACACCCACTGGAGAAGAACATGAGCTACACCAGTTTTGGGTCTGACCTCAGCACAACTTGTGGGAATGTTTCCCTTTGGTAATAAGAGCTTCTATTTAAATGGGTTGCAAAGGATTCTTCACAGTTGTCTTAAATGGAAGTCTACGCTTGTACGCTGCAATAGGGCTTCCTCTCATGCGTCCCAGAGGTGGTAGTTGTCTCGTAGTTCAGCCTCAGAGGAAAGGATTCCGACGAGGGGGTTGGGCTGAGCGGGGCAAACGCAGTCCCTGTGAATTCTGGAGGGGCCCGTGTCATGCAGAAATGGGAGCTTCTCGCTCTGCAAGGGCACCTGGTTAATCTCCATCGCAGGGTCCAGAGCCCCCATGGGATGTGCTCCCCAGGGCCGGGAGAACCACTGTTGGCGTTATAGAAAGGACCCCGCGTGAGCTTCTGAACATCCAGATATAACGATGACTTGAACCCTAAATCCTGCACATTTTCCTTTTTTTATTTCCTTCACCTTCGAATCTGAAGAAGTGTGAATGATTCATTAAACACACACTCTGAATTTTTACTTAGGCGGATTTTTTTTTTTTTTTTCGAATTGAGTGTGAAACGTTAGCACTCATTGATCAAAAAATATTGGTGATCGCTTTGGGCATGTTGTGGAAATAGGATGAAAAATGTGCTTCAGAGTATCTGATACTTAGAAAGAGGAGAGAGATGAAAACGTACAACTTAATCAAAGTGAAATGACTTTCTCTAAGGAAATACCAGGGATGCTATGGGACCCATTTAGAGAGTTACAAGATAGAATGGAACGTTGAGGTTATTAAAGAAAATCAGTTAACAAATTTTACCAGATATCAGGGGAAAATGGTGAAAAGTAATTTGTCTGGACCTGAAATGTCAGAACGTCTTTGGTCGACGGGGAAATGATCCTCCTCAAGGCTTGACAGAGAACATTCTAGCTGGCCTCGCACAGTTTTGGGTAGCTTTAGCCAAAAGCCAGGTGAAGTGAGCTGAAGTGGCATTATGAAAGAGTACAGCTTTGTATGTTTCATGTGCCTTGGGGTTGCCTTTGCGTTGGATGGATGTTTTGGAATAAAATGGGCAACTAGCCAATTATTGGAGACACACAAAGTATGGAAATCCACATAGCTGTCATTCCTGTTGGCAAACTCAGTTCCTGTTAAGAACGAGTATTGGAGCAATTCATTGGGAAGAAATTCAAGCCAAGGAAGAAATTGCCTCAAAGTGGCACGAGACAGGTGATCCAGGATGTGACCAAACTGTGGACCATACTGTGAAAGGTGACAACACTAGAATTTGTGTCATCAATGATCTCAGTTTTCTCCAGGGCAGCCGTTCTCTACTGGGGGTGAGTCTGTCTCCAGGAGATAAACTTTAGTCCTAGGACAGCAAATTTATCAACAGAAAAAATTTAGAACTCAGCTATTAAGAAGGTCTTTGGAAGTCTACTCTATTCTTCAAGAATCTTTAGTGCCTTTTGGTGGTTTCCCCGTAGTCTTCTGAGAATTCCCCATCTGGTCACACATTCCTACGATAACGTGTTTTATATGTTTTATGATAACAAGGATATTGAGCCTGGTTGAGTCTACAGGCAGTCAATACCCTGACCTCATCGAAAAGCCATTTATGGTATTGTTGATTCCAAAGCTGTCTTGTTTCCCAATGAATGAATACTTATATTTTTATAAGACTGCAGCAAAATTCTGTAGTTTCCACAGAGCTGAACACACACGGACAGCTTATGAGGTCGACAGTATTGATGAGAATTAGTAAGTGAATCTAAGAAGGTCTTGATCTTCTTAGAGGTTTCCAAGAGGTGTACCCGGCAATGGAAATTCAGGAGGGCAGAAGGAAACAAATGTGGAGATGGGGAAAATGTCAGAGAGAAGTTGGGAAAATATGAACCTCCTTAGGTAAGAACTTTAGAAAAAAAAAAGTTATTTCAAGCAACCCTAGTATTTTTTTGTTTTTTTTAAAAATGAGTCTTTTGTTGTGGGTTTTTTTTTTTCATTGAAGTATAGTTGATTTACAGTATTGTGTTAGTTTTAGGTGTACAGCAAAGTCATTCAGTCATATATATATATTTCAGATTCTTTTCTCTTATAAGTTATTACAAGATATTGAATATAGTTCTCTGTGCTATACAGTAGGTCCTTGTTGTTTACTTTACATATAATTGTGTGTATCTTCTCATCTCAAACTCCTAATTTATCCCTCCCCCTCCTTCCCCTTTGGTAACCATAAGTTTGTTTTCTGTGTCTGTGAGTCTATTTCTGTTTTGTAAGTAAGTTCATTTATATCGTTTGTTTAGATTCCACATATTAGTGATATCATATGATATTTGTCTTTCTCTGTCTGACATTTCACTAAGCATCATGCCCTCCAAGTCCATCCGTGTTGCTGCAAATGGCATTATTTCATTCTTTTTTATGGCTGAGTAGTATTCCGTCGTATATATGTACCACATCTTCTTTATCCATTCATCTGTCAATGGACATTTAGGTTGCTTCCATGTCTTGGCTGCTGTGAACATTGTGGTGCATGTATCTTTTCTAATTAGAGTTTTCATCTTTTCTGGATATATGCCCAGGAGTGGGATCTCGAATTCAGCAGAATGCTTTGGGTTGTTTCCTTCGGCTTCCCTGATGATTAGAACCTGAACACCCCATGAATGATTGAGCCCCACGGTTTCAGCTTGTCCATTACAAATCCAGAGGGGCTTAACACAACAGGAACTCATTCTCGCTCAGTCCTGGAGACCAGACGTCTGAGATGAAGGTGTGAGCAGGGCTGGTTCCTTCTGGAGGTCCAGGGGAGAATCTGTCCCATCCTTTCTGCTGGCTTCTGGGGGCTGTAATCCATGGTGTTCTTGGGCTTGTAGAAGCTTCACCCCCATCTTTGCCTCCATCCTCACATGGTCACCACTCTGTGCCTGTCTCTGTCTTTACCTCTTCTTCTTGCAAGGACACCAGTCCTGTTGGTCAGGGTCTACCTCAATGACCTCATCTTAACTCGATTACATGAGTAAAGGACCTAATTCCCAATAAGGTCTCACCCACAGGGACTAGACCACAACTCAACCCGTAACACTCGGCGACACCTTGAGGATTTAGAAGGGCTCATGTCTCACCGTGTCTAATGTATTTCCACTCAAGCATACTCAGCAATCCATTCAGGCTCATTTATGGGTTTTGAAGTTTCGCAATGTTTTCAGTCTTTCCCAGAGGCTGCAAGAAGCATGGACAGACTTTGAGAGATGCACATTTTCATAAAGCTCACTTGGATAGACTTTACTCCATCATTCTCGCCCCACCAATATCCTGGAGAGAATATGAAAAATTAAAGAGGAAGAAGGTCCATCCCTCGTCCCCAGCAGATGTTGCCTGGCGTTGCACGGACAGGTGGGAAATTCCCTATTCGTCCCCTCCTTTCAGGTGGGATCTCCACGGGGAGGAGACAGCTGGAAAGGAAACCATGGCCTTTGTGGGAAACTCTCCAAAAAATTGATCACAGGCCAGCTGGAGATGAACAACGATGTGAGTTAAGACCGATGGTGGGTGTCTCCTTGGTTCCATCTCTGAGTCAGTGAAGCAAGTGTGAAAACAAATAATCAACGATGGTCATTATTTCCGAGTCCCAGGTCTAATAAACCATGCGGCCATGAATGTCCTGGTATAAGCTTCCTAGAGGACGCATCTGAAAAGTTTTTGGGTGGTCTTCTAGAAATGCTGCTTGGAAATGCATGCTACTTGATCATTTTAATCAACATTAAGGCCTTAATTTGAAGTAGCATTTATTGTAGGTAATGTGGTAACAGAGGATGCCTAGTGACCTCCAGATTCCACTGGTGTTTTTCTATTTGTTACCCAGATGTCTTGTTATTTTTAAAAAAATAATTGTAAAACCAGGTGCATTGACAGTCTAAGTGTCCACTGACCAATGAATGGAAAAACAAAATGGGATATATATATATATTTTTCTTCCTATATATGTATTATATTTTTCTCTAGATTTTGTCTATATACTCTATATGATGTATTTTATATATATATAAAATTATATATATAATCATAATCATAATATTATAAACATAATCATAATATTATAAACATAATTGTATACAATACACCATATAGAGTTATATAAAATATATACTCTGTATGGTATATTATAAATAAAATACATAGAAATAAATATAAAAATATATATACATATATAAAAAATATATATGTACTATAGATATAATATAAATATATTATATATTATATATATAAAATTTGGCCATAAAAAAGGAAATCCATTTGTGACAACATGGATGGACCTTGAGGGCATTATGCTCAATGAAATATGCCAGACACAGAAGGACATATACTGTGTGATATTACTTACATGTGGAACCTAAGAAGGTCAAACTCGTAGAAAGAGAGACTAGACTAGGGGCTGTGGGGCAGGGGGAGATGGGAAGGTGTTGGTCCAAGGGTACCAACCTCCAGTTATAAGAAGAATGAGTTCTGGTGAATCTGATGTACAGCACGGTAACAGCACTGTATTTTCTACTTGAACTTTGCTAAGAGGGTAGATCTTGAGCGTTCTCACTCCATTCAAAATGGTACCCCTGTGAGGTGACAAATGTGTCCCTTAGTGTGACTGTGGTTATCATTTCACAATGTGTGTCAAATCATCCCCTTGCACACCTCAAATATGTGCAACTTTTGTCAATGATACCTCAATAAAAAAGGAAATAGACGAATAAGAAGAAAAGAAACCACCAGATGTATCTATGAAGTATGACTTTGGGTCACTTCTGAGCACTGCCCAGAACGCAGCTTGGTTCCAGGTCAGTAGGTCCGTGGAACACACTTTCCACGGGTGCTGGAGTCCCCACGTTAAGTGAATGTCACACAGACCCAGGACCTCTGGGCGTCCCGGGAGGGAGGAGGATATTTAAACAACTTCTCAAAACTGCCAGCCTTTGCTTTGGCCAGTACTTATTACAATGCCGCACAACTTGGCAAGGTCTGTTGGGAATTTCATTTCCCATGATGGTTTTCCCTGCAACGAAATGAGGGTCTTGATTTATAACTTCCAATCGCATTGCTTCTCTTTTACTGTAAACTGGCCCTCGTTAAAGAGAAGAATATTTATTTGACTAATTGGAAAACAATGGCATCCATCGGGTATCTTCTGGGTAAATAAATTCTTCCTTTCTTGGAACTTCAGGTGACACTTCTTACTGAGAAGACTCATAAGTCAACACTGAGCTTTTTCCTTGGAGGTTTCTGTTTTCTGAAGCCCTTGGAACTTTCCAGTAACAACTTGTTCCGGTAACAAGGTGTTGTTTTAATTTACATTCGTTGAGCTAGTCAAATGCCCCATGGTATCGCCTGTTCTCCATCGAGGGGCGTTTTGTGACCCCCAAAGGGTTAATGAGCCGACGAGACTCAACCCCAGAACACCCTAGATCCAGCATCTCCGACACTCCGCCCTTTAAATAGACCCAAGTTTTATTTCCTATAAACGGTTTATTTTCCGGTGAGATTGATGCTGTTAATATTAGCTTTCAAAATGACAGATTAGTATCACCAGTTAATCAGGGCTATTAGCAGATAAATATCTGTAATTCGATCACCAGAGTAATTTCTTTTCCAATAATGCGATTTACAAATGCAACCAATTAAGTAATTAGCTTACATCTGCATAGGTTACCAGTCCTTGGCGCGCTCCCTGACGCCTTTGCCTGTAGATTACCCTGGGTAATTAGAAGCAGCCCCGCTTGGAACAAGCACCCCGAGAGCTTCGAAGCACCCTAAACCCCGTTCCCACCATCCACTCCCCTGTCCCCCACACAGAACCCTCCGTGGGCTCTGAGCACAGCTTGGAAAATGAAAAGTTCCTCAAAAGTCCCATATTTCCCACCAGAGATGGACACCCAGGGTCACCCGCTCTTGCTTTCTCATTAGTCTATGCACCGGAACTTGCTCTCTGAATTCTTTCTGGTGGAAATCATGCATCTTTGGCAGAAGAACGAAGAATATGGTAGAGTGATTCAGAACGCACCGCAAGCAGGAAGAGAAAAACCCAGAGACACAACATCGCCGATGAAGGAGGCACTAAAGCTTACTAAGCTGTGCATTTAGGGTCAGTAGGCTTTCCTGCATATGTCTTAACCCCAAGAGGGGAAAAAAAGGCTGGCGATATCAAGTGATGGGAAGGATTGGAGGGAAAATGGACCTTGCATCCCTTTCTGGTGAGAGAGGAAATTTGAACGCGCATATTCGAAGACTGTCTGGCAGTGTCTGCTCACATTGAACATACACTCAAGGGATGACCCAAACTTTCCTTTCCTGGATGTGTGTCCATCAGAGTGGAAAACCCATGTGCTCCGAGACACAGGATGCCTGGACGCCTAGAGCATCTTGGTTCATGAGGTGCAACTGTGGAAACCCAGTGGTCCATCCATGGGGACGTGGCGGAATCCATTTTAGTGCGTTCCTATCACGGGCAAACAGGCACACCTTGTTTCATTGCACTTCCCAAATATTGCTTTTTTTTTTAAAATATTGAAGGCTTGTGGCAACCTTGCATTGAGCAAGTCTATCGGCGCCATTTTTCCAAAAGGCTCTGCTCACTTTGAGTCTCTGTGTCGCAATTTGGAAATTCTCGCACTATGTCAGACTTCTTCATTATTACTATATTTGCTATGGTGATCCGTACTCAGTGATCTGTGATATTACTCCGGCAAACACATGACAGCTTGCTGAAGGCTCAGATGATTGTTAGCATTTTTTAGCAATAAACTATTGAGTGTATGTGTCCTCCCTCCATGGGGCAACTTTGTGGTTCTCAGCGTGACCCACGGATCTGCTCTGTTAACAGTGGGTCTTTGGTTCCTTCTATATGAAGCATTCTTGCCCCTCGGTGCCAACGTAGTGAGGTCAACTCTGAGTGATCAGAACACCCTACTTTAAATGAATAAATACATTTTAAAAGGTGTAGGATTACGGTTGTGAATGCTCTAAATTTAAGTCCCAGGGACAAAGCCCCAACCACCACCTGCCTGATGTGAGCTTGGCCAAACCACGGTCCAAAACGAAGGGCGTCCATCCCCAGCCCAGCTCAGCCTTGGGTTGAAGAACATGAACATTTTAGGGCAGAGAGGCGAACACGTCATGGGGTCATGGGGGAAGCTGGAAGGGGCGCTGGTCCTCAGATTCTCAACCTCACGTGCTTTTGCACATGGATGGTGACGCAGGTGAGTCTCAAAGTGACCCAAAGTTGTTAGTCAGGGTTCTTCAGAGGAACAAATCCAATAGGATACAGATACAGATGTAAATGTAGATATAGCTGTAGGTACAGACGTAGGTAGATAGAGAGGGACAGACAGAGGAGAGATAGATATCTAGAAAGAGATTTATTATGAGGGATTGTCTCAGATGATTATGGAAGCTGAGAGGTCCACAGTTGGCCACCTGAAAGCTGATGACCCAGGAGAGCATAGTTCCAGTCCAAACCTGAAGTCCCATGAACCAGGAGCTCTGATGTCCAAGGGCAGAAGAAGAGGGACATCTAGGTTCAAGTAGAGCGAATCCCCCCTTCCTCCATCTTTTTGCTCTCTTCGGACCCTCAGCTGATCAGACGAGGCCCACCCACCCTCAGAGGACCATCTGCTTCTCTCATTCCACTGATCCAAATGCTCAACTCTTCCAGAAACACCTTCCCAGACACACCTAGAATCCCGTTTAACCAGCTATCAGGGCCTCTCTCAGCCAGGTCACGTTGACATGTAAAATTCATCATCGCGGAGGCCCACACACCCAAACATCAAGACCTCTTCCATCCCCAAAGCTAAGCACATCAAACAGGGGGAGATATGCCTTAGAGAGAATTTGGATGGAGGCCCTCTTGGGTTTAGAAAGCCAAGCCCCACGTCCCCCACATCTCAACGAGTGGGTATTAGAAGATGACTTTCCCCTTCTGCTCCTACAGCAGATGGAGGTCAAAACAGTGAAGAGCAGACACACTTATGTCTCCAACTGTCTACGTATTGCCTCGTCTGGCTGGGATGGAAAGAGTGTGACCCGAAAGCTCCCGAAACAGATGTGCAGACGTTGCGGATCAGGGGAAACCCAAGAGAGCAGAGACAGATGTTCTGCTGTTCCCTCCGAGGGAAGGGTGTAAGCCCAGCCACAGCCTGCTTCCTCCTGGGAGTCAGCCCGGGCCGGATGTATTAAGATGCTCCGATGTGACAGCGCTGTGGGATCCAGGTACCAATGATCCTATTTCAAAGCCTTGAACCGTGAGTTGGAAGCACTGCATTTTCCAACAGATCAGAGAATGATTTAAATTGGAGCGCCTCCAAACAGAAATCAATTCTCTTGCAGGAGAGGTGAGGGTCTGGTTCACAGCGGCAATCAGGGCAGGTGTCAGCTTCGACGGGCCATCACCGGGCACGTCACGGGTAGCAGTTCTGCTTGCATCGGTCCGGACAGGCGGCCGGCAGCCCCAAGTCCTCTGATTAATATGGGCCTCCACGTGCGTTCGGAAAGCTCCGTCCCCGAGTGTCTGCACATCTCCTCCGGTTGCCCTGGTAACCGCCTTGGAACACAGGGGGCCCGGCTCTGCTCCGCCCCTCCTGCTGCTGATGTAAGGGACCGCAGGGGCACACGGGCAACTCTGCACCTCACCTGTCAAGGCGGCAGAAGCTCCGTTTGATCACACCAGCCGCCTGTCCCACCAAGACCATTCACTTGGTAATGATAGGATCCTGCTAATTTAGTCAGCTATGGAGATCCTTGGGGAACCGTACCCCTAGATCTGCCAGTTCTTATCTGATTTTCATCTCCAAAGAGGACAAGCTGGAGTTGGGCGGCGTGGAAGGAATTATAGATCTATTTCTTTCTAGTAAGAACAGAGCCCTGAGTGGTCAGCATGGTACGTTCCCCACCATCAAGTGCTCAAAACACAGATCTGCGTGACAGTGCTCTCTCTGGCTACCTTCTGAATTTGCCAGAAAGGGCATGGCATAGAATGCCCCCGTTCTAAACTGTGTCCCCCAAATTCCTGTGTTGGGACCCCTAACTCCCAGGACCTCGGAATATGATTATATTTGGAGATGAGGTCTTTAAAGAGGGGATTAAGGTGAAATGAGGTCGTTAGGTTGGGTCCTGTCAACCCATCCCTCAGGACAACCCAAGGGGTTTAGGAGCTCTTTGCCAGGAACCAGGTATGAAGACCAAATATCTATTTCTTTCTTTTTTTTTTTAAAGTACTTAAAAAATTTATTTATTTATTTATTTATTATTTATTTTTGTCTGTCTTGAGTCTTCGTTTCTGTGCGAGGGCTTTTTCCAGTTGCGGTGAGCGGGGGCCAGTCTTCATCGCGGTGCGCAGGCCTGTCACTATCGCGGCCTCTCTTGTTGTGGAGCACAGGCTCCAGACGCGCAGGCTCAGTAGTTGTGGCTCACGGGCCCAGTCGCTTTGTGGCATGTGGGATCTTCCCAGACCAGGGCTCGAACCCGTGTCCCCTGCATTGGCAGGCAGATTCTCAACCACTACGCCACCAGGGAAGCCTGGGGCAATTTTCTTTTTCTTTTCTTTTCTGTGTGTCAGTAGACTGAGAACTGGTTATGGGGTAGAGCATGGTGGGCATTCATCATCATTGAGGCTGCTCACCCGTGGAGGGAGAGCCCACCTCCCCGTGGAGAAGTGACCCTCTTCCCCAGACCCAGCCCGGGACGACCATTCTCAGATGGTGCCCCTGCCAGCGGGCAATGCTGTGTAACGTCTGTGTTTGTTCCGCAACCCCTCACGAGCGTGAAAACACTCTTTCACGCAAAGTTCCAGAGGGCCAAGGAATTTAAAAAGATGGATGTAGAAAGTGCAATGTCCTGAAACAGGACAAGAGTTTGGGATGGGGATTAAAAAAAAAGCGTCGACCCGTTGGCTGTGTGACCTTGGGAAGCACACCATCCCTGTGCGCTTTAGCTCCTGTGCCTGTGAAACGTGGGGGGCGGGACTCCATCATATCTTGGGGTCTTTCCACGTCTGCCATGTTTTGGGCCAATTATTGGCCAACGGGGACATCCCTGGTGTGAGTGAGTCTTGGGCAAGCCGGATGGATGTTCGGTGTCTGTCTCTGGCTTTGGGTGTCCTGGGGCCTTGGGGAGCAAGAAGCCACCAATGATGATCCAAGTCTGGCCTGTCTTGGGAGTTTCTTTGCATCCGGGTCACAGTTGGCATTTTCTGCATGAGAAAAACCAAATCCTTTATGACCACATTCGTCTACATCCACCCAACCACCCAGGACTCATGTTCCTTCAGCACGATCTGACTTTCAACATTAAACATCCCATCTCATAAAACGTGTATCTGACAGGCATCGATGCTTCATTTTCCACCTCGAGCTGAATGGTTGGAAAACACGCCCAAGGCGCGCAGACCTACACCCCCTCCAAAGCTCCATACGAGGCCGTTTGTCACATAAGCTCTCCTGTCATCAGCGTGTGCTGTTTGCCATTAGCACCTTCACAGAGAACCTGGGCTGCACGGGACCCATCATAGAGACGTGTACCTTTATTTTCATGACGGAGGGTAATTGTTGTGCTTTGAAAGTCAGACTCCGACAGGAAAAACCAGGCTGTGTTTGTCTTGCTGGGTAGGTTCTGGAACTGGCTGGATTATTCTTCAAAATCCTTCCACCCTCATTCATTCCCTCCCTTGATTCTCGGACACCCCAGAGCTAAGGACAAAGTTGCATGCATGCCACGGCAGCAAGACAGTTACTTAATAATGCCATCAGTTCATCCAGCAGGAGGCCCCGACATCCACGATCCGGCTTCTCATCTACTTCCACCATAGACTCTGCCCATCGTTTAGCTTCACCTCTGTATCAATCACCCAATTTTCTTCAGAAGGGAGGGGATGAAAGAGGGCCGAGAAGAACCCTCCCCCCCCACCAAGCTTACAGTGTGGTGGAAATCCCCGGGCCGCATAATTAAACCATTAACTCAAAGACCCCAGCGCTAGTATTTCAACACATTTCCCATGCTCACCAACCAGGCGCTTAGTCATCTTAATAAAACGCCGATGCCAAATATGGGATGGGGATTGGCGGGTTCCTGAGTTTTATGGCCCTTCCAGCCGACTCGCTGTGTGGCCCGATGGAGCTACGGTTGTTTCCGTGGTCCACATGGAAACTGGCAAGGCCGCCCGGCCGCCCACCGCAAGACCGACCTCACAACGCGACTCGGTGCCACCCGAGCCCGGAATCATTCCCCTGCCCCCCGGCCTCCCCTGTTCCGACGGGCGAAGCCTGCACAACCTCGGGCCCTTCTGAGACAGCTGGAGGCCTTCACCCAGAGTCAGCCGGGCACCGGTGGGGCCAGCTCCGTCCGGAAGGCACCCCAGAATCTCCACGTCCTTCTCAGCCTCAAAGCAATGCATGTCCGCATCTCATTCCGAAAGCTCTCCTGATTCGCCTGCAGAAAATGCGTCCGAGCCCATTTCTTGGGACTCCCACCCCCAGCCCCAGGCCATCTCATCACTTTCGCAGGATGGGGGTCTTCCTCCCTGTCACCAGGTAGACTCTTAACATGACTCGTGCCCTCAGAAGAGTCTGAAAGTTCCCGAAACTTTAAGGTTCCCTTTGGAAAGGCATCCCCATGACATCAAATTGATACAGCCAAACAAGGACCTACTGTAGAGCACAGGGAACTCTGCTCACTATTCTGTAACAACCTAATTGGGAAAAGAATTTGAAAAAGAATAGATACATGCACATGTATAACTGAATCCCTTTGTTGTACACCTGAAACCAACACAACGTCGTTAATCAACTGTGCTCCAATATAAAATAAAAAGTTAAAAAAAATTGACACAGCAACAGCCATATCGGTTTAAGATGAAAATAAATGTGATGCCAATAGGGAAATAGAGGTGAGATTAGGAATATTCATATAGGGACAGATAGACCCCCTTGCAGGGCGCGCGTTTCGGGTCAACGCTTCAACAACGAGTGTCAGAAGGAACACATTGTAACTTTTTCAATCATCTCTGTCCCTGAGTCACGCATTTCTGAGACACTTTCTTTTTGGTCCATAAACATTGCACAGTGATAAGAAAACCATGAAACCAATTCACATCTCAAAATTCATGTGTGAAAACACAAGGAAAGAAGATTATAGGTGCAAAAGGGATGAGTTCCCTACGCACTCCCATGCAAGGGGGATACAGGTCAAAACGGGGGTGCCCGTTGAAGGTCCCCCAGCGAACGTGTACAAATAAAAACTGGGACCCTGAGGCCACAGTGGGCAAAGCCATGCACTGGAGCCGGGGTTTCCCATCTTCTTTCCCTGCACTGTAGGCATCATTCCTGGAAACTTTTAAACTTGTGTCTCTTGCAGAGAAAAGGTTACTCCATCCAGCCCTTTATGAGGATTTATTTCAAACACATGATGACATATTTTGTAATCGATGTACAGACATGGAGTCCAGCACTGAATGCCGCTGTATTTCCAAAACGGTCTGTGACTTTAGAATCAGGATCGAATTTTAAAAATTTAACCTCCACGTTTGTTTGGGGAGAATGTTTTTGATCAGCCCGGTGGATCCCTGCCTGGCAGTTTCAAGTTATCACAGGTGTCAGGGTATATTGACATGCTTAATAGGCTTGGTAAAGCCCCGGTGAAGACAACCTCTGAAAAGACACAGGTCACTGCTATTTCGAATGAGGACCCAGACGGGAGTTTTCCCTGTGCCTGGAGAGAGGGACGTGCCTCACCTGAGGATGAGACGTTAGCTTCTTACAGGCGGATCTGGTACCCTGGGCCCTACCTGAGCATGTGCTTGACTGGGCAAAGGTGAGTCTTGCACAAATCACGACACTGACCCGCTTCTTGCTGCAGACAGACTCATTCAAACTGAGCGTGTGGCTTGAAATACTCCGGAGGAGATCAGAGCATTTGGAACAGACCCTCTAGAAGGGATTATCCAGGTGATGTCGGTTCACAGGTCTGCACAGAAGATGAAGAAGACCCAAAGCAGAACAAGCAGAGAGCTGGTGGGAAAGCACATGACTGGATGGGTTTCTTCTGAAAATATGACAAGGTATGAATATAGCAGAGACGGTTCAAATTTCCCCACCATCCCTCTGACAGAGGGACCACAAGTCTGTGCCTCTCAGGCATTTTTAAAAAGTGTAAATAGAGTCTGGGTGATTTTAAAAACATATTTCACTGGTCCAAATTTTAAAAATTTATTTTGTAAACATGAAATAGCTTACCTAGACAGAGGGGCTTATAGAGTGGATGGAAATGAAATAAATTTCTATTGTTTCACGTTCTGGTAGAAACAAAATTATGTAATACAGTTCAAGTCTACTATTGCATCAGAGTCAGTTATTGCCTTCTTACAAAATAGCTTTTCCGGGACTTCCCTGGTGGTCCAGTGGTTAAGACTTTGCTTTCCAACTCAGTGGGGTGCGGGTTCGATCCCTGGTCGGGGAGCTAAGATCCCACATGCCTCGCAGCTAAAAAAACCAAAACATAAAACACAAGCAATATTGTAACAAATTCAATAAAGACTTTAAAAATGGTCCACATCAAAAAAAAAATCTAAAAAAAAAAAAAAATACCTTTTCCTCCCCTGATTCTATTCGTTAGAGAAATATGGGCAAACACAGCAAGGATTGAAGAGCACATTAAAATCACACCATCCCTAGATCGACTGTGCTGTGATAATCACTCATAAGTGTTGTATTTCTCCTAGTGCTTGTCCTGTGAATATAGTCTGTGAGCATATGCAGAGTTTTGTCATAGCGTCTCATAAAATGCTTTTCCCCCTTTGCCTTGTAGAAGTCTATATTTTAACCTGTCTCAGAATTTCCTCTCAAAACAGGCAGAGCATGTGTCTGTTCTTAGCTGAGTGTTCAGAGCAGCCAAAAGGAAGAAACAGCCCAAGTGTCCATCAATGGATGAATGGATAAAGAAAATGGGGTCCATCCACACAATGGAATATGACTCAGCCATGAAAAGGAGGGAAATTCTGACACAGGCTACAAGGTGGATGAACCTTGAGGACATTATGTTCAATAACATATTTTCTATAAATATGGTTACCAGTGGGGAGAGAGAAGGGGGAGGGGAAAAATAGGGGAAGGGTATTAAGCGGTACAAACTACTATGTATAAAAAAAAAAAAAAGCAACAAGCATTGAGGTGATGTTCCCATCAATGCCGTCAGCACTTCTGATTATAAGGGAAAGAGATTGAGCACAAGTCATGCAGACAATAAGGCAATGGAAATGGGACATCTGGTGTACCCCCAGACAAACGGATGGATGTCTCCACGTGGATGTTTTCAGATGCCATGTCATGTGCCTTGAGCTTGCGTTTCAGCTACAAGGAAGGGACCCAGGTGGATCCACATCCTCAGACTTCGTTCCTGAAGGGGTGAAGGGAGAGAACAGCGTCATGTGCACGAACCCTCTGGCAGGTGTTATAAATATACACAATGGAATATTATTCAGCCATTAAAAAGGAAAGAAACTTGCCTTATGTGACAACGTGGGTGACCCTTGGGAACATTATGTTCAGTGAAATAAACCAGTCACCGAAGGACAAGCATGATCCCCATTCTATGAGGAGGAATATGAAATAGTCAAACTCATAGAATCAGAGGGTAGAGCAGTGGCTGACCGGGGGCTGGGACGAGGGGAAAAGGAGTAGTTCATTGTCTCAATTATGTAAGATGAATAATTTCTAGACATCGTCTGTACAGCATTGTGACTATAGTTAATAATATATTGTGCACTTAAAAATGTGGTAAGAGGATAGAACTCATGTTAAGTGTTCTCTCAATACACCCACACAGAAAATTACAGTTTTACGACCTGCTTTTTCCCCTTAGGACAGCAAAAATATTTTCAAGTGTTCAAAAAAAAAGAAAAGAGAACCAGAAGATGTGCTTTGAAAAGAGGAATCATTTTACTGTGATCCTGAGACGGGAATGACTTATTTTATAGGTCAACTATGCCAGCAGGATTGGGGCGAGGGTGGATTGTGTGAGACACTCGCTTGCCTTGTCTTTAAAAAAAGGCAAAATCAGGACTTTTCTCTTCTCCTCAAGCTCCAGTGGGATTCTGCCAGGCTCTGCTTCCCATCCCTGTAATGATCCTGTCTTCGTTTAAAATGTTGATATTTGTTCATCACGGATTTTTTTTTTTTGGCATTCACTTTGATTGTTTAAAAACATTGCATTAAACTATTTGTCTTGGGTGAACTTTTGGAGGCCACCCACCCCTAAATTTTGTACCCGAGGCAAAGCCTCAATTGCCTCACCCTAGCTCCAGCCCTGTGAGTGAGCCCCAGACCTGAAAGTCTACTGTTCAGAAAAAAATCAACCCTTAGCATCCACCTGTATTTAAGAGTGGACGTTCACATATTTGGAAAAGGCTGGTGTCCCTGGACCCGTTACTCCTGTTGCCATGAGGGTCCATCGGAATTCATTTGACACTGAATGGTCGATCCTAATCTGATATCTCTATGGCTAAAGTAATGGACAGAGTCCAGCCTCAAAATCGATTTGTCAGATAACTTATGAACCTATTAATTGCTTGTTAGGTCATCTATCATGTTGTCTCGGGAACGGCGAGAGTGACGTTGCCTATTTTTCTAATGAACCAGCCAAGACTCTAAAGATTTCAATTTACACTTGGTAAGCGAGTAAGTTACGAGACCCCCGCTCTCGGTTAATGAGCTCCGTGGATCATTACGGCCGAGGCATTTTTAGAAGCATCCTCAACTCAGTGACTTGACGGTGGAGAAAACGGAGGCTGATAAAGGCTGAGTCTCAAAGTCCAGCGCGTTTCCTGAAATGTACAGACCGGCAGACATCACGTCAACTCTCCCCCAGAGAAACTGGCACATTGTAGATGTAACTGGAAATCCCAGAATTAAATTTTAAGAGCTCGTACTTGGGATCCATTGGAGAAGGATCTCTTACGGGTGATAGTTTCCTGAAATGACGCCATATGCATTCGACTTGGGCAACATCTTGGAAAATGTGATCTGGGAAACAGTAGTGCTTTTAAATATAGATTAAATGATGCTAAAGAGATTTTTCTACCTATTTTTTTTGGGGGGGGAGGGGGTCACATAGTCAATTTTAAAGCTGAAAAATATCCTTTGCTCTTTGGTTTCTACTGTATTCTGAAGACCTTCTGGTTTTATACGTAGGACCTGGTCAGGCTATCAGGAGGTAAGAGAGGATGAGCCTTTCCGAACTGCTGAGAAGCAAGGCGTGAGCTACAGAGGGCTATTCCTCAAGGCTTCCTGCTAAGATCATGCAAGTGATAAGCAGAGTGTTCACTGAGCCACAGAGATGCATCCGTTGGGGGTCAAGGTGAGTCCTGTGGCTCAGATTCGCACCCATCCTTACCGTGGCCCCGTATCCCATAGGCTACACCAGATAGCATCCACATCGCAGCTACCCCAGAGCACAGCCGTCTCCAAAGACCTCCCTGCAAATAAAGACCAGATGTTACACGGTCTTTATCTTAACAAGCACAGATTCCGATTAACCCGGAATTTGTACTCCTCTAGAATTAGGTTGATTTAGCTCTGTCTCAGCAACTAAGCCAAGGAGGGGGAGAGAAGAAAGAGTTTAAAAATTACATGCAGAGGAAAAGAGAGGGAAACAAAAATTTGTAACACATGGCTCAGCCTTATTTGTAGAGCAGACAGAAGCATCCATTAGAAGTATATTGATTCACGAGACCATCGGCGACCCTTTGAAAAGCGTTAGTGATGGCTGACTTCCGTACGGCGTTTGTTTCCCCCCAGTACCCTGGCTCTCGACAGACGGAGATGAATCTGTCATTGTCCGAGCCAGTGAGCTGTGCCCGTGGAAATGGTTAGCAGAGCAGACAACCCAGAATCTCTGGAACACGAGGAAGAATTTGCGAGAACACGAGCACGTCCACGCAGAGGAAATGGTAGAATGCAAAAACAGTAAGCTTCCCCAGTGACTAGGATAGATACAGAGGTTCTTGGAAAGGGCCCTCAGTGATTACAGGCTTCCCGGAAGAATTTACAACATAAGGAGGCAAAAATCAAGGGACTGTCTACGCCCCGTAGAACTTTCACTTCTGAGGTGGGAAGACGTCCTTGTCAACGACATGCGAATAACTACCAACGGTGCGTGGCCTGCAGACCACAGAGCTGGAAACACGCAGCTCAGTTCCTCAGTTCACAAATGGTCGAGTTTTGGAATTTTGAAGGGCAAGACCTTCTGTTGCCTAGTTCCACGCATCCGGCATGGTTGTGGGTGCCTCAAGAGGAGGAAGGAAACATTCTATGAGGAACATTAATAAAAAACCAAACATCTTGTGATAGGATTAAAACATTCAACATGCCTGGACTGCACGTGCCGTTGTACGTCTTGGAAATGTGAAAACGTGTCTTCACCCCGTGGGTGTTCGGGGCGGGGGTTGCCGCCAGCCTGATTCTACGATGATGCCATTTCTTCTTCACAAAGAATTTCATTTAAACTCTGAACTTTCTGATAGGTAATTACAGGCAGGAAGCCAAGCACATATGAATTTTATATTTATGGTCCAATCAGAGGTCACCATTGAAATTCCAAAAACTGCCTTCAGAAATACGTTCGTGGGTCATTTTTATTTTAATTGCATTTCCTCCCCTCTGCTATGGCACGGCCAGCTGGAAAACAAAACAAACAAACAAAAAAACCCAGAACAGATGTTTCAGGGGAAGTGTCAAGAATCTGGCGGTGTCCTGAGCACCCCCTCCTGCCATCTTCTCGCATGCAACGTGGCGGGACAGCCAGCCTGGGTGAGGAAGAGTGCTGGTGTGACGTTTCATGCACTTCCCTGTAAACTTTTCTAAAAGCACTTGTTCAAGCTCTCGACTGAGGCACACATGGTTGTTTATTTAACCTGTGTAACAATGAAACATCCCTATGTATATGGATGTGAGTACCCATATTCATATCTCACAAGAGCAGAATCCACTGGACATTGGATGAGACTCCTGTGGGGGGAGGGGTGTCGCTGATCCCTCTCTTTCCAGCACATCTGGTGGGAGGTCTCACCATCTATGTTCCCCCTCCCATTGGTTTTCTGCCATGTTCATTGTTTGAAAGCATCACAGTCACGTTCTCCTTGGTACCCCACTCCATTGAGCACAGTGAAGAGAACATGACTTTACTTGTGGGATGAATCCATCATTTCTCCTGCCAGCCCACGAAAACTCTGCAAACGAAATCTTCCACCCACGGCAGAAGCTCAAACATCCATTAGGATATACTTTATTCCACTGCAGGACAAGACCAGTGTCCACTTCCTCCTGGTGGAGGTCGTGCATGTGGTCTTCACTTTGGACCATGCTCTTTTTGCACCCATGGCACTTCCATCCACCCAGGAGGCTGTAGGAAGGCATGTTATGAGTCCAAGCCCGTACTGCTCACTGCACGACAGGCCATTAAACTGAGATATGAGTTGTTGGAACAAGGAAGAGTGACTTTATTCGGAAAATCGACAGACTGAGAAGACGCTGGACTCGTGTCCCAAAGAACCATCTTCCCTGAGTTAGAATTCAGGCTTCTTTTGTACTAAAAGGGAAGGCAGTAAAGTCAAATATTTCCTTGTTCTGGTCAGCCTCGGAGGGGATGTGTTCATTTCTTCCTTCCTGCAGGTGGGCCTGGTCAGGATGTTTCCTGTGAGCTAAACAAAGGTATTTTATGCTCATTGCCTGGGAAGTCCGGTTCCCAGAGATGGGCCGTTACGTATAATCTAAGCTTATAGGTAACATCCCTGTAGTGACTAACTTGCAATAGAATACAAAGGTTCTGCCCTATCACAGGAAGGTATCATTCGTGATGCTGACCATTGCTCCCGAGAATGCGGCCGTGTGGAGTAGAATTTTGTGCATGGCTTTGTGCGGATATATGCCTGGTCCTTTTTGTCCAAACGCCCTCTGGATAATCCCAGGTGGGGTGTCACCAGCACGTTATCTCATCAGGCATCTCCCTGCATTCGCCTCATCCTGGTATGGGGACCACCATTCTCCCAGGCTTCTTAGACTTGGCTCATCTTACCTACCGCCATGATGGGTCTGCCACCCTCCTACATCCAGACTCAAGACTCCTCTTCAAAGTATGCTTTGTTGTTTCTTAATCCTACTTTATATACGTTCCCAGTAGGAACTGTCAAAAGTGCAAGAAGAAAACAATGCAAAGAAGATTTTATGAAATCGTCCACAGTACCTTTCTCCACTGGAAGACAGATACTCTTTACTATGGGTGTTCACGCCTCATTGTTTTCTTGTTCATGTTGTTTGTTTTGACTTCACAGCGCTTAGCGGAGATGTAATTCTTGGATCACAGAGGGGGAGGACATTTTTAAGGCTTCTCATTTGTCAACCAAGCGCTTGCCCAAAAGAGTGTCCTAATTGTACACCACCTTCCCTGAAGAACTCACTCACGGGTAGTACCTTGTTGGGGGAAAAGCACTGATTTGCAAGACCCAAATGGGATCCCATTGTTTGAAAGAAAGTGTTTCTATAATGTTTACTGAACTCGAACATTTTCTTTTGATTATTGCCCATTTGTCTCGTGTCCTTTGGCTCTCGGATTGGGGAACATTACCTTTGATTTGAAACAGTTCTTTATGGATTAATGATGTTTTTTGATGCATAATGTATTTTCCAAATGTTCCCTCATGTTCCCTTTAATTTTGTATATATTTTGTGACGCACAGAAGTCTTGGCTTTTTTTTATGGAATGAATTAGAAAAACCACCTTTGTCACATCATAAACTTTCAGTATATTTCTCAACTGTTATTGATCTGTCTCTTCCTACGCCAGGACCTTACTGCTTTCATTTATTGGGTCTTTATAAAGGATTTTATTGTCTGCTAATGCATGTTCATTTTTTCCACTCTTCTTCAGAAATGGCTTGGAGTTTTCACCAGTTTATTCTTATGGACATATTTTTGGAATCACTCTACTATTTCCAAACCTTAGAAAAAAATTCCTAAGGGGTTAAGTCTATATTTTAATCTGGGAAATAATGACATATTTATAATAGTAAAGCTTTACATCCAGGAAGGCAACATGCTTCTCCATTTAAGTATTCTTTTATGTGCCTCTGGACAACTTTGCATTTTTCTTTTCAATTGCTCCAGTACGTTTCTTATGAAGTTTATTTTGTTGTAATAGTAACATGATTTTTATATGTTCTACATGTTGTATTTCCATCGTATGTACACTTTTCCTATCGCCGGTATTTTTTTGCCAGTTACTGGTTCGTGGTTCTCGATCTTCATTACCTCTTCAGTGTCATCAGCGTAAATTCTTCCAGTGTTTCAACTTTAAGCGTGTTGAGGCAGTCCCTTTTACATTCCCATTTTACAGATCCCTTGTCTGATGTCGCCCCATTTCTAGTCCAATAACCATCACACCTTTGCCTGTCTCTGGGTAACAGCCACTTCCTAATCCCGCTTCCCAATACTCTGCCTCGTCTGTCCTACATCCTCCGCCCCACGAAACCCTCCAAGCCAGCTTTCGTGATGCGTCACCACCGTGACTCACCCAACAGCCCTAACTGTCCTGACCTGTGTTTGCTGGTGCCACTTTGCCCTCCAACTCTACTCCATGTCAGGCAGCCCACATCACCATTGTCCAAGATGGCATACCACTCCCGAGGGTGTGTCCATCCGTCTCCACCCTGTTTCTCTCCAGCCCGTCCACCCAGAGACATGCTCTGCTGCCCTCTGCCCATCTTCAGTAGAACCTGTGTGCCAGGCTGTGTCACATGAGGGTTTTACGACCTGTGTCAGGGCAGAAAGTAGAGGGAGACAGGATCAGAGTGATCTTCATGCTTCTGCTGTTTTCACAAACTCCTTCCACTTAAAACAGTCAGTCTGGGGCTGCCCTGGCGGCGCAGTCGTTAAGAGTCCGCCTGCCAATGCAGGGGACACGGGTTCGAGCCCTGGTCCGGGAAGATCCCACATGCCGCGGAGCAGCTAGGCCCGTGAGCCACAACTACTGAGCCTGCGCGTCTGGAGCCTGTGCTCCGCAACGAGAGAGGCCGCGACAGTGAGAGGCCCGCGCACCGCGATGAAGAGTGGCCCCCGCTCGCCGCAACTAGAGAAAGCCCTCGCGCAGAAACGAAGACCCAACACAGCCAAAATAAATAAATAAAAATTAAAAAAGAAACAAAAAACAGTCAGTCTGGCAAGGGGCCGTAGTTGGGGTCCCATGTCAGCTGAACCCCCGTCACACCTATGTGGCCAGCACATGAGCAGATGCCGCACCAGGCACGTTGAGGTTCTATTTCCATTGTGCTGCCTTTTACCTATTACCTAGTAGGCACTCAGTAAAGAGGCATTGAATTAAAGACTCAACAAACAACCAGCCTCCTGCTGTTCCCCACTGGTCACTCACCCATCCTCACATCTCACACAAACCCAATGGTCCTTCAATCTTCATTTATACGGTTCCTTCAAGGAAACATAAAACCTTGTCATTTTACAGCTCATGTAGCCCAGTGCCCTGCATTCTACACCCTGCAGGGATGTGACTAAGCTCGGAGTCAATGCTCTTTGCACAGTTAAAAAGTCTATATAACAGAGTAATAAGCCGGTGTTCTGATTTGCAAAGACGACAAATACTGTTCAGGATTGCAGAGCATTTAATATATATATATATTTTCTTCTTCTAAGAATGGGCAGGCTTTCAAAAGGCCAAACATTAGAATCCGGGCTCCACGCATTTTGTTGGAACAGCACCCTCAATGAGACAACATATCCTTTGGACAGCATGGTTGGAGATGATGAGATAAATACACCAAGGTAATTGGAATTCTTTGAAGGCTCATTTAAAGACCATCAGCCACAGTTTGGCGGAGGAGGGGGAAGAAAAGACAGCATTTAAAGCAAACGACTATCAAAGGCTTCTGACTTAGCCTAATTTATTTTGGAGTCAGGGATTTGCCCAATGGAATCAATAATATCTGCAAAACAGACAACCCAAATGGAGGGGGGCTTTTTCCTACGTATTCGGCGTCAGCCCTGGGCTGCTGTGTTCCTGCATCACCGAGAATAGGGGCTGTGCACTGAGATTCGCTCAGCCTGGGTCCCTGGGTACCAGCCCTTCAAGGTGGCTTTGCCAGAATGTGGCTTATGTTGCCCAGAAAGGGATGTACTCAAATCGCACCATGGATATAAGAGCATTCCGTTCAACTCAGCCAAAGGCAGTTGGCTGTGGCGTGAGAAATCCCGCCAGGTAATAGGGGCTCCTTGGAAGGCATTCTTGGGGTTGCTGCTTGGAAAACATACTGGCCTGGAGTGACACTTGGGTCACCCTGCATCTAAGCTGTGAGCCTGCAGGCTGGGGGCCTCTTTCCAAATTCCACATCCAAGGAGAATGAGTTTGGTGAGCTTGGAGCCCCAGGGAAGGGGGGGAGGAGGCATATTTGAATATGAAAGACTTTTCACAAAGGCTGGACCCCTGCCCAGCTGGTCTCTGCAGGGTCCCCATCATTTCTTTTTTTTTTTTTTTTGTCTTTTTCACAATGACTCGGCCCCAGGGGGCAGCCATAGAGACTGCCTAAAACCCCCAGAGAATCCTGCTTCCTTGACTGTGCCCAGCCCCAAGCAGAGGATCAAGTTTGATTGTTTCTTGGTTAATGTTTCCTTAAAGATGGGCCACGAGGCTTTTGTTCTGAGTGCATTTTGGAGGCTGTGAACCTGACTTTTATATTGAGGGGGTAGAGTGACAGTAAAAAAAAAATCAGAGAAAGTGGTAGGAAAGGAAATTTTTGGAGAGTTGTCAGATCTACATCCAGGAGGCAAATATTTGTCTGAGGGTTTCTCAGCCTCACATTACTGACATGTGGGGCTGGATCATTCTCTGGGGTGGGGCGTTCTGGGCACTGTGGGGTGTTGAGCAGCTTCCCTGGTTTCCACCCACCAGATGCCAGTAGAATCACTTCTCCAAGCTGTGACAACCAGAAATGTCTCCACAAATCGACAGATGTTCTCAGGAAGGCAAAACTGCTCACACTTGAGAACTATTGTGACGTGGATAGATGATAGACAGATGGATAGAATGGATGGATAGAAAGGACGAAGAAAGGATGGAAAGAAGGGAGGAAAGAAGGAGGAAGGAAGGAAGACAGGATGAATGGATGGACAGATAGGTATATACATGAGATAGATAGATAGATAGATATGATAGGAGGGAGAATGGATGGTGGATGGAGGGAGGGAAGGAGAGAGAGATGGAGAGAGAGAGATGATGGATGGATGGATGATGGATAGATAGATAGATGGGTAGATAGGTATGATGGATGGATAGCTAGTTACATTGATAGATAGTTACACAGATGATAGATGAATAAATGGATGGATAGATTGATGGTAGATACATAGATGGATGGATGGATAGATAGATAGATAGATAGTCCCCTGGTCTGGACAATAAAGTCTGGGCCACAGAGACTTGCTGTCTATTTTAGCTTTATGACTCGAATCTCTGGTTCAATGGATTTCACAGTTAATTTGATTATTTTTAGGCCCTTTTGTCATTAAAAGTTCTTCCTAAAGCATCCAGTTATCTCTGAGGGAGTGCAAGCTCCTTCTCCTTAACCTTCAGGTGCTGAGGCCACAGGAGATTCATTCAAGGTCCACTGTAGTCCAGAGTCACTCCTCCGTACACACGGGGATGCCAAACACTACAAGACTCTTAAACACTTGAAAACATGAATGTCCAAGTAGTTTGGGTTGCATAACCGCCCTTACACCTTTGAGATAGTTGCCATATTCGAAAACCACAAACCTTTTCAAAGACAAAACAAAAGGTTTCCACGCGGAACTTTGCAAAATTTGCTCTCACTTCAGAATCCTAAAGATTTTTCCTTCTTGTGTTTTCATGTTTCTTTACATTATCCTATTACAAAGAAGGTTCCAATCATGAGAATCCCATGTAAACACTGAATTAACCTCCATGTGTTTGGTGGTTTCCCCCTCATCCATCTGATAAGCTTAAATCATGATAAGCATCACATATTTTGTGTGTGTATTGTATTTTTTTTTTTTTTTGACATTTGGTTCTATTTGCCTTGAAATAGTCATCCTGGACTTATCAGGTCTCTGCAAACGATGTCTCCAGTGTACCGTTAATCTCATTTTCTCCCATGCCGTTCCAATTTTCAGTTGATACCAAAGATAGATTTATAAACTCAGTGTGTAGTTGTGTTTCTTTTTGCCCAAAGTACTGCAGACAAATCAGTAACAGAACCAGGTTACAGGGAAGAAAATGAAAGAAGGGAAGGAAGGAAGGAAAGAAGGAAAAAAGGGAGGAAGGAAGGGAGGGAGGGGAGAGGGATGAGAGATAGATAGATGATAGATACATAGATAGATAGATAGTAGAATAGCTAGCTAGCTAGTTAGCTAGCTGGATATGATAGATGGATAGATACATTGATAGAGAGATAGATGGATAGATAGATGAGTGTGGACAGATAGATGGATGGGTGGAAAGATGGATGAATGAATGGATGGGTGGATGGATGGATGGATGGAGGGTTGGATAGATAGATATAAGAGGTCATACTTATAAAAGATGATAGATGATAGAATAGATAGATATGATGGATGAATAGATAAGATACACTGATAGATGCATAGACTGATAGATACATAGATAGATAGACGGTAGATATAATGTATTGATAGATTACAGAATAGAGATAAATAGATGAGAGAGAAGGAAGGGAGGAAGGGAGGGAGAAAGAAAGGAAGAAATACACTGCATTATTCACTCTAGGTTGAAAATACTCGACACCCTATCTCCCCATATCATACCCTACAAGGCTTCCTTCTTTCCATTTCTTTTGTTTTTTTTTTTAATTTCAGAAAGAAAACAGAAATTGCCTTCTCTTGACTTCCTTCCTGCCTTGCCACCTGCCCCTCCCTCCCTGGGACAGACAACAGGGGCCCCTTATTGTGGGAGAGCATAGCCTTCTTCCCTTCAAGCTGGACAGAGCCTCAGAACCCTTCTTAACACATTGCTGAGGGCAGCCATTTCCAACTGGCTGACTTCATGTGAGACATGAGACCTAATCACCATCCTCGGCCTGGCGAGTCAGGGAAGACGTCTGAATAAGACCGGGTATGCCCGCAGAGTGTTTAGGGATGCCCAGAACTTCGGAGAAAGGCAGTGCCAGTGGGGAGGAAGAGAGAGGGGTCTCCAGGTTGGAGAACAGAGACTAGAAGCTGATGTAATCTGAGTGCCAACATGGCGACGGAAACGGGGCTTCCTCCCTCTCCTGGTGGCCCCAGGCCCATAGCTCTGATTTCTGAAATTGCTCCCTTTCCTGCAAAGCCGTGAACACAAGCCTTTGTCAGCCGTGTGGCTGTCGGATCCCAGGATGCAGGAATAAATGACACTGCATCCCTGGGGTCCACAAGCTTTGGGAGGTAATTGGGTGGAAAACAAGCACAGATGCAGATGTGCACATGCCCCACGGAGCATCGGGGAGGGGCATCTTTTCCGTGAGGAGGGAGTGCTGTGTCCACAAAGATCTCATCAGGAAGCTGGTGTCCAAAAGAGCAGGTGGTGCAAGCACAGACCATATTCTGTTTATCCATCATCCATCCATGGACACTTGGATTGCCTCTGCCTTTTGGCTGCTGTGAATAATGGTGCTTTGAAGACAGGTGTACAAATATCTCTTGGAGACTCTGCTCTCAATCCTTTTAGGTACTTACCCAGAAGTGGGATTTCTGGGTCATAGGGTACAGGTCTGGTTTTGAGGGTAATGGCTTATCCTTGCCAGGTGGCCATGAGCCTTAAGCAGAGTACATGTCAGCCCCTTGTACAGGGTCCGGCTTACAGTAGGTGCCCAATAAATGCTTGTTGCTGTGACCGCACTGAAGGGCAGAAACATCCATGCCTGTCTACTCTGAAAGGTTAACCTGTCTGGAGTATAAGGGTTTATGTGGATGTCCTTCTGAGCCCAACTGCCAATCTGTTCCTTGCCTTTTCAGACATTACTTTGAAGTGTTTGAATAAAAACAAACGCTCGGAATGTTCATCAACTATACTTCCATAAAAATTTTTTTTAATTAAAAAAATGAAAACAAATGCTTGGCAGCTCCAATACTATTATTTATTCTACCTTTCTTTCATTATTTATGTGCTATTCTCAGTATATTAACATGAAGCATTGGTCGTGTTATGAGACGGAAATTTTACTATTTATATGCAATAAATGTATTCATTAATAATTGACTGGATTACGTAGATGGCACACAAATAAATATAGTGAATTATTAATTTATAACACACTGGGGGGATTTATAAAATTCTTGTAAATACAGTCTTTAATCAACTATAGACTTTTAAAAACCACTTTATACTACGGCTCAGATCTTGTTTATCTATAGCCCCTAATTGAATATTTATATATTTGCATATTAGCAGATATAAGCTTACATTAAAAAAAATAGATAAGGTATCCTTTCAGAAAAGAATCATCAAAATGGAATGCAAAAATACTGAGTCAATAAAGGGATTCACCACAACTGAATCCGCTAATTAGAATTCGATTTCCATGGTTAGACTATCAACAATCACCTGATTGATCCAAAATATCCAGTTTCTTAGACTCACAGACTTAGAGATAAACTTCTGGTTAGCAAGGGTGGAAGGGTGGGGGAGAGGGATAGATTGGGAGTTTGAGATTGACATGTACGCACTGCTATATTTAAAATGGATAACCAACAAGGACTTACTGAGCACAGAGAACTCTGCTCAATATTCTGTAACAACCTAATTGGGAAAAGAACTTGAAAAAAGAATAGATACATGTATACCTATAAATGAATCGCTTTGTTGTACACCTGGAACTAACACAACATTGTTAATCAACTGTACTCCAATATAAAATAAAAAAGTTAAAACAACAGCAACAAAAACCATCAAAATATCCAGTTTCTCTACAGCCTAATTACAGAGGCAGATTTCACTGCATGCACTTCACAGCAAGGAGGCAATTTTTTACTATTAAGAAAACTTAAGACATTGGATCTCTAGCTAGAAAAATGTATGTAATAGCCAGCATTTGCCATGGAACAAACAGCCCCGGAACTCAGGAGGATTTATTTTCTCTTGGAGGTCATGGACTCAAGGGCTGACTACCAGCAGGGTTACCACAGCCGCCATTTTGCACACCATCCACCGAAGTGATGCTTCACACACAGAACTTAAAAATGAACCCCATTGATAAGCAGGAAATGTTTATTTTGTATGAACAACTTGGTGTTTTCAACCATGACTCAAGATAATTATGAAGGCTTTGGGGATGGATTTTGGAATCCATTGAAGATATTTCTTAAGCAAAATAATGTGCTTAGAAAAATGGATATTGTGTGTTCAAGGTACCGCCTGTGTCTCGAGTGTTTACCAATTTGTAAAGGGTTTCTTGATCGTCCTAAAAGGAAGCCACCAGCTTTGTGGAAATGCTCATCAGAAGCCGTTAGATACAAAATAATGCCATTTGCAGCAACATGGATGGACCTAGAGAATGTCATAATGAGTGAAGTAAGTCAGACACAGAAAGACAAATATCATACGATATCACTTATATGTGGAATCTAGAAAAAAAAAGGGTACAAATGAACTTATTTACGAAGGAGAAGTAGAGTCACAGATGTAGAAAACAAATTTATGGTTACCAAAGGGGAAAGGGGGGTAGGGATAAATTGGGAGATTGGGATTGACATGTACACACTACTACATATAAAATAGATAACTAATAAGAACCTACTGTATAGCACAGGGAACTCTACTCAATACACTGTAATGGCCTAGATAGGAAAAGAATCTAAAAGAGAAAGAGTGGCTATATGTATACATATAAAAAAAGCCATCATATGGAACTTATCCCTTCTGCCTGTGGGATTCATAATGGAAGAAATTCAGAAATACTCGGAGATCTCTGGAAGAAAGTTCACAGAGGTCATTAAAGGCATGGAAAACTGGCTCTAAAAGAATGGCCCAGAGCAAGTGGAGTTATTCAGAAGCCTGGGAGATGCTTCAAACATCCTGTACACAACTCGGCGAGGAACCTTGACCTCCTAAGTAGCTTCTGCTCATGGGCACTAAAAGCAGAAGTTTTGAAATGGTCCCAGAGGGAAGCAGATCAGAAGGAAATGCAACAGGTGAGGAGGGTCAGAGATGCCGAAGAGAGGCACAGAGGGAAGACCTGCCATGTCTGTGCTGTAGGGATCCTGCAACCCCGCCGGGTACGTCTCACCACCTCCAGGAAGGCTCATCCAGGACAAGGGCTGATGGGCAGTGGCCTGCCTGTGCCAGTGGACGTCTAGTGCCTCCCCCTCACCAGAGATGGTGTGTCCTTCCTTACAGACCCCCAGGAGGGCAGAGCCTAATCCAGCTCTGCAAGAGCAGGACCCACGCGTGCCCCCGCCAAGCATCTATACCACATCTTCCTGGGGGTGTGGTTTGGAGATTTCCGAGCAAAACTGAGAGCCAAGATCTAAGCCTCAGGGAACCCCCGACCGTTCAGCAGTGACAGGCGTCTCTGGAAAATTACATTTCTTCATCTGAGTCACGGAACAGTTGCTCAAAGCCATCCGGGCATCTTTCCTGCTCAAGTTCTCCAAGAGAAGAAGATAATCTGATATCATGTGAAAAAAAAAATGCTTTCCCAAAAGAAGCCTGTCAGAGTCTCTCACTGTCATAACCCATCGAGGGAAAAGAAATATACGTGGAATCCGCCACTTCACAATAGCACGAGAAATACAGAAAAAGAGAGGACCCATTTTCAATCCGGCTCCTCTTTCTCCGAATGCCCTCTAGGTGTTCTCAGATGTCTCTTTTTTGCCTGACACACAATAAGTCAGAACGTATCTCAGGAATGGAAACACGAAAACCTGTTTACCCATGTGTTTGGTTGTCATCTTGTTCTTGTACAAGGCATCTCCTCTGCTCCCTCCAAACCCCACTGGGGGCCCAGCAAACCTACCTGACAAATCCTCTACCATTTGGTAAAAGGGTCCATGAGCTCTCCAGCTACAGAGAATGCTTTTTGTAGGAAAAGGCAATGCCTCTGAAAAAAATAAAGGCATTTTTTCCCTTGCTGGTCTTCAAAGGATGAACTTTATGAATGTCCTGGGGCTGTAGGAACAAATGACCACAGACCAAGTGGATTCAAACAATAGAAATTCATTCCTCTCCAGTCCTGGAGACCAGACATCTGAGGTCAAGGTGTCCCAGGGCCGCGCTCCCTCCGGAGGCTCCGGGGAGGGTCCTTCCCGCCTCTTCCAGCTTCTGGGGGCTCCAGGCGTCCCTGAACTTGTGGTCACATCCCTCCCGTCTCTGCCTCTGTCTTCACATGGCTTCTCCTCTGTGTCTGTGTCTCTCCTCTTCTGTCTCTTAGAAGGAACCTGTCATTGGATGTAGGGTCACCCTCATCCAGGAGGACCTCATCTCAGACCCTTCACTTCATCACATCTGCAGAGACCCTGTTTCCAAATGAGGTTGCATTGCACATGTTCATGGATTTAGGGTCCTTTACGTTTATGGTGCCTAGTTACGGCAGCCCTAAAAGCTAATACACAGAGCAAGATTGTTACGTTCAGAACACAGTCCACAGCCCACAGAATCTGAGGAGGAAAAACTGCATCTTCCAGCAATTATACTTCCCATGGATCTCAGTTGGGTCCTAGAACAAGTGTCTCCAATTTTTATAACCAGGAGCTTTTGGTAACAATACAAATGCGCTTTGCTCTAAACTGAGAAAATGGTGTTAAGCGTGGAATTTAGCATAACTGGATTTGAAGGGGGTGGGTGCGTGGATGAGTGTGGAGAATGTAATCTTTTCTTTCTCAGGGAAGAAACAAGAATGAAGGCTGTGAAGCCCCCCCATGGAAGTCAGCATCTGCTAGGAATTAAATGCTCAGATGGAATCAAAGAGTCAGGCGATGCTTGGGGCTTTTTAATACTAGAGACATTTGTGTGAAACCTGCTTCCGGGTTCACAGTTTCCCTTTCCTTTATTGATAACCCCTGCCGTGAAAAGTCTTGCCCACAAAGCCCTTCTGCATTGTCAGACACAGTGAAATCTCCCTACATGTCCCTCTCCTTAGATTGGGTGGAAGTCCCTCCCGCAGCAAGGCAAGAGCCAACCCATCCACTGACAACCCATCCACTGATTGACTGACTTCAACACTTGTTGCAATATGACCTTTCTATCGCAATAGTCTTTATAAACTGTCTCTTGTTGCCCCAAGCAATTAGGGATTCCACGAGGACAAAGGTTATTGTTTCCACTGTAACCCAGCCTTGATCTTGGGATGCTCAGAAAACGCTGTGTGAATTGATGAATCGTCCTCTTCTTTATGCCAAGACGTGCCCTTCGATTCATGTCCATCCCAGGCAGCCTCTTCATCTGATGAGCTCGATACGGCAGCCCCTTGCCCTCACCACCACCTCCACAAACATCCAGAAGGGACCCAAAGTCCTTCGTATGGGGCCATCTTGTTGGAAAGGGTCTCTCTCTATGTGAAGTATGTCACCCTGGTCTCCAAAGTTATGCCTCGGAACAAGATGCTGCATTACTTTCCTTGAGATGCCCTTGGCTTTTGCAAACTACCCTTCCAATCCATCCACCCATCCACTTACTGGGTCTCCTCCTCACCATGGTCCACTGCGCACCCCGGTCTGCTTCTTTCTCCTCCTCGCTTCCTCCGTGTAAGCCAGACATCTCCACTGGATTCATCCACACCCATCAGCCCTGGTTTGGTTTAATTTAATTCTCCTCAGTATAAAATACGCAATCTGTGTCGGGTACCACCCTGGGTGCTCCGGGTACAGGAAGATGATTCCAGAAAGATACTTGAAACCCACATCTACCATGACCCTCCTCCCATCCAGCAACCCTCTTTCTCTGCCTGCCCCCAAACAGGCACCCTGTCCAATCAACCACTCCACAGCTAGACATTTCAGGACAGATTGCTGAAATTGTGTACTCTTTCACACTCTGCGTACTCAGAGTGTGACATGATGCAAAGATAACCTCCAAGAAAGACCTACAAGTTGGTGGCCCCCAGAGGTGACATTTATAAGTGCAACGGTGACCACGGCGTGCTCTGTGCATGTCCGCACAATCACCCACGTGGCCTCACCTGCCCCCACCTGCACCAGGGAGCAGATGATGCAAGACGCGTGGCCTCAAGGTGCACACGTCTCTGTACCAAGTGATCTCACTTAAAGTGTGACCTCGGAGCTTCTAATCATCCATCGGCAGAAGTGTATGAATCAATAATTAATGCAATAAAGAAAAACATTTCAGGGGGTTCAGGACCTTCCTGAGTTCCCTTATAACGGATGTATTGATCTTTGATGTGATTTACATCTTTGATACACTAGCCCACTCTTCAGAGACTGTCAGCTTCCTGGGGTTTGAAGTTATTCCTAATTTGGATGTTTACTCAATTATCTATCTATCTATCTATCTATCTATCTATCTATCTATCTATCTATCTACCTACCTACCTATCTAGGTATCAATCATCGATCTAATCTATCTATCTATCTATCTATCTATCTATCTATCTATCTCTATCATCTATCAATCTACCTGTCAATCATCTATCTACCTATCTACACACATATACATATATATACATACATGTATACATCTTCATTCAATACATACAGTGACTTTACTTCATTCAATACACACAGTGACTTCAAAGCCTCATTGCCATTAACTAACAGTGATTATTTTTAAACTACAATAGACCAACCTTTAAAAAATTCACATTGCCCACCATATGACCTTTCTCACTGTCCCATAAAACAGGCACGGATAATTTTCGTGGTGATCAACACAAGCTGTACATAAAAGTACGGATTTTGCAATTTTCGTGAAAGCTGCTGATTCCCCCAAGTTTCTTGGAGTCATGAGTCTTTTTCCCATCTCTTACCTTTGCCTTTTTAAATAAATACTGCTAAGAGTGCTTTCACTTCTTCAAAATGTCGACCCTGTATCCTGTGGGCTGAAAATGATGTTTATAAACAAAATCTGCTAAGCTGAGTATGCCTTCTGTACTGATGCTGGTCACCATTTGTATCCAATGTTGATGATTCCTTGGTGGCTTTTTTACTCTTATCCTAAAATGCTCAGCTGTTGCACTTAACTTGTAGGCTACACCTTCCACGCTTCTGACTCTTTGAAGCAATAGATCCCTTTCCCCTCCAGGGAAGGAACACGGGTGTTTCTTTCCATCCTTTATTTGATCTGCATACACATATTGATGGTATGTAGTGTGCAGAGGTAGGAACATTGAGTGAAGATTGGTGAGAAAACACTACGCAGGAAAAGCAGTCCTTTCTCAAACGAAATTAGTGAGTTTTCTACGGCATGTCGTTAATCCCCGTGCTTTGTTCGTGTGAACATGTCCCTCAAGTACGTGGTGTTCTGTTCACACCCTCCTCTCCCACATCCACTGTGAGCACTTTAGTGGTGAAAATGCATCCCTCACCTGGTCTGCTTCTTTTATATTTTCTAGTTTGTTGTATTTTTTAGATTCCACATATAAGTGATATCATATGGTATTTGTCTTTCTCTGCCTGAGTTACTTCACCTAGTATGATCACCTCGAGGTCCATCCATGTTGCTGTAAATGACATTATTTCATTCTTTCTTATGGCTGAGTCATATTCCATTTTATATATATATATACACACATACCATTATACCATCATATGTGTATATATATATATATATATATATATATATATATATATATGCCACATTCTTTATCCATTCATCTGTTGATGGACACTAAGGTTGCTTCCATGTCTTGGCTATTGTACATAGTGCTCTATGAACAGTGGGGTGAATGTATCTTTTAAAATTAGAGTTTTAGAGTTTTTGGTTTTGCTGGGTCATATGATAATTCTATTTTTAGCAATAGAAGCAGACTCACAGAAAACCAAGTAGTGATTACAAGGAGGGGGCAATATAAGGGTAGGGGATGAAGAGGTACAAACTACTATGTATAAAATAAATAAGCTACAAGGATATATTATACAACATGGGGGAAGATAGCCAATATTTTATAATAACTATAAATGGAGTATAATATTGAAAAACTGTGATTCACTATATTGTACACCTGTAACATATAATATTGTACACCTGTTACATATAATATTGTACAGCAACTATACTTCAATAAAGACAAACAAAACAAATAAACCTTCCATCTGTGAACCCTTGGCTCAGCAGTAAAGAGTCTTGATTCCCTTGGGCGCTGCATCTGAGAGGGTCTAGCTCTTGGCTGCGACCCCATTACTGTTCAGGTCTTGCAGTTTTGGGGACGTGAATGTGAATGCCCGCTGGGCATGGGGTGGGGGTCAGGTGGAGGGTGCCTCCTTAGGGAAGGTTCCAGGAGAACCCTCTCTCCTCCACCCAGACTGCAGGACAGGCAAGCCGTGCAGTTTTAACACCAGACATCTGGACGCTTCAACTTTTAGCCCTGAAACCCCGTCCGCAGTTGTGAGAACTCACTTAGCTCCACTCATTTGCTAAAACGAACGTCAACCTAGAAGAAAAAAACCCAGGATGACCCCCCGAGTTAACGGCCATCGAATCGGAAACAGATGGATTCACATTTTGGCAGACATATTCATGAACTGGGAAATGAGAGAGGTTCTCGGAAAAGTGCACAGTGGGCAGCGGAAAAATCATTTTAAGATGTTGCCGTGACCTCACCGCAAGCCAAGATGGCCCTACCTACTACAAACAAGCTTTTCTTGGAAGTTTCCCGGTGTTTCTCCTGGCTGACTTGTCAGTTCCACTTAGCAGGCTTTCCCAAATCTGGGTCCAGCCCCTGCCCCTCACAGCCTCCCCAGGCAGCAGCTCAGGGGCATATGGTGCCTCCAAGGGGCACCCCGACTCCGAGTGAGCCCAGGTCCAGGGCCTGCAACGCTGACTGGATTTGGCTCTGTAGCACCAACACTCCTCCCAGAGTTTCCTGAGCTTCTCCTCAACGTGGGAATCTCAGACCGCCTGCAGCCCATCCTTCTACTATCAATGTTCTACTTCTACTACTAACATCCCTGAGAGATTCTCTCCATGAGAATTCTGTGCTTCTGCACGCCTCCAAAAGTGACGGTCAGAGGTGATTCCAAGGTGGGAAGTCCTGCAAAGGAGAGACTGAATCTTGGAAGCTGGGGAGGGGAGGAGGTGATAGGGAGGAGGGAGAGGAGAGAGGTGAGGAAGGTGGGGATGGAGGGAGGGGTAAGAAGGAGTTGGTGGGGAGGAGACAGAGAGGCAGAGGAGGGGAGTGATTGAGTGCTGGGGGATGGGCAGATACTTGGTGGAGGTGGGAGGGAGTGGAGATGGGGAGGGGACAGGTTTCAGCTTGGGGACTTGGTTATGGGGTGTCTGGGGTTGAGAAGGTGAGGATGGTGGGCAGGGAGGTGGGGGTGTTGGAGCGGGGGGTGGGGATGGTGGGGTGGGGGCGGGGATGGTGGAGGGGGGGTGGTGGAGCGTTGGGGGGGATGGGGGAGGTGGGGGGATGGGGGAGGGGGACGGGGATGGTGGAGTGAGGGGCGGCGATGGTGGAGGGGGGGATGGTGGAGCTGGGGGGGATAGTGGGGGGGATGATGTCCTTCCTCTCCTGTCCTTGGACATCAGGGGTGTGGGGACAACCCCGTGTCCTCCTTCCCCAGCTCGGGGACATCAGGGCACAGGGACAGCTCTAGCCCCTCCGTCCTGTGTTCCTGGTCCAGTGTGGAGACACCCAGGTGGTTGCCCCCGCCCCGTCCTCGGAGATCCGAGTGTGGGTGCAGCCCCACTGCACAACACACAACCCGTACAGCTGGTCCAGAGCCCTATTTCTTGCTTTCACAGCAGTTTAGGTTTGTCCCCTCATTTAACCCAAAGGCTCTCACAGACCTTAAGCTCCATCCCAGCCCTGAAAGCTCACCATTTCCGTCAGAACAGAAGCCCGTGGGCCCACTCTCTCTTCCAGCCCACGCCCTGCCTCTAGGCTGAGCCGCTTCTGCCGGATTTCCCCTTCCCTTCCTCCAGGAGAGTTTGCCCAACAGCCTTCATTTTGTGGCAGCTGCTTGTTTTGTACTATTTTAATTGGTGCTGGGGTCCAGCAGGTTTACAAGCCCCATGTTGACACTAACGGGGCTTTAATAAGACGTCTAAGAGGTAACGGGAGTCCGGGGCTCTATAAATGTTTTAATTCACACAAAAACCCACCCAAGTATTTCCATGTACACCCACTGTGGTCAGGACATAAAACTGACGACAGTCTGCGGTGGAGTTTTCCACACTGCCCCTTAAAGTACTTTCTCCGGGGGCTTCCCTGGTGGCGCAGTGGTTGAGATTCTGCCTGCTGGTGCAGGGGACACGGGTTCGAGCCCTGGTCTGGGAAGATCCCACATGCCGCGGAGCGGCTGGGCCCGTGAGCCACAACTACTGAGCCTGCGCGTCTGGAGCCTGTGCCCCGCAACGGGAGGGGCCGCGATAGTGAAAGGCCCGCGCACCGCGATGAAGAGCGGTCCCCGCACCGCGATGAAGAGTGGCCCCCGCTTGCCGCATCTAGAGAAAGCCCTCGCACGAACCGAAGACCCAACACAGCCAAAAATAAATAAATAAATAAAGTAGCTATAAAAAAAAAAAAAAAAAAAAAAATGCATTAAAGTACTTTCTCCTCCCTCCTCCCTGAGGTCCCCAGCTCCTGCGTTTTAGTGTTTTTCCTTCCTTCTCCAAATTGGGCTACGATGATCTTCGCCAGCCTGAGCCCTTAGGAAAATCGCCCCTTACGATGTACCATATTTGCCTGCAAGAACCCCCGAGAAGAAAGCACACTTTTTGTTGCTCTCTCGTATATTCAAACATGCATTTCGGATCATGGGTGAACCTCCAGATGCACAAAACAACGTGCTGGAGATGTTCCTTCCCGGGTATTTTTGGCTGTCTTCTCTGCACTTGGAAGACACACTTAGCCGTGTGGTTTTATGTGGCGGGGAATTAGTGGCTCTGAGGATACTTTGAACGCACTGACATAAGGACGCATCTTTAGAGCACACCTGTTGTGTACAAGCTGCACCGCCCAAAGACTGGAAGATGAGGCTGCATCTCCACGGATGTGAGGGAGGTGTTGGAAGACAGGGACTCCCGAATATGAACTTCTGACTTGAGCAACGGCATTAAACACGTGCTGGGGTCTCCTTGGAGCAGAGAGAATGGGGATCCCTTGCTGTGGTTCTGTGGAACAGGGCTCAGAAGAGGGGGAGATTTTGCAGATGGGTCTGGGCACAGAGGAACAAGGGACGCAGCTGTGTGTGTCTTCCCTACTTGGCAAAGAACCTCACCCAACCATGTCACCTGCTCTGTTTTACTGGAAAGAAGCCACAGAAACCATGGCAGGTGTTCCAGCCTCTGCTTCTCTGAGTCTGACTATTTTGCAGACCTCACATAGGTGGATTCGTGCAGTATATGCCCTTCTGTGACTGGTTCGTTTCACTCAACATCATGCCCTCCAGGTCCATCCATGTTGTTTCAAGTAGCAGGGTCTCCTTCTTTTTCAAGGCTGAATAGTATTCCATTGTGTATCTAAAACCATGTTTTCTTTATCCATTCATCCACAGACACACACTTGAGTTGTTTCCATATCTTGCCTATTGTGAATAATGCTGCAATGAACTTGGGGGTGCAGAAAGGTCTCTTCAAGACCCTGATTTCACGTCTTTGGGAGTATAAATAAAGCCATTTTATTAAAAAATTTTTTTAGTTTATATTGGAGTAGAGTCGATTAACAATGTTGTGTTAGTTTCAGGTGTAGAGCAAAGTGATTCAGTTATACATAGGCAAGTATCTATTCTTTTTCAGATTCTTTTCCCATTTAGGTCATTATAGAATATTGAGCAGGGTTCCCTGAGCTATACAGTAGGTCCTTGTTGGTTATCTATTTTATATATAAAGTTATTTTAAAAAGGAAAGAAACAATGTCAGGCGTACCCACCATGTAGCTGTTGTAGGACAAACAGGAAAATATTAAGGGCTGACATTTCCCTCACCAACCAGGAGGCATTAAGAGTTGGGTGGTTTGGGCTTCCCTGGTGGCGCAGTGGTTGAGAATCTGCCTGCCAATGCAGGGGACACGGGTTCCAGCCCTGGTCTGGGAAGATCCCACATGCCGCGGAGCAACTGGGCCCGTGAGCCGCAATTACTGAGCCTGCGCGTCTGGAGCCTGTGCTCCGCAACAAGAGAGTCCGCGATAGTGAGAGGCCCGCGCACCGCGATGAAGAGTGGCCCCCGCTCACCGCAACTGGAGAAAGCCCTCGCACAGAAACGAAGACCCAACACACCCAAAAGTAAATAAATAAGTAAATAAATAAAAAAACAAAACAAACAAACAAAAAAAAGAATTGGGTGGTTTAAAAGGGGAAACATGGTGGGAGAGGGATAAATCTGGAGCTTGGGAGGAGCACACGTACACTACTATGTATAAGATAGGTAATCAACAAGGACCTACTGTATAGCACGGGGAACTCTACTCAATATTTTTTAACAACCTATATGAGAAAAAAATCTAAAAAAGAGTGAATATATGTATATGTATAATTGAATCACTTTGCTGTACACCTGAAACTAACACAACTTTGTAAATCAACTATTCTCCAATAAAATAAAAATATTAAAAAGATAGAGATGGGTGGTTTTAGCGATAAAGACCATGGACCCTAGAAACTCAATGGGACCCCAGTCTCCCCCTTTACTAAGTGCCTGATGTGGGCCAGCTGGTATTCCTGGGCTCACAACCTCTCCCCCCTGTCTTCAGAGGGCATCACACTGAACTCTCACTTCCATGATCACATCTGCATCATCTCCGGATGATGAGCCCCCTTTATAAGCCCCTTTAGACACCTTGTGGTTTGTAGACATGTGGGGAAGTTCTCAGCCAAGAGTCCTCACCTGTCGACAGGTATCAGTGTTCTCCCAGTGTCTGTTTAGCTAAGAGATGTACAGGGAATCATTCATTACACAAGAAGCTCCTTTCTCCGATCAGATTGTCAACGTGTGGTCACAGATGTAATCTCAGAAAGGATTGGGAGCCAGTGTAGACATTCAAGCCTGTTGCTACCTGGCATGAGCAGCTTATTCCCCTGGGAGCACCCGTGTCACCCTGCCAGGTAACACCCCATCGTGACGAGTCTTTTCCAATGTGAGTCCCTCCGACACGCGGATGGTTTACCGAGAGGAGAAGCGAGTGATGCTTAGGGCTGCCTGCCCCCCACCCCGGTCAGCTGGCCAGCAGGAGGCACACAGCTGAAGCTGGAGGGGATAGGAGGTGACCAGGGCAGCACCCCGATGAGGTCAAATGACACGGTGCAGAGTGACCGCCATCCCACTTTGCCTGGACCTGAGGGGGCTCCTGGGAAGCAGGATTTTTACCTTTAAAATGGGGATAGTCCCAAGCGAACCAGGGGGAGTCGGTCACCTTGCTTCTCCTAGCCAGGTGAACACAGATGGCTCCCTTTGACCTCCAGACCATGTGTATCCCTTTTGTGACTGTGTTTCTCACCCAAGTAAGCCCCAAATGTAAATCCATCACGTGGATCCTTATAAAAAAGGCACTGGGACATTTCAGATCCACAGAGGAGAAGCCCTGTGAAGACAAGAGGCAGAGACGGGAGGGAGGCAGCCCCAAGCCCAGGGACTCCTGGAGCCCCCGGAAGCTGGAAGAGGCAGGAAGGACCCTCCCCTAGAACCCAGCTTCAAGTTTTCCTTTGTAAACCCACGTGCTTGTGTGGTCAGAGCTCTGAAAATTCAGGTCTCTGTACTCCAGATGTGTTCACTTACAAGTGACTTTACCGAAAGCGTTGAGAAGATGGGACAGCCTGAGTGCTTCCTCTGAGACCTGCGGACACCCGCTCTCCAGGGACACCCTGACCCCATTTCTCTTTCCAGTCATTGGGCGCTTGATGGTACATCTCCCGCCAGGACCGCCAGGAGGAAGTTAGCTGAGGAATGGACCCCATTTCCGGGACCAGTGCCTCCATAACCTAGCCTTCTCTCCCCCCTAGGACAAGGGGAAATCTCCCGAAATGACTTTGCAGATTGCAAGCATACATATCAGGGTATGAGTTTGCTCGGGGATGCGGAGCAAATACCACACACGGGGCGGCTTAAACATTAGACATGTACGACTCCCAGTCCTGGAGGCTGGAGTCTGAGATCCAAGGGTCAGCAGGGCTGGTCCCTCCTGAGGCCTCTCTCCTGGGCGTGTAGACAGCCCTCTCCTCCCTGTGTCCTCACGTGGTCGTCCCTCTGTGTGTGTCTGTGTCCTGATCTCCTCTTCTTATAAGGACAGCAGTTCTATGGGATCAGGACCCACTCTAATAACCTCATTGTACCTTCATCCCCTCTTTAAAGACCCCATCTCCAAATACAGTCACATCCTGAGGTCCTGGGGGTTAGGACTTCAATGCAGGAACTTGGGAGGGGGAGACACAATTCAGCCTATGACAGTCCCTAAGACCAGAGTCCCTTCTTACTTTTAGGAGGACATTTCCCTGAAAAGTTATGACATACGTTAGTCATGTGCAGTGATTGGATGACGGAAACGGAGGATCGCTGAAGGAGGAAAGAGCCAATGGTCCCCAGTTGGCTTCAGTTTGGGGTCCCCAGGTGAACTCATCCCTGGGAGGTCAGCGGAGTTGCTGGGCAGCTGAGATGCATCTGCTGGCTGGTCCCAGGGGAGTCCTCAACCCCGGGGAACCCCAGGGCGATCACACACTTCCAGACGCCAGAATCTTGCCCGAGCTGGGTGTAGCAAGGGGTGCAGAGGCAGACCGTTTCTCCCCCTGAAACTCCGCTGAGACTCATGGCAGCCCTTCTCCTGCCTGTTCAACCAAAGGACTTTGCAAATTGCTACAGGGGCCCCAGTGGCGTAGGAGAAATATCTCTGTTTTTATTACACACTCACCCGGGGGCCGCTGAATTAGATTTCCGTTGTGTTCAGCATTCCCTCTGCTCTAAAACAACTACCCTGTACATTTCTCAGTGACTGCCACGCTTCGCGGGTGCGTCCCGCTGGAAGGAATGGGGAATGGGGCATTTCGAAAGCCTTGTCCTAAACTTTATAATCAAGTGGCCGGTGGGATAGATGGACTGTGCCTTCTGATGCTTCAATTCTCTGATGACAACTGACAAATGTCGGGGCCCAAACCCCCCAAGTTAAAAGAATGCATCCACGTTTCTTAATATCAGGCCATCGCTATTGTCATTTGTCTTCTGATTAGCAAAACCCAGCTAATGGACTTACCATTACGGTTCTTAAGCAGCCCCTTCTCTCTTCCCTGCCGAGCTAAACACGTAGGAAATTAACCAAGTCTGTGACCCAACAACCAACAATTCATAAATTCATTAGATTAAAAAAAAAAAAAAAAAAAGACTAGCAACATAGCAATTCCCTTTAATAGGTTTCGTTCTTATGTCTAATTTACATTTCTGCCTGCCCTGGCAAAGATATTACTTCATTAAGATTTTTTCTTTTTTTCCTAAATGAGAGAAATTTTAATGACTTCTCTTATTTATTGCTTCCATATGTAAGTAGTTATCTTTCTTACAAATGGAAATGAGACCCCAAAATTACCACAAACGGGGCCAGGCCGCGGAGCGCATGTGTTCCAGTCTCCGAGAGGGTCCACCTGCCTTCTCGAATTAGCATAACCTGCCCGTCTACTGAGCAGACGCTCTAATAAGTGGGCTTTGAAAGTCGCTCTCGTTAAATTTATTTGGGACCACGGGGAACACACCATCAGCGTCTCGGCAAATGAGGTCTGATAATATTAAACACCTGGTAAGCCCCGGCCCCCAGGGGACCCCGCGCGGCTGCATTTGACCCCTGGCCACACAGCCTTGTGATTCCTGGGCTGAATTCACACAAGAGGCAATTCTGAGGGAAAACACCTGTTGGCCGAGATGACCTCTGAGCCAGAGCAGGAGGGACCGAGGCAGCTGGGCAGGGCTCGGCCCCCGGGTATGGACGAAGCAGGTGTTTCCTCCACGAGGGGCTGGGGTGCTTGGGATGCCACCAGAAAAACGGCGGGGCCCCAGCATTAGCCTGCCCAGGTGGGTGACAGCGATTTCATCGTCCCAGGGAAACTTGGGATCATTGGGGGCGCCAAGCACTGGGAAGTGAGGGAATGCCTTGTGGAGTCTTCCTGAAAAGGGACAGGAGAGCAGCCTTCACGGCCATGATGCTTCTGCAACTTGCTTTCCCGAGAAGTCACCTCCCAAAAAAGCTCAGAAATTGCAGAAACAGATGCTTAAGCAAAGCGGATCTCAGGAGTAAGTGATAACCTTCTTGTTCTTCTCTCGGTCAACAGAGAGAAGATGGTGACAAAAGGAATTTACACTCAGGGTGCAGGACCTCCAGAGGGAGGACAGGGGTATTCCTATGTAGATGCAGGTACCCCAGATGGAGGACAGGGGTATTTCTATGTAGATGCAGGTACCCCAGATGGAGGACAGAGGTATTTCTATGTAGATGCAGGTACCCCAGATGGAGGACAGAGGTATTTCTATGTAGATGCAGGTACCCCAGATGGAGGACAGAGGTATTTCTATGTAGATGCAGGTACCCCAGATGGAGGACAGGGGCATTTCTATGTAGATGCAGGTACCCCAGATGGAGGACAGGGGCATTTCTATGTAGATGCAGGTACCCCAGGTGGAGGACAGGGGTATTTCTATGTAGATGCAGGTACCCCAGGTGGAGGACAGGGGCATTTCTATGTAGATGCAGGTACCCCAGGTGGAGGACAGGGGCATTTCTATGTAGATGCAGGTACCCCAGGTGGAGGACAGAGGTATTTCTATGTAGATGCAGGTACCCCAGATGGAGGACAGAGGTATTTCTATGTAGATGCAGGTACCCCAGATGGAGGACAGGGGCATTTCTATGTAGATGCAGGTACCCCAGATAGAGGACAGAGGTATTTCTATGTAGATGCAGTTACCCCAGACAGAGGACAGGGGTATTTCTATGTAGATGCAGGTACCCCAGATAGAGGACAGAGGTATTTCTATGTAGATGCAGGTACCCCAGATGGAGGACAGAGGTATTTCTATGTAGATGCAGGTACCCCAGATGGAGGACAGGGGTATTTCTACGCAGATGCAGGTACCCCAGATAGAGGACAGAGGTATTTCTATGTAGATGCAGGTACTCCAGATGGAGGACAGGGGTATTTCTATGTAGATGCAGGTACCCCAGATGGAGGACAGAGGTATTTCTATGTAGATGCAGGTACCCCAGATGGAGGGCATGGATATTTCTATGTAGATGCAGGTACCCCAGGTGGAGGACAGGGGTATTTCTATGTAGATGCAGGTACCCCAGGTGGAGGACAGGGGCATTTCTATGTAGATGCAGGTACCCCAGGTGGAGGACAGGGGCATTTCTATGTAGATGCAGGTACCCCAGGTGGAGGACAGGGGCATTTCTATGTAGATGCAGGTACCCCAGATGGAGGACAGAGGTATTTCTATGTAGATGCAGGTACCCCAGATGGAGGACAGAGGTATTTCTATGTAGATGCAGGTACCCCAGATGGAGGACAGGGGCATTTCTATGTAGATGCAGGTACCCCAGATAGAGGACAGAGGTATTTCTATGTAGATGCAGTTACCCCAGACAGAGGACAGGGGTATTTCTATGTAGATGCAGGTACCCCAGATAGAGGACAGAGGTATTTCTATGTAGATGCAGGTACCCCAGATGGAGGACAGAGGTATTTCTATGTAGATGCAGGTACCCCAGATGGAGGACAGGGGTATTTCTACGCAGATGCAGGTACCCCAGATAGAGGACAGAGGTATTTCTATGTAGATGCACGTACTCCAGATGGAGGACAGGGGTATTTCTATGTAGATGCAGGTACCCCAGGTGGAGGACAGGGGTATTTCTATGTAGATGCAGGTACCCCAGGTGGAGGACAGGGGCATTTGTATGCAGATGCAGGTACCCCAGGTGGAGGACAGGGGTATTTCTATGTAGATACAGGTACCCCAGATGGAGGACAGGGGTATTTCTATGTAGATACAGGTACCCCAGATGGAGGACAGGGGTATTTCTATGTAGATGCAGGTACCCCAGATGGAGGACAGGGGTATTTCTATGTAGATACAGGTACCCCAGATAGAGGACAGAGGTATTTCTATGTAGATGCAGATACCCCAGATGGAGGACAGAAGTATTTCTATGCAGATGCAGGTACTCCAGACGGAGGACAGAGGTATTTCTATGTAGATGCAGGTACTCCAGATGGAGGGCAGGGGTATTTCTATGCAGATGCAGGTACCCCAGATGGAGGGCATGGACCTTTCTATGTAGATGCAAGTGGAGGACAGGGGCATATATCTTACAGAATGCAAGTATTCCTGAGAACTTCCAGGTGGGTTTCAGACCAGTGGGATTTGGCCCCCTTCTGTGACATGGTGCACTCTCCTATGATAGCTCCTCTTCCTGATGTAGAAATGTCTCCGAAGGATGTGTTTGAAATGCCTGTCTTTCTTAGGGGGGCCTCCAGGTCCCTTCCAGGGTCTGCCCATAAATCAGGGCACAGGGTTTGGCAGTCTCTTGTGTCTCCGCCTGCCACCGGGACACCCCAAGGAGACCTTCTTTGCCATTGCTCCGTCTGACACCACCTTCCCACGATTCATTTCTCATTTTTGTCAACAGGTCTGGGCAGTGAAAGGCACATATTTCATCTCTCCTTTTATTTATTGAGTGCCTCTCCTGAAGCAGGGTGGCAGGGCGGGAAGGTAAGCCCCCCAAATCCTTCCGTTAATTTCTTCCTACACGGTTTTCAAGGTCGCTCTCGGACGGGGTGGGGGGAAGCCCGGGGCTGGGGCGGGGTGTGTGTGGGAGGGAGGGGGGGCGGAGGGCCGGCGCCCGCAGGCTCCCCTGGAGCTGTCGTCACCGCGGTCTCACCTGGCGGGGCCCCTGCAGTGGCCCCGGCACTAGCCTTCCGTTTCCACATCCGCAGGGACTCTGCAGTGCTCAGATATTAAACAGCCAATTTGGGACCATTTAAAAAAAAAAAAACGGGCGAGGAAGGGGGGTGGCCGTGTCTGTGCTGGGGGAATTCAGCTCCGACTTGTCAGAGACCATTTCTGCCTGGGTGTGGGCAGCCTTCAGATCCAACCGGTTTCCTATCACTCTGGCCCCGGCAGGGTTTCTCTGCGTGTCCCCGACGTGAAAGGTCACGGCCACGCAGGGCGTGCAAAGTCTCTCATTAATGCAACTAGATTCTTGGGGGAGAAAAAAAAAAGGAGAGAGAGAGAGACAGAGAGAGAGACAGAGAGAGAGAGACAGAGAGAGAGAGAGAGAGAGAGAGACAGAGAGAGAGACAGAGAGAGAGAGACAGAGAGAGACAGAGAGAGAGAGACAGAGAGAGAGAGAGAGCAGGAAAGATTATTGGCACACTCTAGGACAGCAGCCTTTTTTTTCTTTCTTTTTTCTTTTTTTTTTGCCTTCATCGTTTGCCTGGCGTTTTGGCACTGGCAGAGATCCCACAGCTGAAACCCATCACTGGAGCCTATTAGCTTTTTCCAAGTCATATCAAAACTCGGTTTCATAATGAGGCATTCATGCCGCCATATTTTGGGGGGTTTAAACAATTTGCAATCTATTTCCAAGATGACGGAGGTGGAAATGAGGCGAACACAAGTTCTCTGAGTAACTTCCTCACTTTTCTCGTCAGACACCGGCTACAACTGAAGCACAATTGCCTTCACTCCGCTGGAGTCATCACTTTGCATCAGGCTGCTGGCGTGATCCCTGCCAGGGTCGATCAGAATGTCCTCTTGTTGACGAGGCTCTGTCACTTCCACTTACCAGTGAGAACGTCAATGTGTCAAGGGTTTTTAAGGCTGGGAGTTTGGAGACAACCCTCACCAATTTCTCTCCGAGCCAGAGGGGTGAATCACGCCTCCCCCTCCTCCCCAAATGTCCTGACTCTACAGAGTAACTTAATGTGATGGCAGCCTCTCGCCACTGGAAAAACAGGGAGGGAAATTTTTTAAGATTATTCCCCTGGGGAAGCACAAAAGGACTATCCCATTCCTGCCTCTTAGAGAAACTCCGGGCTTTTCTATCGGCAAAGTAACAATTAAATGGGAGCTGGATAATGAGTCTTCACATTTCAGTAAGCTTCCAAGTGCCACCTGTGTAGGGAAGTGATGCTGGCCGCCTGGCTGGCCGTGTCTCTGCCCCAGCCAGGGCCAGGCACCCCTTCTGGAAATCGCCGACTTCAGGCAGGCAGGCGGACCCCATATCTCAAATAAATGCAGCATGCGGGAATGTGGGGTGTGGAGGGGACCCAGGGCCATCCAGGGGTCCAGAGCCTGCACAATGCCATGCCCACAGACAGCAGGGAGGGTCCCAGAACGCAGCCCAAGCCAGTGTTTTTGCATTTGGGAAATGGATGTTTTAGATCTGGGACAGAGCTCTGGAACAGGAGTGGAAGGGACACCGATGGCCCGGTCACCTCATGCCAGTCCCTGCAGGGAAGCTGGAAATTGTACCAAGCATCCGTCTAATTGTTTAATGTCAATCTTACCTGGATCATGGCTTTTGATACCCGCTGTGTTAATTGCATGCACGTTGGGCAGGGTCCCGACATAAACGTGTATTCTAGTTACCTTGTTTGCTGCAGACACGGAGGGTTGCCCTGCTGGCCACCCTGCCCGCCTGCCCCACCGAACTGCCCCTCCGGCTCCCCGAGGCTCTCCGTGCCAGCCGCCGGCCCAGCCCACGTGCGGGGGGGTCTCTGTTCGGGCCCCCTCGCCTGCATCCGAAGCATTGGCGCTGGGTGGCGGCTTCCGAGGCCCGCTGGCTGCCACTCATGAGCTAGACCCCTGGCTGTAAAGTTTTATTCTCCATTTAGCAAATTGAAAATAGGCTTGCCTGCAGTTGGGGGCGTGTTAATGAGGATCACGGCCGGGAGGGCGAGCCTGCAGTTTCCTTATGAATCGGTTCTTTCTTCAGAAGGTCAAAAGGAGCCACAGAAAAATAAAATGAAATAAAATAAAAGTCGGAGGCTCTGAGGTCCTTGCAACTCCCCCGGCTGGCACTTCTGGCCTCCCCAAGTCTGATAAATCTGCTCTCCTACGTGCAGTCTCATTCCGCTTGAAATATGTTTGGGGTCTAAGTGATCGTATTTAAATGTTTTCCCCTTAATACTTCGCCTTCTATGTCTCTTACGATCTGGAGGCATCAGACAATCCCGTTCTACATACACACACTCAGCACAGACAACTGAATTCACAAAAGATATAAAACTCAGGTTTATTCCCTAAAAGTGTGTGTTCGAAGGGAACTGTCTCTCTGGTGTATTCTCCTTTCACCTTTTCAGATTTAATCAGTAGTGAAATGATGGAAATTGAACAAAATTCCCATTGTTTAGAATTTAAGTCATGTCTTTTTTTTCCCCCCTCCAAATCAGGTCCACGTGATAAACCTATATTTTTGTGCTGACTCTTTCACATCTCCTAATTAAGTGAACTAGAACGGTATAAAAATGCTTAAAGGTTTTCGTTTTCTCTTTTTTTATTTATTTTCTTTTCTGATGCAGAGCTGCAGCTCGGAAGCATTCTTGGTGTGAAATTATACATGATTCCTTTTCCAGGGAAGGGGTTTTTGCATCCACAACTGCATTTTTGACAATACCGTCTGAAGCTAAGGCTTTGTAAGGTGCCTCCAAGTATGGGGTTGATCCAGCCCTCAAGGGGGATCTCACCCTGAAGACAAGAAACAACTCGCTCTGCAAGCCACCTTGAAAATGAACGGCCCTACTGAGGCACAGTGGTGGTTTTTAAGCCATGGCATCAGAAGTGGGAACCCCATTCTAGAAGTGGGGATGTGGTGTAAGAGGTTCTGGAGAAGGAAGGATGGTGGGACGTGTATCCATTAGAGCTGTTTGGGCACCACTCAGAGACACCTCAAACTTAATCGGTCAAATTGAGACACAAAGTACTTGCTTAATGTAATGCAAACATCAGTGATGTCCAGCTTTAGGAATGGCTGGATCAAGGCGCTTCACACGGCTGCAAGTGCCTGCTTTCTTTCTCCCCCAGTTCTCTCTGTTAAACCCCTTGGGGATGGTCCACCTTCAAACAGCCCTCGTGAAAGCAAGAAGGCTACAGCAGCTCTCGACACGAAGCCGGATGTGCAATGCCTACCTCCACCTTTGGGCTCGTGTGAATAATGCTGCTATGAAGGTCCACAAACCAGTTTTTGCTTGAAGACCTATTTTCAGATACCTCTGGGGGGTTAGACTCAGTCTGGGCTTAGAGTCCCCACCGGAGAAATGAGAAGATGGAACCAGCTGTTTTCTAGAGTTATTCCAGCTCACATGCTTATGGATTCTGGCTTTAGAAAAAGTCCAAGTGGGAAAATGGGTTTGAGTTTGACGGTTGCAATATCTCCCCTTTTCTCTCTCTCTCTCTCTGTCTCTGTCTGTCTCTCTCTTCCCAGGGCTCCTCAAGCATGGGAATTTCTATCACTTAGGATAACTCCTGTCTTTCTCTGATATCCAGTTAGGTAGACGATGCAGTTTCTCCCAGTCGTGACGTTGCTGCCTTCACGTTGACGCAGACTCTAGTTTCATTCTCCTGATGTCTGAGCAGATGGGCACCTCAGCTGGAGACGAGTCCTTCTCTTTGATAAATGACCCAAGCCCATTGCCTGCCACCAGCTGTTCAGTGGGGACTGCAAAACGCCTTTCTTTAAAGCAAAATTGATACAGTTCACATAAGGCAAAATCGACCATTTGAAAGGGTACAACTCCATGACATTTAGCGCATTCACAATATTGTGCAACCCCCATCTCTATCAAGTCCCAGAATATTCTTGTCATCATTCCCAAAGGAGCCCCTGTCCCCATAAGCAGTCACTGCCTCTCCCCCAGCCTCTGGTAACCACTAATCCACTTGCAACTCCATAGATTTACCTACTCTGCACATTTCCTAAAATGGAATCACACACTATGTGGCCTGTGGTGCCTGGCTTCTTTCACTGAGCATCATGGAACGTGTGTAAGTGCCTCATCCCTTTTTATGGCTGAATAATATTCCATTTTGTGGATAAACCACATTTTGCTTATCCACCCACCATCCACCCATCCATTCGTCCATCTATCCATTTATCCATCCATCCATCCACCTATCCAACCATCCATCATCCTTCCATCCATTCACCTAACCATCCACCCATCCATCATCCTTCCATCCATCCATCCATGGACGCTTGGGTAGCTGCTGTGAATAATGCTGCCTTGAACACATGTGTATGATTTTCCATTTGAACATCCACTTTCCAGATACCCTTTGGGTCCCCGAGAATGTCAGCACTGAGGTCTCCTTCTGGGCACCCCCCTTTCTCCCCAGCACCCCAGGTGGGCAGGTGAATTTTGCTGTGCAGGTAAAAAGTTCAACCTTCTTTCTAGAACCCTAATTGACTTCTCCTAGCTTGTTTTTATAGCATTCCCTTGACTTTTCTTGGCAAGCAAACCTCTGTGCTATTCAAACTCACTCTCCTGGAGTCTCCTGTCTCAGCCCCCTTGCACATTCATCACCCGGGCACTGACTTGCATGTGCTACAAAGAAAAGAGCTCTCCACCCTCTGCAGAATGAGCCCTTCCTTGTCCCCACGTTTGCCAGAAACTCTGCAAGGATGGTGATTGGATAAGCTCACTCGGGAGGCGCTGGGACAGAGAGGGAAGGGGAAACGTGGGGATTACTGCAGCCCCGGGGAAGATTTATGGGCTACGGCCTCGGCAGCCCCATAAAACAAGGTTATGGCGGCTCTGGAGCTACTACTTAGCCCGAAGCAGAGGCGCCTGCTCTGACTGGCCGCTGGGTCTTGTCCAAAGCAGCCTTGTGCTTTGGCAGCCATTCCTACCACCCACCTGTGGGCAGATTCCAGGCTCGCTGGTCCTGGGAGAACCCATGGAGACGGAGGGGGGGAGGGACCTGCTTGCCACACAGGTGAGCTTTGTGGGGCCCCGAGCACACGCCCGCCCCCCTCCACCCCTCGCAGCTACAGGCAGGTAGCCTCCGTTCCATGTTGGCTAAACATTCAACAGTTTTGTCACCATCGTTTTGGAAGCTAAGGTAACATGCAACTTGTATTCCAACTACTTTCATTTCAGACAATACAGGTACATCTTTAAGGTAAATAATGCACACAGAGATGCTTTATCGGAAATGGGGGTCCCATACCGATGCAAGATGCAGCTGGGGTGGTCTCACCTTTTCATCATCCTGGTCTCCTCTACCTGTAAACTCTGAGTGCCTTGGAGAAACCACAGGCTGCTCCCGATCTTGTGATCACAGGTTGTTCATCGCCCGGATTCCTGGTCTTGGTAAATAGTAGGAGCTCGAGAAAAGCACGGAGCTCATCACCAGTGAAAGGAGCACATAAAACCTCCCAGGCGTCTGCGACAACCTTGCCAAACTTCACCACATACTGGAACACGCTGCTTGTTCTCCAATCTGTAAAACGAGCTGAGATGTTTTTTTTAAAAAGACGCGTGAAAGTACAAAGATGACAGAACCTGGGACATCTCATAAAGCAGAATAACAGAGAAAGGTAAAGGGGAATGTTTCTTTCTAAGCCGTCAGATGACGTAACCCTTGTCATTTTTCTAAAACATTGTCTATTTTATAAAATGTCATCTTTTTCAAAGTGTAGAGTCCCATGGAAGAAAGATCACTATTATTGGGGTCCTTATTTTATCAGCCGTAAAGAGGAGCCATGGATCATGGAAAAGCATCTTTATAGACCAGAGAGGAGTAAAGAGTGTTTATTTGAAATGAACCAGCGCACTTGCTTCACGCTGAAAAGTCCCGCTAAGGACGGATGTGCTCTTCACGCTGCAAGGGAAAACATGTTGTTTTAGTTTCTTTTTTTTTTTTTTTTTCCCCTGGAAGTCAGGCTTTGCAACCAGCACCCTTTGCTGGTTTAAAGAGCTGCTTGCAGCCTCAGCAGCTGCTGGCGGACCGCGTCCCCTCTTCAGATCACAGTTTACACACTCTGATTCATTTTCTCCCAAATCTGCTGCAATCACAGGAGCCGTGCGCAGGACAGGATCACAAATTCCAGAGATCAAATACGGTACCTGCCACGGGTGTGGGTTTCCTGGAGGCTTCAAAGTCACCCCTGACTTGATGGAGGAGAGATCTCACTTCTTCGTGACAAGCGGCGACCGTATGGGTGGTTCAGGTGACACACGCGCCGTCTCTAATTGACTTGTACAAGATAAAGAGGGAACAGGCGTGATGTGTATTTTCCCAGCTGCGGTGGGCGCTCGGTGGGTGTTCACAGTCTCTTCTTCCATCAAAGATGAGTCTCTACTGCTTTGGGCACTCTTGCTGAAGGGAGGAAGTGGCTGCCTGGGGTGGGCAGGCCCCTGCTGGCTGTTGTCTGCCCGCTGTGCCGCTGGACTGTCCCTTGAGAGCGGCTTGTGTCTGGCTGTGTGATCAGCTCTGCAAATATCCCTGGGGGTCCCACATTCTCCTGAATCTGGCTCTCACCTGTCCTGGGCTGAATTTATGTTCCCCAAGTTCATGCCCGTCTGGATTCTGGGAATGGGACCTTATTTGCAAACAGGGTCTTTGTAGACGTGATGCAGTGAAGGGTCTGAGATGAGGTCCTCCTGGAGGAGGGTGGCCCTACATCCAATGACAGGGTCCTTCTAAGACATAGAAGAGGAGAGACACAGACACAGAGGAGAAGCCCCGGGAAGATGAAGGCAGAGACAGGAGGCATGCGGCCACAAGCCCAGGGACGCCCGGAGCCCCCAGAAGCTGGAAGAGGCAGGAAGGAACCTCCCCTGGAGCCTCTGGAGGGAGCGCGGCCCTGGGACACCTTGACCTCGGATGTCTGGTCTCCAGGATGGGGGAGGATGGATTCTTGTTGTTTAAGCCTCCCAGTTGGTGGTCATTTGTTACAGTCGCCCCAGGACGCTCGCACACTACCTATAAATCATTAAATTGTGGCTTCAAACAGCAGTGCAGGACGAGGGCATCTTTGAACCCCAATCTCTGTGTCCAGCAGGCTGGCCCAGGTCTTTTCCTCCCAAAATAAGAGCAAAACCTCATTGTTTTCTACCAGCGCTCTGATGCTCCCAAACTGATAGATGAGGTTTGAGGGTGTCCAAAAGAGCCTCATGACCATTAGAAGAAAAAATCTAGCACAGATTCTTTACTATCTGTGAACATCAATTACATCTCCTTCATGATATGTGCCCTGACACAACTGGGTGATACGTATCACGTTAAAAAGTATCTCTTTCAATCAAGGAAAGGAATTCAGGGAAAGGAGAGTAGGTCAGACTTTGAAAAAAAAAAATTGGCATATTCGAAAGAAGAGCCAGGGCAGTACATTTGGCAATTACCCGATTTTTAGAAATTGTTTTCAAGGAGCCATTAAAAGTAACCTATTATGTAAAAAAGGTACGCGAGGCAAGTCAGCGACCCACTTTCTTCATCCATTAAGGCGCAAAGCATGTGTCCTCAACGGAACAGAAACCGTCCTTCATCCCTCCTCTCTGTTGGCTTTGTTTATCAAGCCACGGAGACACAAAAAATAAAACTCGTATGAAAGTCCGATGAAACCCACCCATAAAGCAGAGGTGACCTGGAACATCAGCCTTTCCTGGTTCCAAAATCATCTTAAATGGGACTGACATGCAAGTACAAGACGAGTCCTGTGGTGTGGACGACGGGGATCTGACACTGGGACTCAGGATTCCCCGCCGGGGATGCGAAGTGTGCCACCCTAGCAGCTTCGACTCTGACCGCACGGCGCACTTGCATGATGCATGCAGGACACCGGGAATGCTTCACCCGGCCCACCACACGTCACAGACGTTCACTGTCCTCAATTCAGAGCAGGTTCCTTAAAGGGGAAACTTACGTTTGTGGCGCTGAAGTCTATGAAGATATTGAACCAGTAACACATAATGTGTTTAAAAAGGTGACAATGTGAGAATTACTCAGTTGGATGAACGTGGATGGAACCCTAAGAAGGCGAGGTACCCTATGCAGGTGGGGTGTCTTATGTAGTTGGGGTGTCCTATGTAGTTGGGGTACCCTATCTACTTGAGGTGTCCTATATAGTTGGGGTGTCCTACATAGTTGGGGTATCCTATATATTTGGGGTACCCTATGGTATTGAGGTAACCTGTATATTTGGGGTATCTTATGCAGGTGCAGTATCCTATATAGTTGGGGTGTCCTATATAGTTGGGGTACCCTATGTGGTTGGAGTATCCTATATATTTGGGGGACCCTATGGTATTGAAGTAACCTATATATTTGGGGTGCATTACAAAGGTGAGGTACCCTATGTAGTTAGGATAACCTGTATATTTGGGGTACTTTATACAGGTGGTGTCACCTACGTAATAATCCATACCCCAGATACCACGGGCATGCTGTAAGCTTCCCAGAAATCTAAATGGAAATCCTATTTAATCAACAGGGGAAAGTTTTAAAATATGGGGCAAAGTTATGATCTCAACCAGGGTATATAAAAATAATCCTTAAATTATAAACTGTCTTGTACTGGGAGATATTGGAAAAGGACTCTTTTCATTGTGTTTTGGAGTGTTTTATTATACCTTCCAAAAGTCAGTGTCATGCACCGATGCTCTTTTTGCATGAAGTAAAGGTTTCCCTAAACTTGTAAACCGATGGCTCACTGTCATCTTTGAATGAGGCAGTAGAGGGATGCCAAGGTGTGAAATGCCAGGGAGGAGCAGGAAAGAGGCAGACCCCAAAGGGACACCTCCTCTCCACCACCTTCTCCACACCCCACAGACACACCACACTGGGAGTCTGACTCATGAATGAAGAAACACCCCCTGAAATCCCACTGTGGAACCAGTCACCCCAAGACACCGCCAAGAAGCTCAGGCTCTAGAAACATCTGTGCAAACCCCTTCCTGCCCCAGAAGTAGGCTTCCTTGCACATGTGACCCTTATCCATGGTACCTGCCCATACCTACCTGCTACTGCCACCAAGTCCCACCTTTGCTGAGTAAGAGAGGGAGGGTCTCAAGAGGAACATTTGAAGGGACATCCCCGTGGGGTCATCTGTGCCCTCTGCTGGTGGACAGAGCCTCCACTTAGTTTAAGCTAACGATGCCCTTGAAATCACCCAAGGTCAGGTGTGGAGGTGACCTTTGGGTCATCTGCCTCCACCCTGCACCTTACAGGTGAAGGTCTCTGTCCCTGGATGGGTCACGGTCACCTGATGAGTCAGCAACAAACTCAGGATGAGAAATCAGGTCAAAACCATGTGCTGGTCTCACTGGCGACCCTTCTCTTTGCCGGTTCCAGGTCTACTTCTGTGTTTCTGTGACAGGGGCTGAACCTGCTCCCTCCAAGAACAGGGAAAAGAGTTATCTCAAGAGACAGCAAGACAGCTTTCCCTTTGAAACTCACGCGGACGACGGTGTCCTGCCACAAACCCTGCTTGGAATCGAGGTGCCTCCTTCCTAATTGAGCTATTTGGAATTATATGCAAGCCCACCACCCTTGCCTCTTCTGCAAGTACAGAGGACAGAAAACGTTCAAACTGAGTGAAAACAGAAATTTAAGGAGATGGCAAAGTCCGTTCTGTGAGAACAGACATATGCATGTCTGAAAATCACTGCACTGTGCAAAATCTCCCTGTAACCACAGACATGATGGGGGAAAATGGGATTAGGGTCACTTAAAAAAAGATAGGAATCTAGGAAAAATGGTAGCATGCTTTTCTACATGCTAAAGGAGTAAGAAATGCTTCCATATTCCAATGCCCGTGGCACTTGATCTGAAAAAGGACGCAGAGTTTGCTTGTGGAATTGGGCATTGGAAGGGTTGCAGCCGTGGGTTATCGTGAGAACGTGGAAAGAGGGCTGTCTGGCTTCAGAGGGAAAGTTGAAACCCCAGATGTGGACGGGTGGGGCACCTTCTTAATACCCCCATGAACGGAGGGCGCTGGGAGATGCCCGAGGCGTGGGCATTCCGGTACGTGTTGTATGTGCATTCTTCTGAAGACTCGTTTCTACCGTGTGCAGTTTTCTGCATTCACCTAGTTTTTCTCTAGGATGAGATTTTGCATAAACAAATGCAAAACTCCCATTGTGTCCAACTTGTTTTTTTAATAGAGATCAGTTGCTTTGGAACAGATGCATATCTTCAAAACAAATTTTAGAGAGAATGGAGGCATGTGGTTTCACGTAGAGACCTCCTTTAGAAAATATTAACCAAACTCCAAATAAGTCCATGCCCAATGTCTCGGTGAGTAAAGGATGTGGCTGGAAGAAGCAGCTTGTAGGGGTTCCTTCAAGTTCTACGAACGTCTGCCTGGAATGTGGGTCCCTAGGGGGAGCCCACCTCCTCCGGGGCTGTGAAGCCCCACCTGGAACATGGGCCCCCCCTCAGAGTTCACCCCACGCCCCGACATCAGACTCATATACGCATGTTCACACACACCTACTCCCACATGCAGTAACTATGACAAGGTACTAACATCCACAGCAGCTGCGTGCTACTCTTCTCTCCCTTGACTTCCCAAAATTAAACCAAAAACAGTAAATCATGTGCATCTCAGAATTCATCTCTTGATACCATTTTTATTGACAATGCTGATGATTCTTCCAATTTATCTGGGAGGAAAACATCTACAAATGCAAATGCTAGGTGATGCAGAACACTACATGAAAAGGAAGTGACAGTTGCTATTTTAATTTAATTCAAAATGTTTCCAGGCTATTTTTAACTAATCAAGTCCAAATTGTAGCAGCGCCAAGAGCATGCATTGTTTAAGGAACAAAAGTGAAAACAAAATCTCCTACGGGCTCAAGGAATCCTAACATTTATACTGTGTGTTAAAGTTCATTAAGGTTACACTGGAATTATTTTGGATGTGAATCTGTATCGTTTCAATTCTGTGGAAACAATACCTGAACAACAACAACCCCCAAAAAATTATGGTAAAAGAAAAGCTTGCATGTGCAAATTGCTTATTTCTGGTAGACAATTTAAGAAAAATGTAGTCGCTGGAATCTTTTTTATTAGATAGCTCTCATTTCCCACATCTTCAAAGAATGATAAAAATGTTCTTCTACTCAACCATGCCTGCATTTTATTTTTAACAGAAGTGCTGGCATTTTGTAGGGAAATGAATGTTCATCCATCCTTTTATTGGCCCATGGAGGAAAAAAAAAAAAATCAGTAAGCCTATAAGGAAAGATTTAATTCACATTGTTGACGTATCATGTACATGCATTTGGTACACGAGGAAATAATGCAAGAATTGATGGGTCCGCACAGCACACTCATTATGCGGACGGCCAGCCAGGCCCCGTGCAGCAGAGCTAAGGACAGGATCCCAGCACCACGGCGGAAATATTTCATATACAAGAGTTCATTTTCATATGGCTTCATTTTCACTCGACATATTTTTGAGGGACTGAGGAGGAAAAAAATATATGCACACGTCTGAACAAAATATATTTTCGGTTGGGTTTACGGAGGAAGTTGGTAAATGGATTCGATGATCTCGTGGCTGGTTTTGTCTCAATTAAAACGGCATGTTGGAAAACTGCTCTATATATTCTACCTCATTAGAAGAAGTCAAACTAAAAAAGAGAGAGAGAGAGAGAGAGAGGTAGAGAGAGGCTCTCTACAAAATGCATTGTGTTGTGTGGAGAGAGATTTGCCTTAAAAACTAAATAAAAGAGAAAGGTCCACCTTACCCTGGTTGGAAAAAAAATAGGGGCATTGCAACACCGTTGACTGGGGTACTCCCTGAAGCTTGCAGATAATAACACGTACAAATAAACACAGCTGGTCCCCTGGAAGTCCATGGCATGTAAATATGCCGGCATCTCTCTTGTTACAGAAATGGGGGTATGTCAGGAAACAGCTTCGCTCTTAGGACCCACCTTCCCAAGTGGGAGGGGGCTGAACCCACCTCGTAGAAACATAATTCTAGAAACATTGCACCTCCTAGAAACATCGTTGGGGGTCACTCACTGTTATAAGATGCACCCTGGGATATTAACACGGAGGTGTGAACGTATTCTTGCCCACACGATTACTGCCATTTAGGTTTTTAAAGAGAAGAATTAAGTAGTGATTTCAATCCAACGACACTTAGGTTATCGAATGGGGCCTTTGAGTTCAACAAGTTGTTAAATCATAAGCCACAGAGTCGGAATTTTTTCACCTGAATCCTGTCAAATAAATTAATTCATTTCGGGATGAGAAAATCCACGAAGCAAGGAAGGGAAAATGTGAGCCCACTGTGGTTGAATCCCATTAGGACCTGACAGAGCCTGGCCTAACCATCTCATCAAGATCCTAGGAACATGTAGTAACGTAATGATCATTAGACAGCAACTGTCTGAAAACTCAAGCGTGACGGAATAATTGTTAATGATTTCATGTCAGGTTGGGAAGAAGTGGCGGAGAACGCTTGGGCGACCTCTGATTCAGACGCACTGTTCTGCTGTAGTTTCATTAACAGTGGGAAGAGACGCAGGATCTGATACTCGAGATGAAGGAAATGAAAGCAGGAGGGATCATAAATGCCTCGAAAAGCAGCGTTAAAATACAGTGCAGCTTGAGCAGGAAAATGGCGGCTGGCAGGGAAATGAGATTCAGGAGGGACCAGGATGAGGTGGTCAGCAGCTTTGGGCTGTCAGGGGACATGTGACTGTCCCCTTGGTGGAGGGAGCAGTTGATTTTGTGAGCTGAGGGCAAACAACGCCAGCTACACGGGATTGGGCATCTCCGAGGGGAAACACCCGGTGACCCCAAGCAAAGGGTAGCAAGCAAGCCCAACACCATATTTACAAATGAGGACCTTTACATGCAAAGCTTTCCAGAGGAGATAGGAGACATACAGTCAAGGTGAAATGTTTCTTCGGAGAAATAAAGACACCCCCTGCTGCTGAGTCTTCCGTCCTGGAGACGTTGCTCTCCCTTCTTTGTTCATGCAAAGCAGAGTTGCCACCTCCCTGCACCCCAAGACACACCTCTTGGGGAGGCCAGGAGGAAGAAGATGGTTTCTCTTGACCCAGCCAGTGGGGCTGGAAGAAGCCAACGGCCACCTTCCTGTAGGACCTGCAGCTCTGTCTCAAGCTTCAGAAGGTTTTGTGGACATGGAAAGCAAGAGGGCCACTGTTTGAGGGATGCTCGAGAGATTTCCCTAGGTTCGTTTCCAGTGAATCTTGTGGTAATTCCAAGTATGGCCTTACTGATGGGGATTCTGTAAAGGACACCCACAGGAAGTTCCCTGCTGACAAGGGATTAAGCAGCAGAAGTCCACTGAGAAGTAATTGTTATGCAAACTGGGAAGATTTGTATTAAAAGAACCCCAGCAGGGTCCAGATTGCACCCCCATCACATGCACAATCCCACCCTGATTAGTTCAACGTTCCTCTTTTAGCTGCCGAGTGAGGTTAGACGGACGATGCTGCCTTTCCCGTAGGGCCTCTGTGGGTGCCCCTCTGGGCCCCATGTCCACCTTTACATCATTCATTTTGCCGGCATAGCTTCATATCATGATGCTGGTCTCTCCCCAGGGGATGTTGGACTCTACATGAGGAAGAGGAAGATGTTTGTTTTATTTCTCAATGAGCAAAGGATGGATGGATGGATGGATGGATGGATGGATGGATGGATGGGTGGGTGGATGGATGGATGGGTGGGTGGATGGATGGGTGGGTGGGTGGGTGGGTGGGTAGATGGATGGATGGATGGATGGATAGATGGGTGGGCGGGTGGGTGAATGGGTGGATGAGTGGATGGATGGATGCATGGATGATGGATGGATGGGTGGGTGGATAGGTGGACGGATGGATAGGTGGGTGGAGAGAGGTTAGAGACACAGAGGGAGACTGTAAAGAGAACCTCCCCCCGAACTTGGCAGCCATGAGAGGGCTCTGAGACAGCTCCCTTTGGAAACCAGGTGGCTCTCCAGGAAAAGAGGCAAAATTTGCATCCAGAACCCCCTTAAGCAAGGGGGTCGAGTGCTTGGTCTCTGGACACACCCCACTGTCCATCTCACGAAACCCACCTCCAATCATTTACACTTTTGTAAACGTTAAGCTCATTGAAAAAGTTGCTGTTTAAAGGGTTACATCCAGCACGGTGTAATTTAGGCTAATTTGTGTGTGCTCTCTGGGTTCATAAACCTACTCATAGGATCACCACACTGAACCACAAATGAGACATCAAATTAACCCTAATTGGATTGTATTCAATTTGACTTTTTAAAGTCCTTGAAGCTCTGGGCATTGAAGTTTCAATATGGCAGAAAAAGGATAAAAGCAAGAATTGATTTTATTCTCCCTCCTCTGTTTCTGAGGGGTTTATAATTTCCTCTTAATTTGTGATGGACAGATATAATTGTCCTAATTTGAGAATGTTTTCCTGGTCCCATTTTCCTCTTTCTGCATGCCATAGCAACTTTATATCACGTCAGGGATAACTATCAACACATGGGTCAATCAACTCTTTGGGGGTATTTCAAAGATTTCCTGGAGCACTAATTTTCCAGAAGAAATTTAATCCCAACAATACTGTCCCTTTAATTTCTGCTTCTAAGAGGGGTCTTCGCCGTGGTATTTATCATGAGTTGCTAGAAACTGGCCGACATTATTTTTCTGAGCTTTTCTTGGGGAACTAACGACGATTTTATTCATAACGTAGAATTAAATTTTGCCCGATGTTCGGTTATGGGTTATTCTTTTTTTTAAATGTTCTTAAGTTTCTGAAAAGTTGCAGAATTATTATATTTTCAAAAGTAGTTTTGGAGTTTTAATATATCTAATAACATCAGATCAATACTGTCACTGCCACACAGTGTATTAGAAAAAGGAGAAAATACCCACATCATGAGAGTAAAGTGAATTTACTTGTGTGTCAGCCCCCAGAACTTGTCTATAATTGGCCAGAAGGCTTTCAGGGAGACAAAATTAATGTGTTGGATTTTAATGCCTGCAACTTTCTTCAATGTGGTAGAATACAAAAAAAAAAAAAAAAATTAACTATTTTAAAGCAACTATTTTGGGACACGTGTAGAAACGTCCCTACATGCAAACTTTTCATGCCAACGTTTTTTAATAAAGGGATACTCTGTTTTATGGGAACTGTGCCTTGTTTCAGCTTTATTAGGAGCAAATGGTTCTTATTTAGAACATTATATGCAAATATGCGGATTGTTGTTTCAATGCTAAATATGCCTGAGAGATGAATGATGTTTGGGTTTCCTTTTTCTGAAGATGTATCCAAGTTCTAATTTTACAAAGATTTTTATAAGCTGGAATTACCATGTATAATTTCTGGGACAATTAAAATTCTTGGCAGGGGTGCACAGGTCTAAAAAAGAGGTTGACAATGAACCCAGTGCGATCGGGTAGGTTCTCAAGATTCACCTCCCTCTGCATTTTTGGAGACAAATTTCAGCCGTCTTCAACTGAATTCTTGGTGTTCCCTTCTTACCTGTTTCTCTTTTCCAAGCATCTCCGTAAAGGCTCACAGTGTGTGCGCTAGCGTCCCGGGATCCCTCCTAGGTGGCTTTCCCATCCTCACACCCTTCATCACATCATCAGCGCCATCTCTCTACCTCAAAGCAGACCTCAGGTGGACACTTCCGTTCCACCCACTTCCACCTGGCACACCCAAGTCTGGGCTGCCATCTTCCCCGGCAGGGGCTGACCTCCCTTCCACAGCAATCCCTATGCACCTTTGGCTCTGCCTGAACATCTGTCCACCCTTTTGCCAATGTTATTTTCCTAAATATATTCTGGACCGTGTAAACTCTCCCGCACTTGGCCCTTTAATGGATTCCAGCTAGATTTAGTCAACAAGGCGTGTTTCTCACAATCTCTACCTCTGAGCCTCCAGAGCAAAATGCACTTCAGTGTTGACGCCAGGCAGGGAATTCTCTGTCCTCCTCCAATTAGGAGATTCACTGAGAAAACAAACAAACAAACAAAAAAACAAGGCAGGTGGGAAGGTAAGACTATCCCCAGCTCATTTTGGATGGAGTCTATGTCAAGGTCTTGTTCTTGGTTGCAGCTGAAGCATCTCATTATGCACCTGTGTTTAAAAATGCAACACTGTTCAGTTAATTCCCACCGATGTTATGTGCAGGCTGAACCCTTTACCATGACCACAGGGCACACACTTTCTGGTACCAGCCATCCTCACGCACCTCACTGCGCCACCCACAGAGGGATATAAACCGGATAGTTTTATTCTTGTCATTAACTGACTTGATAATAAATAGTTACACCTTTAAACTTGCACAATACACCTCAGTAAAATCAGGTAAAATCAGTTTGATATATTAAAGTTCCATGTAAGATTATGTTTTGAAAAAAAACCCACTGATAAAAAACTAAAAAGGTTTAAGGCTCACTGATCTAAAGAAAATAGTGTCTTTTACTGTAATAATAATGATGATAATAATATTATTTTTATAAAGTATGATTTTACCTATGATCTCCTTTGTTATATTAGCCCGACAAAATACGTAGGGTTGGAATAATAATTCCTATTTCAGTGCTGAGAAAATTAAAGCTCAAAAAGTTGAAATTTAAAAAAAAGAGGGGGGGGCTTCCCTGGTGGTGCAGTGGTTGAGAATCTGCCTGCCAATGCAGGGGACACGGGTTCGAGCCCTGGCCTGGGAAGATCCCACATGCCGCAGAGCGACTGGGCCCGTGAGCCACAATTGCTGAGCCTGCGCGTCTGGAGCCTGTGCTCCGCAACAAGAGAGGCCGCAATAGTGAGAGGCCCGCGCACCGCGATGAAGAGTGGCCCCCGCTTGCCACAACTGGAGAAAGCCCTCGCACAGAAACGAAGACCCAACACAGCCATAAATAAATAAATAAATAAAATTAAAAAAAAAAAAAAAAAAAAAAAAAAAAAAAAAAAAAAAAAAGAGGGGTATAAAAAGTGTGTTATATTTATGTACTGTTGTGCTTTGTACCAGTTAAAAGAAGTGAAACTGAATTTACGTGTACCGACGCGGATCAATCTAGAAAAACATGAGTGGGAAAAACCCGATGTCCAAGGGGTTTATACACCAAGTGGATACAACATGTACCATTCTTGTGAATTTCTAAAAATTAATAGACTTTATTTTTTTGAGCAGCTTTGGGTTTGCAGAAATACAAGGCAGAAAGTACAGGGTTCCCATGCCACCTCCCACCCCAGTTTCCAGTATTATTAACATCTTGCACTGATGTGGTACATTTGTTATAACCAATGAGGCAATATTGATAAATTATTAACTAAAATCCACAGTTTGCATGAGGGTTCACTCTTGGTGTTGGGCATTCTATGGGTTTGGACAAATGGATGACGACATGTATCCACCATTATAGCATCATAAAGAGTAGTTTCACTGCCCTAAAAATCCTCTGTGCCCCACCCATTCATCCCTCCCTCCCCCTCTTAAACCCCTGACAACCACTGACCCTTTTACTGTCTCCACAGTTTTGCCTTTTCCAGAGTGTCATAGAGCTGGAATCATACAGTATGTGACCTTTTCAGATGAGTTTCTATCTTATTTATGTGAATTTTTTAACACACCCAAAGCAATACTGCATGTTGCTTACTGATATACAAAAAAAGCATTAAAATTATAAAAATGGAGGTAGAGGAAGAACACACCAACTTAGGAGAGAGGTCACATCTGAGCGAGTGGGGGTCTGTGGTGACATGGAGATTTGCAGAGGGGACTTCAGCCGAATTTCTGTTTCTTAAAAGAGAGAGGGATCTAAATTCATCGTCCAGTCTGAGGAGAGAGTCCATAAGTCTCTGTTTTATCTCTCTCTGTGCCTATCAGTCTATTTGAAATGTTACACATCTGAGAAATATATCTTGGGGTCTGGTCCCAGGTTAAGGTAGAGGACAGAATGCTGGGCTCAGAGCCAGAAGAGCTGAATGCCCGACTTTGGGTAAGTCACTTCATTTTTGCCTCATTTTTCAGAGAGAAATAAGTTAGCTCATCTCTGAGACTCCTTCCAAGGATAGCAGGCTGAGATATTTGAAATCACCCTTGGTAGTGCCCCTTGATTTGGAAGGAGAAAATGGCAGATGGGTTGGGACTGAGTATTTTCTCTGAGAAGCCTCATGGCCTTGGAGAGCTTGGGGTGTGGATGATACCAGGGAACCCTGTCTCATTTCTAAGGTGAGGAGACTTCAGCTCAGTTCCTAGGTGACTGCAAGAGCTGTGATTGGAGCTATGAGTTAGGAGTGGCTGAACGCCACAAAGGACTTTTCTTCTTAGGACTGGCGTCATTCTGAGTCTGGGATAATTGGCTGGTCTATGTCCTGGTGCATCTTGATTGCAGATGCAGAGACACAGATTGTGCTCATCCCTTTGAAGGATGTAAAGATATCTGGGGTTCTGGCTGGTGGACGGGAGACCCAGCCTACCTGTCTCCTCCTTCTCTCTTGGACAGAGCACAAACCTGGTCCCCCAACAGAGAGACAGGAGCCGCAGAGGAATAACACGAAACAGAGGCAAGAAGAAAGCCAACAGCATCATGACAAACCCCAAGCAGGGCTGTCCCTGGGGGAGACGCTCTTGTCGCCGCAACCATCGTGCGAGGAGGAACGTAGCGACTGTATTTCATAAATTCCTTATTTGCAATTACATCCATCTTTTCACAAAACCTTGTTGAGGGAAATATCCTGCCCTGCTGTCTTCAATTCTTCCTGTAATCTCTTATGTGGGCGAGACTGTCTCACAAATGTCTCTATGCCAGTTTAATATAAAAATCGGGAGCATCCTTTATACACCGTCTCAAGACTCCAAGCCTCCGAATCGCTACTTTAAATGCATATCTGGCAACACATCCAATGACAGAGATTTTTAAAACCTGGGTTTTTCAGACAGAACTTTCTAGAGCATAGACTACTATTGGGAATAAAATATTTTAAGGGCGCCTTTGTCCCTCTAATGATTAAGAATTCTCCTTCCACAATGTGCCCTGTAAAGGTTTGCTCTGATCGCCCGAATCTTTACAGGGAGACCTGGACATCCCACTGGTGAGTAGGGCGATGATCTTTGAATTCACTCATCTCTCAGATTCTTACGGGTAAACATGGACATCCCACTTTTGGGTAGAGCGATGGTCTTTCAATTCACTGTCATGCTGTCCTTATTTCAATCATATCTGCCCAAATCAAAATTTCACTTTCGATCGCACCACTGTTTGATTTTTCCATCCGCGGTGACTTTTCCCTTGGCTCCCAGTTCAGTTTTCTCCCGTGTGCGCCCTCCTGGTGGGCGTGGTTCTAATTTCCCTGTGGAACTCCTTCTCATCCTCAACTTGTTATCTGCAGACGTTGAATACAACCAGCCGGGGCTGCCCGGAAGCATCTGCTTCTGGATCCCACACCCATCCCAACCCCCCCTCATATCCATCTGTGGGTTGGATGCCTCCCCTTGGGTGAAGAGTGAAATCAACACATCACTTTTTGCCCAGACTTGGAGTTTTCCATGTTTCCTGCTCTGGGAAGGTGTGCCACCCTCTACGGGGGCATGAGATGAAATCATTGAGGCCCTTCTAGAATCCTCCATCAGGCACCTTCTCTGTATGTCCAGTGGTCATGAGTATGGTCTCTGTAGAGTGTCCACTATCCAGTTAAGATTACAACCTGCAAAGGCAGAACCTCAAACACCAGCTTTCACCCTGCCCTCCGTGCAAGCTGGGCTTCTAAGGTAACCTTCAGGACACGGAGCCCCCAAAAGCCACAGACCGAGAGAGCTTGGGACCCCTTCCCCTCCTCCAGATTCTTCTGCCTCAGAAAGAAGGGCTCTATTTTGTTCTTAAATTGCCGCACAGAGTAAAGAATGTCTCACAAATCCTGAGTCTGGAGAGGAAACTAGTCAGGCTAACAGTAATTGAGAAGTTACAGAGGAAGTTCTAATTGTACTCAGATGTTTTGTAATTATTAAAATCTTGCAACGGAGCGTGTGTAATCATTTTGTGATGTTTGGGGCACTCCGACGTCACTGTCATAAAAATAGCTCTATTTGTACGGGAAAGGCCTAATGAAGTAAAAAAAAGAAAAGTTTGCTTGGATGTGTTCTTCATTAACCATGCTTCTGAAAGCCATTCGGACCTAGTTCATAACACGAGGCACTGTCCAGAAGTCTCTTAGCAGCTTCCTGTAGATGAAGTGGAAATGCATTTGAAAAAAAAAAAGAGCTCTTGCCCATCAGCTTTGGGACGTCAGCCCTCACGTGCCAGCCTCCACCTGGGAAATGTTGCGATGTTGTCCTGCGGGGGGCTTCATCCTTATCCACCTGAATCTGAACCTAAAGTTAGCCATCTTGGGCTGCATTAACAAAAAAGCACAGTCAGAGTGGCTCAAACATCAGAAATTTATTTCTCAGTTTCTGGAGCAATAAATTTCTCCAGAAATTTATTCCAGTTCTGGAGGCTGGAAGTCCGAGATCACGGTGTGGGCAGATTAGTTCCTGGCGAGGCTCTCTTCCTGTATTGGAGGCGGCCACCTTCTCTGTCCTCCCATGCCTTCTCTCCTATGCATGGGTGCAGAGACACAAAGACATCTCTCTCTCTCTTCCTCTTCTTCTAAGGCCGCCAATCTTACCAGATAACGACCTCATCCTGATGAGGTGATTTAATCTCCATCGCCTCCTAAAAGCCCTACTTCCACATTAACTCACACTGGGGTTAAGGGCGACACCGTATGAATTTTGGGGGGACACAATTGATCCATAGCCTTATATGGTAGAGAGCTCACAGAAAATCTTTGGATGACAAAGACTTTCCCCGAAGTCTTGGTCTTGGGAACACCGTCTAGCCTCATGTCGAGATCCAGTCTGGATTGGCCATAACTAGTGTAATTGTCAGCTATTGCCACAAGAACACTGTGTAACGAATCACCCTGAAACTCGGTGGCCAAAGGCAACATTTTTTCCTCAGAGATCAGTGGGTCAGTTGTAATGCAGTTGGGCTTGGTGGCACTGTGAACCCTGGGCTCCAGAAGCCAAGCTCCAGGGAGCAGGATGGCCCAGGTCTGCACCATGTATCTCTTAAGGTCCTGGCATCAGCATGCACCCAGGGCATGTGCCCTGCTGCTCACATATCCTTCTGGGGCCCAGGATGAAGGGACAGCAGTTATCCTGGGGCAGGATTTTCTGATGGGGATGCAGATTCACAAGGGGGCAAACCCAACCATGCAAATATATTTTAAGCTTCTGTTTGTGTTACCTCCACTGACATCCACGGGCCACATAAGTCACATTGCCAAGTGCATTATCCCATGATAGGGGTGAACGTGTGTATCACTGTAATGGGTTGATTGGTCCCCCCCCAAAAAGATGTTCATGTCTGAAACCCTCGAACCAGTGATGGGACCTTATCTGCGAAAGGGTCTTTGCAGATGTGATGCAGTGAAGGGTCTGAGATGAGGTCCCCCTGGAGGAGGGTGGCCCTACATCCAATGACAGGGTCTTTACAAGACACAGAAGAGGAGAGATGCAGACACAGAGGAGAAGCCCCGGGAAGACAGAGGCAGAGACGGGAGGGACGTGGCCCCAAGCCCAGGGATGCCTGGAGCCCCCAGAAGCTGGAAGAGGCAGGAAGGACCCTCCCTTGGAGCTTTTGGAGGGAGCACAGCCGTGGGACACCTTGATCTCAGACATCTGGTCTCCACGATGGTGGAAGATGCATTTGCGATGTTTTAAGCCCCCAGTCTGTAAGTCATTTGTTACAGCCGCCCTGGAAAACTCATACAATCACTAATACAGGATCTTGAAGAATTTAGACCAATAAGGCAAACCTTGCCGCCAGCAGCAGTATTATCCCTTATTTCTGCAGAAGGAATCTCTTCAGGCTGTTGTAACACAGGAGGTGGTGGTGGCCATGAAGACAGGGTTAGGGTTCATGTTTACAACCATGACCTTCGCCTGTTCTCACCACGGGGAGGGTCTCCAGCATTACCTACTGGGGCCTGATTTTACTTCAATAAAAGTTATCCTCATCTGAAGTCATCCAAGAAAAATCTCCCCCTGGTAACCATGACCCCGACCCGTGCCGAACCAAGGCACCATGTGGCCGCCTGGAATGATTTTCTGCGAATTTGTCTTGTGTATAAAATAGATACATTTTGATTACAATATTATTACTTTCCGTCCAGTATATTTTCTATTTTTCGTTTTACGGCTTGTCACGTAACTGCAATAACCACTCTCACGCAGCGGCACGCTCCCGGTAAACAGCACTGGAGATTGATTAAATGCCTCGGCTGAGTTTCACTATTTAATCAAGCCCTACAGTCATTTATTACATTGTATCTTTCAACCGATAAGAGCTGATCTTAAATACATTGATTCACGGCTCAGCAATGAGCACTCATCAATGTTTCAAATGTATGGTTTACATATTTCAGAAAATAGATCTGTTCAGGGAGCCGTGAAAAATCCCCGCTGCAGGAAGAAGACGGCGTGGAATGCGACACGAAATTAAGCCAGCATCCCTCCTTACCAGCAAAGCGCATATTGCTTTATACGGAGCCATAAATATTAAGAATCTGGAGGTGAATTAGAAAAATAAGTACTGAGCTGAGTAGAAGATTGATGACAGCAGGAGATGGAGTATACAGAAGCCTTTCAGTAACCACTCCCCCACCCCAAATCAGATAGGGTTTTAGACACCACTTGAGATGGGAAATCTTTCAGGCCAGGTAGGGGGCAGGAGGAATGGTTTACAGAATTTGTGGCCAGCACTGCATTGCATCCATGAAGTTGTGGACTTGAGAGGAAATACACTTAATTGAGCCATCCTTGGGGTAATACCAACCAAGTACACCATACCCATTGAGCGGGGCTTTTGTATTTCATGGAAAGTCAATACGAGGGATTTGTGATGACCCTCTGGGTGTCCAAGAGACTCAGCACAACTCAACACTGTGATGTTCAACCCTAGACATGAATGTATCGTCCAAGGCTTTCAAAGACATCCATTCTTTTTATCAGGTCCCCATCACAATTGTATCCCTCACCTCTTATTGTGCTGAACCATGTCCAGATACTATTGAGCAGGAGTTTACGATGTGCTGATGAAAGATCTTGCATATTTTGAAGAAGACACCGTGGATGGAGCAGTTGCTGCCAAAAGAAACTGGAGTAAATGCACGAACTGGGATCTCATTTACCAACAGCCGACGACTCCCAGTGCAATGTTAGTCTTGACATCTGATCATCACAATGGGGTGCTATGAATGTATTGTGGGTGGTGAAGATGTTGGTTTCCTTTGTCCTTGGAGCTGGAGCACCTGTGGTGAGCTGCCCTTTCTATACCAGTATTTTCTATAGAGAGAACCAAGTCTCTGGGCACTACTGCATGAAAAATGTTGACAAGGGAATGTTGTAGGTCAGAACATTCTAGGAGAGTTTGTAGAAAAGGTTAATGGTGTGTGGCTACCAGCACGTGAAAAGTAATTTAGATTTAGATAGATAGATAGATAGATGATAGATAAATAGATTAGATAGATAGATCAAAAGATAGACAGACAGATAGATAAATAGATTAGATAGATAAATAGATGATAGATGATAGATAGATGGATAGATAGATATAGATGATAGGCTATATTTAGATAGATGGGTGGATAGGTGGATGGATAGATAGATATAGATAGATACATAAATAGATGATAGATAAATAGAAAGAAAGAGAGATAGATGATAGATAAATAGATAAGATAATTAGAAAGATAGATAGGTGATAGATAGATGATAGATAAATAGGTAGATAGATGATAGATGATAGATAGATAGATAGATAGATAGATGATAGATAAAAATAGATCCCACCAGATAAGCCACCTAGGTGAGCAGAGGTGGTGGCCGAGGGTGAGGGGAAATTCTGGAACAGTCTGTAGAGCAGGAAGACAATGACATCTAGACCACCTATAGCTCCTCTTCCCTTTCCTCATTGTTTCCCCAGAAAAGACCAGCTAGAATCCTAGAGAATTTTACCCAGGTGGCATCAACTTTTTCCACGACCCAACTGGATCCCAGGGAAGGGTGGCCTGGAGTGGGCACTGAGGTGGGTCCCTCTATAGCCAACCTTCAGGGTCCAGCCACTCATTCTCCCAAGGGCTGGGCATATTAGCAGCTCCTGGCTCACAGCTCAGCTCCTGCCCCAGAAATTGCCCTCAGCTGAATGGAGCTGCCTCACCAAAGCTCACATCCTCTCCTTGGGCACAACCTGGGGTCCTAATGAGGGATTCCAGCCACAGAGCTCCTGGTGGGATTAGGTGGGGTTTTGGTCATAGTTGAATCACAAGCTATGTCCTCCATCTATCCAACCCTGCTTCCTTCACCCGGTTAGGATATTATTCCCAATCCATCTCTCACAACAACCGTCCTGCATCCTAACCTCCACCTCAGAGTCAGCCTCTCCAGAAACTCAACTTAATGTCCCAGGTGGGTGCCTGGTCCTTGGTTGACCATTAGTTAGGCATCTGTTCTCCCCTCTTGAAAGGTAAACTTAGTCAGAATCTCATCATCTTTCCAAGAACAGGCAGGATTTTCCCCCTCAGTAGTGAGAGGCATGAATATTTTCTTTGAAGACCTCTCCCCGTCCCTAATTTCTACAACCATTCCCATTCTTAGGGTCAACCTGAGTGGAGCCAGGTAGAGCAAAGAGTCAATTGCAGCCAGATTTTGAAGGTTTCTCATGCAAAATTTAATCATTGCAAAGCTCACCCTGGCAACAATCGCCTTGACACTGGGACATGGTTCAAAAATAAAATTCAAATGCGAACTCACAGAATGCTAATTGGTTCTGCAACCTCCCCCCCAAAAAATGTTCACACAAGTCCTCTGAGACCTTGAAATGTCTGCATTTCTTATGGCTCTAAATTCATTCCACTGTCATCTTTTATTCAAACCATGTTGCAATAGTTCTATTTTTGCATCACCCCCCCAACCCCCACCCTTTACACCGTGTGAGCAGTTCATCCATCCACTTGGGGTCAAATGCTTGCACACAGCTTGGTGAACACATGCTCACAAAGCAAAAAGGCCCTGTGAACAATATCAAAAAAGAAACAAAGAGGCAGTGGAATGTTGTGAAGACACACACTTCTCTCCCCACATAAACCTTGGACCATCCCAGCTTAAGATGTTTGGCATGAAGGGAGTCTTAACAGCGTATTTGAAGATTGTAAGACTTGTGGGCAGTGAGAAAATAACCAGATACCTTGTGAGTCCTTATCAATGAGCCAATAAGAGATAAACAGGGATAAAGGATAGACAACCAGCACAGCAGAATGTAAACCCAAGGACAGCCTCAACTAGGTCAATCCATTCTCCATTTGGCTTTAGTTGGGTCCAATGAGTTGGGAGATTCAGGGGTGTCGTGGGGAGGGGACCCAGACCTGAAGGCATCCAGCTAATTTAGCAAAGGTGACCCATCTGTCTAGCTGTCCAGAATGTAGACTCAAAGCTGTTTGATTTCATTCTTTCCAAGATGATGGTTGTCATCATCTTGTGCAGACATGGAGTGCCATATTGGAAGTCTCTGCTTGAGAAGAGAGATTGTAAATGGTGACCTCAGAGAAAGACTTCATCATAGGATCATAAAAAAGAGAAATAAGGGGTCTCCTGGTAAGGTCTGAAGTCAAGTTATATTGGGTCAGAGTACAGATGATGGAGATGTCCCCTTGGTCAATAGGGTAGTCCTTGGCCCTTGGGGACTTCTCAGTAACCTAATGAATGGTTTGACTCAGCTGGAGAAAGGGTGTTAAGACCCAAAATGTAGACCCCATTCAACCATCATCCACGGCACAGTGTACCCTGGTCATCAAAGGATCAGTCAGTGGTCCACGCAAGAGATAGATGGTCAAATTTGAAGGTTCCTGCCTCCATGGACCAAGTCCCATCACCTGCTCTTCTGGGGCCAGGCAACATCATCTTCTTGTGCAGCTGGCTCGTGGGGAACACATGCTTCAGAAGCTGACGCGAAAGCTCTATTTGTGTGGGAGGAGAGTCCTCTCTTAACACATAAGTCAGCGTAGACTCTGGTTCTGCCTTGGGCTCCCTGGGAGCTTTCTTGGGACCTTCAAGTCTGAACTACGTGGAGACACTAAGTTCATTGAGTTTCTAACTTGGGAAAATTAAGGTCAGAGTCAGGATTGAGTTGGCCCTACAAGGTGAACCCCTGTGTAGGTGGCAGCTGGCTCTCTGCACATCACAACCCCTCTTTTTATGGGTTTCCTCATGACCATTGACTCATCTACGGCATTTAACCGACATAAATAACTTCAATAATGGCATGTTGAGGAGCGCCTCACCGACGGTGTTTTTAATCCTTAGTCTACAGATGAGGCAATTGGAGTTCAGATGCCCTGCTTCTGCCACCAGCATCGTGACCTTGAGCAAGTAAGAAAATCCCTGTGCCTTGGTTTCCTATGCTGTATGGGGGAAAGACTATTGGGGTAAATGAAGTAGGCTATAATTTTTTTAAAAAAAGGAAAATAAGTGTTGGTGAAGATGTAGAGAAATTGGAACCCTCATATGCTGCTGGTAGGAATGTAAAATGGTGCAGCTGCTGTGGAAAAGAGTATGGAGTTTCCCCCAAAAGGAGAGCTTGGAATTACCCTATGATCCAGCAATTCTATTCTTAGGTATATGGCCCCAAAGAATGGAAAACAAGTGCACAAACAAAAACTTGTACATGAATATGTATAGCAGCACTGTTCACCACAGCTGAAAAGTGGAAACAACTCAAGTTTTTGTGAATGGATGGATGGAGAAACAGCGTGGGGTCCATCCACACAGTGGAATATTATGTAGCCATGAAAAGGAGTGAAGCTCTGACACAGGCTACCACGTGGACGGACCTTGAACACACGACACTCAGTGAGAGAAGCCAGACACAAAAACTGACACAGTGTGTGATTCCATTGTTAGGAAACGTCCAGAACAGGCAAATCCACAGACAGAAAGTGGGTGCCAGGGGCTGGGGGAGGGGGTGGGGAGTGACTTTTAATGGGGACGGGGTCTCCTTGGGGGGATGGGAATGTTTTGAAACTTGATAGAGGTGGCGGTTGCACAATATTGTGAAGGTGATAAATGCCACTGAGTTGTCCACTTGAAAGTGATGAATTTTATGTTACGTGAATTTCACTTGAATAAAACGGGGGAAAATGGGTATTCAGTGCAGGGCCGTTCCTGGTGCCAAACACATAGAGGCACCTTCTGGTGTTGGGTTGGGTTGGATGGGAGGGGGTTGATGACAGTGACTGTGGTGCTGACAGGTATTCGAGGTCAGACTTGTGAGCCAAGACGCTAGTCATCCAGCTCTGATTTCCCCAATGCTGAATTGGAGCTCTTTGGGGAGACCCGGTTTTTAAATAGCGGAAAAGCAAATCCACCTCCCTCACGTCCGTACCCTGTGTTGTAGGAACTTTGCTTTGGAGATCACTTAATTTTCCACCTCACGCCAAGGATTTATCCAACGGGGGTCTTCGTCCCTCTACAGTTGTGTATGTTTGGAGAAGATTTCAATAAAAACGGGCACTGTTTTTACCCATGTCTCAGTGCAGAGGTGAGATGTGGAAATTCCTCGTGGATATGCTGAAGGTTTTCGTCAACTCCAAAGTGATGGATGGACAGGGTCTCTGCCAACATGCGTTGATGTGAGAATTTATATATAGTCTGACACATCAAGACAAAAACCTGGAGAATAACTTCACTAGACCTACAGTCTTGGTCAATGCAAACATCCCAGGCGTGCGACCACGCAAATTGCAGAGAGCTCCGTAATCAGAAGTCCCCACGCTTGGTTTAATGCTCTGAAGTCAGGTCTGTTGACTGGATATTCTTAATAATTTTTTTGAACAAGAGCACCGTATGTTCACTTTGCGGTGGGCTCTGTTTCTGACCTTGAGTATAAAGTTTTTGATAAACGTAGAGCAAACGCAGTAGTTTAGTATTGAGCATAGACATATCTGAGATACGAATCTCTTTTTTTGGGGGGGGGGATTTCTCTTTATTTCTACCAATTTCTCTTCTACCTGAAGACTGAAGTATATATATATATATATACATATATACATATATATATATATATATATTTTGGCCAAGCCGCCACGCCGCGCAGCGTGTGGGATCTTCGTTCCCCGACCAGGTATTGAACCCGGGCCCTCAGCAGTGAAGGTGCTGAGTCCTAACCACTGGACTGCCAGGGAATTCCCTGAGATGTGAATCTTGATTAGTTGTCGGTACTGAATGTTTCCTTGTCGTCGGAGAAAGTAGTATGTGCTTAAAGTGAAATGTCTCTACTAACTAGATTTTTGGTCAGTCATACAGAATTTGGAACTGGAAATCAGAAATAAGAAGGGCGTGCCTTCTAAACCTTCATTGATCCCATTTGCTGCTAATGATAACTTGAAATCGTAAATCAAATTCACTTCCCAGGACATGAACGAGTTGGAAAGCATGAAATACCAAGCAACTAATATTCCCTATGTAGATATACATTTAATCTACAGTTGCACATAATTTTAAAGCTTTAAAAGGGAATGAATATGAAACACAGAAATGTGGAAAATCTGGATGATTTTAGTTTAAAAACATTAGGTCTTTTGGAAAATGGAATGTTTACCCTGACCCAGCAACCCTTGTCGGCCAATAATTTGCACACTGAAATAACCCTGTTCTTGACTCCTCTGAAATTGCTGCCCTGATCCTAGAAATACCCGAGGACTTAGATGGAACCCTTCCACACCCAAAATAAGGAACACGAAAATGGAGGTGAGAACCCACATGGAAAGTTAGGAGCTGGGGCATCTAAACGGGGCAAGCTGGGAAAACATCCAAAAGTTCAGACGCTTTCCTAACGTTATTCAGACTTTGCAAACTCACACCCTCTCTGTTGTTTTAATGTTTAGACTTTCATTTCCTCTCTGCTACTTTATTTCAACAGTGCACACTATGCAAGCAATCACACCACGAAGGGTAGTTATTGGATTTTATTGTTGAGAACCAGAGCACATAAAACACAGACGTGTCTGAACTTGCAGGGAGACGAATACTGTAATGCTACGTTCAAATTTCATTTGAGATCAGATGGGGGAGGGGAGGACATGATGGAAAGCGGGATAAAAGCAGTGATTTTATGAAACTGAGGAGTCAGTAGATCCTGTTGGAAATAGATGTACAAGTATGACATTTAAAGCTGTAAACACACCTCTCACAGATTCACGATACATTTTTTTAAAGTCTTTTTATTTTATTTATTTATTTATTTTTATTTTTTTGGCTTTTGGCTGAGATAAGTCAAAAGACTTATCTCCTAACCTCCTCCTTTATTTCTTCTTCTTCTTTTTTAAAAAATTAATTAATTAATTAATTTTTGTCTATGTTGGGTCTTCATTGCTGCACGTGGGCTTTCTCTAGTTGTGGTGAGTGGGGGCTACTTTTCTCTGTGGTGCACGGGCTTCTCATTGCAGTGGCTTCTCTTGTTGCGGAGCACGGGCTCTAGGCGCGCGGGCTTCAGTAGTTGTGGCACGTGGGCTCAGTAGTTGTGGCTCATGGGCTCCAGAGCGCAGGCTCAGTAGTTGTGGTGCACTGGCTTAGATGCTCCGCGGCATATGGGATCTTCCTGGACCAGGGCTCGAACCCATGTCCCCTGCACTGGCAGATGGATTCTTAACCACTACGCCACCAGGGAAGTCCCAGAATCACGATATTAACTGAAAAATCAAATTAGAGGTGAGCAGGGAAGGTGGGGAAAATAGCCAAAAGTGTTTAATTTTGTGTTGTTCACAGCCAAGAATCAAGAGTCTCATCTTAAAGTTGGAAAATCAGATGGAAGGATCAATACTGTGCAGGCAGCAGAATAGCTGGAATTAAGCAGGTGAGGATGGAAAGTCATGAGCTCCTGCACGTGACTCCACACCCACTGCTCCCAGAGCTGTGTCGGCATCAGAACAGATTTGATCTCTTTAGAGACGTCCACCTTCTTCCCAAACCACTGGCTCCCAGGGCAGATGCATCACCTGGCACAGAGCACCGTTGGCTACCTGCCCTCCAGGTGCTGGGTGGGCGGTAGGTCTTCAACCATTGACGGGTGACTGACGTGAGAGGCCTGCTTTGGGGTCACATGGACGCATGCAGTACACCCCCCAAGAAGTGGCTTCTCACCTGTAGAATACTAGTATTAACACTAAATACTAAACCAATACTGACACAAAACTGATTATTAATACTACATGCTAAACTAGTACCAAACTAACACTAAACAAAATACTGGTACCAGACTAATGCTCAACTAATTACTGGTACTAAACAAACACCAGACTGATACTAAACTAAATGCTAATACTAAACTAATTACTAGCAGTATATACTAAACTAAATACTTGTACTAGACTAATACTAAATTAAGTACTGATAATAAACTAATACTAAATTAAGTACTGATAATAAACAAACAGGAGATTAATACTGAAGTAAAAGCTAACACTAAACCAATTACTAATAGTAAATACTGAACTAATACTGAACAAAGACAAAACAAATACTGAATGGTAATACTAAACAAACACCAGACTGATACTAAACTAAATGCTAATACTAAACTAATTAGCAATACTAAATACTAAACTAATACTAATATTCAACTAATACAAAACTAATATTAAAATACTAATCCTGAACAAAAAGCAGACTAATACTACAGTGAATGCGAAACTAATACTAAATAGAAGACTAATACTAATATTAAAGTAATGCAAAACTTATACCAAACTAAATACTAATATTAAACTAATTAATAATACTAAATACTGAACTAATACCAAACTCAGTACTCATACCAGACTAACACAAAACTAGTCACTAATACTAAATACTAAAGTAATGCAAAACGAATACAAAACTAAATACCAATACTAAACAAATACCAGACTAATACTAAAGTAAAAACCAATATGAAACTAATTATTAATACTAAATATTGAACCAATACTAAACAAAGTACTAATACTAGACTAATATATGATTAATTACTGATACTGAATACTGAACCAATACAAAACTAATACTAAAGTAAATACTAATACTAAACAATCAGCAATACTAAATACTAAACTAATATTAAACTAATACAAAACTAATACTAAACTAAATACTAATACTAAACTAGTTAATAATACTAAATACCAAACTAATACTCAACAAACACGAACTAAATACTAATATTAACCTACTTACTAATAGTCAGCACTAAACTAATACCAAGCTAACACTAAATATTAATACTAGAGCAATACTAAACTAATTACCAACACTACTAAACTGCACTAATACTGAACTAATACCAAGCTAATACTAAACTAAGTCCTAATATTAGACTTACATCAAACTCACCTCTGCACTACATAGTATTATCCATACTCACCTACTGTAAAGTCACACCCTAGCAAATACTAACATGCATCCTACTGCCCATGTCCTGGAGGAGAGCTTTTTCTATGAAGCTCCCCAAATAAGTGCCAGGTCCCTCCCGGCCCCTCCCCACAGAGCCCCTGTCTGCAGCCAGCTGAGGGCGGGAGAGACAGGAATTGTCTATGAGATGCTCACGCCAGTGTGTTGAAGGCACATTTTCTGTTGCCTCAGAATTTCAGCTGATTCTCCAAACCGAGAACCGATATGCAGAGAAGCCCCCAGTTCTGGGGGATTTACCAAGACTTGAACCATTTTATCCCCCTACCAGCAATGGAGCAGGGTTCCGACTTCACATCCTCACCAGCACCTGTTGTCTTCTGCTTTTTCTTTTTTAAAATTATAGCCATCATAATTAGTAGGAAGTGATTTAAATTTGTATTTCCCCAAAGATGAGGAATACTGAGTATCTTTTCATATGAGTATTGGCCATTTGTATATATTTTTTGAAGCAGCATCTCTTGAAGTCCTTTGCCCATTTTTAAAAATCGGGGGAATTCCCTGGCAGTCCCATGGTTAGGACTCCATGCTTTCACTGCCATGCTGTGCGGCCAAAAAAATAAAAATACATACATAACATATATAAATAAATAAATACATGCATACACACATACATAAAATAAAAATGCATTGATTTATCAAAATAATTGGGTTGTTTGTCTTTTTATTGCTGAACTGTAAGAGTTCTTTAATACCTTCCAGATACCACATCTTCATCAGATAAGTTACTTGCAAATATTTTCTCCCAGACTGTAGGTTGTATTTTTACTTCTTGGATAGCATCATCTGATGCACAAAAGTTTTTAATTTTAATTAAAATTAATCTATGTTTTCTTTGGTTGCTTGTGCTTTTGGTGTCATACCTAAGAAACCATGAGATAAGCTTGCAATAAGCATTGGTGTCCACGCCCATCATTTACGACTCATGCATCTTATAGGTAAGCTGCTTCTCATCCTTCTGGGGTATGGGTAAAAGGATGCAAAGTGGGTTCTCACCACATCAGAGGCGCGCATACAGACATGCAGGCAGGACCTCTGATTGGGTGTCACACCCCCAGCTAGTTATTTGAGCCGGATTTTCTACACTCTGCCTCCTGTTAACTTACCCCAGAGTCTTTTAGTGGGATTCCTGTGTTGAAAGAAAACCCCCTCAACCCTGACGCATTCATTGTTAAATTAATTCTGTTTCAACATGGCGTATCCGCTAGTTGCATTTCAACACTTGGCTCTTAAGGACCCCAAAGGGCTCGTGGGGAAGGGTGAGTCCAGGACTGAGCAAAATCCCTAGTCAACCAGTGAGAGGTTGTCTGAATCCAATCGATTAAAGAGAAACCCTCGAGTTCTCACATGAGAACCAGCAGTGCTGGCGGTTCTTTGCCCATTCAGATCGTACCCTACACTGCCCATTTATGGTGGAACTACACACTGGGAGGTTAGCAACTAATACTCTTAGATTCCTTGGGTATACACACTACTGTATATAAAATAGATAACTCATGAGGACCTGCTGTATAGCGCAGGGAATTCTCCTCAATACTCTGTAAAGACCTATATGAGGAAAAAAATCTAAAAAATGAGTGGACACATGTATATGTATAACTGATTCACTTTGCTGTACAGCAGAAACTAACACAACATATAGTAACTAAAGCAACTATACGCCAATAAAAATTAAAGAAAAACACTCCCCTGATGCGGTGAGTAATTGGTGTTGTTGAAGATAGCTCCCCACGCTTGGTCTATGGTCACCATTTGGAAGACAAAACCCGTAAAGAAATGCTTGTGATTTCGCAGGGTGGTTTTAACAGATGTAAGACCACCACCCTCCCAACACCTGTAACTGTGTAGATACACACCCGCATATGTAGATTGGATGTTAGAAGATCATTACATAATTAAGGTTGGATCAATCGTCCTTTCCCCAGGAGAGTCCCCCTTCTGGGAGGAACTCATCACATATAAGGAGCCCAACAGCATCAATCAATCAATACTTGATCCCTATCCTTTAGCCTCTGTAGGTGAAGTGCAAACACTCACAGCCCCAAATCAGCTTTCCCCTCATTAAAAAAAATCACATTATTAATTAGCAGGGCCCCTTGGCAGTCTCCTGAGAAGGAGCTACGCATATCTCTTTTCTGACGTGGCTACAAATACAAGCGGATGGGTGCCGGCAGGGGGAGAGGGTTTAAATAATTCAATACAAACACAAATTAAGTATGGCGAGACTTCCTTAAATCCAGCTCACGCCTCGTTACTTTAATTTTTATTTTCAATCCTCGGAACACATGACGGACACCCAGTAATTGCCTCACATAAGCATCTGAGTCACTCGTGTGGAAAAGCTGTTCTCTTCGGGGGGGCCGGGGTTGGGGGGGACTTGATGGGATTTCTCAATTTTATGATAATGGGTCTTTCGCAAAGCATGGGTAATAAAATGGTAATCGCAAACATAAAAGAGCATTAACCCCTTCAGACGTGGAGGCACGGGGTTGGCATGACTCCTTAATTGGGGTTTGATCTAAGCAAATTGCATTACTGAATTTTATTAAATAGTGCAGATGCCAGGAGTGAATTATCACGGAGAGATGAGACGACAATTACCTTGAGAGGAAACCTCCCTCGGAAAGTGTTGGGGACACTGTTTCTTTTCATTCAAAATATGCCCGGTGTAAAAGATGGTAAAAGTTTGAAGTATTCTGTGTACAATTACATATTCTAATTTTAAAGCTTCTAACGTATTTTATATGCTATTACGTCATATATTCCAGATCCCCAATCATCTATCGCCTATGAACGGATAAAGCAAATCCTAAGAGTTCGTGTCATTAGGAAGGTCTCTATAAGAAAATCTGCTTTTGGTTTCTGGGTGCCTTTGACTGCTCTAAGGTGCGGGCAGGAAACGTACAGGGTGAGGTGAGGGCGTCATATCAGCACTCAGAATAAAAGACACCAAAGACTGATCGTATCTTGTCCAGAGGATATTGGGACCGATCAGAAGGGCTGCCTCTGATCTGCAATGAGGTAAGAACCCACACCAACAGTGTAGGGAATGGAATGAAATTCATCAAATACGGCAAATCTGTGACTTCTACTACAGAGACAGAGAGAGAGAGAGAGACTCTTGTGTTATCTTCAGAGGAAACCAGAGCTCGGAGTCAGTGTTCCAAAAACCGATTTTAGAAAAATTAAAAAAAAAAAAGTTTTAAATTCTTTGTCTTCCCGTGCAACGTGTATTTCTGAGTACCCAGACATTACAGGAAGGAATGATCTTTTTTCAACAGGAGAATTCGGGCTCAGAAATGCAGAATAAACTATGGAGTTGTGCATCTCCATGATAGAAACCCAATGCAAGACAAATCTGCATGATGATCTTTCATGGGTGTTTAAACCGTCCGAGGAAAAAGAAAGATGGGGGACTTTACAGTGCCTGGATCGGCTGGCCATGCCAGCTACTAGTGATAAAGCTCTAATTAAGGATGACATCCCAAAGAATGGATTCCCCGGACATCCTGCCCCATGTGGTGTGATGCAGCAGGAAAATTATTCAACCTGAATTTACCCGGCTTCCATATCCCACTCCCAGTTTGCAGGTCATGGGAGGGTCAGAGAAACGTGTTCCACGAATTCAATCCACCCCGTCAGCTTGTGGGAGACACCACACCAGAAGGACACCGTTTTCAAAATAGCTGGCAAATAACACAGTGCAGAAAGGGTTGAAAAGATACGGAATCCATCAATGGATGGATGGATGAACAGCATGAGGTCCATCCACACAGCGGAATATGACTCAGCCATGAAGAGGAGTGAAGCTCTGACCCAGGCTACCATGTGGATGGACCTTGAACACATGATGCTCAGTGAGAGAAGCTGACGCAGAAGGACACACAGTGTGTGATTCCATTGATAGGAAACGTCCAGAACACGCAAATCCACAGAGACAAGAAAGTGGGTTAGTGATTGCCAGGGGCTGGGGGAATGGGATGGGGAGGGACAGCTTAAAGGTTACAGGGTTTTACTTTGTGAAGACAGAAATATTTTGAAACTAGGTAGAGGTGGTGGTTGCACAAAGCTGTGAGAGTCCTAAATGTCACAGAATTACTCATTTTTAAGCGGTTCGTTTTGTCTTGTGTCAAATGCACCTCAATACATTATATTTTTTTACAAAAAGACTTGGAATAAATGGATCAGACGTGATGGGGTGATCTTGTTTGGATGCTGACTTGCACACACCAAGTGTAAAAATCCATCTTGGAGTCCATGGTGGAAACTTGCATCTCCTGGGGGAGTACGGTTTGTCTTTAAGGCTTGATGTGGTACTGTGATTACGAATTAAAAGATACTATTATCTGTTGGAACGACACCCTAAACTAATTATAGGTAAGATGATGTAATGTCTGGAATTTGCCTTCAAAGAGCACAACAGTGAAAAGGATGGGAAATGAAACGGGTTTGGCAACACATTGGTCCAGGTTGAAACTGGCCACAGGCAAATAGGGCTTCATGACACCATTTTTTTTTCTTCTAATTCTGGATTTGGAAATTTGCATGCTAAACATGTAAAGCTATGTGTGGAATTTAGAGTCACTTATTCACGCCACGAACTTCGCTTAGGTGCCAAGTACACGGTATGTGTACACCAGACGTGGCTATAATAAAATTCAGGAAGATAACAAGTGTTGGTGAGGACGTAGACACATATGACTCTTGCTGAGAGGAATGTGGGATGGGGCAGCCTTTCTGGAAAACAGTATGGCGGTTCCCCAAAACTTTATACATGGTGTCACCCTACAGCCCAGAAACCCCACTCCTGGGCAGGACAGACGCTCTCTTTGACCAAATTCCAAACAATCTCCTCTAAGCCCTCTTTTCAAGACAGCCTCAACCATCTTCCTCCTGCCGAATCCAGACTGAGCAAGGGTCCCGCTATGTCAATTGAGCCAGCATCCCTCTGCACTTCACATCTCCTGTAAGTCATTCTCCACCCACCGACCCCCTCACTCTGCCTGTGGGCTACACATCCCCAGCTGCCTGCTGTGTGCAGATGGGAGACGCGTCTCCGTCCAGTACTGTGATGGTCTCAACACCTATCACAATAATCTTGAATGAAGTCTTCTTTACGTCTGAACAAGGGTCAGAATAGATTTTTTTTCTTTAAAGCGTATCATCCAAAGGAATTGAAACAGGGACTCCAGCAAATACTTGTACATGCATGGTCACAGCAGCACCGTTTGAAGTAGCCATACAGGTGGAAACAACCCAAAAAGTCCATGGATGGATGAACAGAATGGGGTCCATCCACACAGTGGAATATGACTCAGCCATGCAAAGGAGTGAAGCTCTGACACAGGCTACGATGTGGATGGACCCTGAACACATGATGCTCAGTGAGAGAAGCAGACACAGAAGGACACAGTGTGTGATTCCGTTGATAGGAAACGTCCAGAACAGGCAAATCCACAGACACAGAAAGCATTTTCGTGGTTACCAGCAGCTGGGGGGGAGAGGAATGGGGACTGCTCATGGACATGGGGTCTCCTTGGGGTGCAGAAAATGTTTGGAAACAGAGGTGATGTCACACAATCTTGTAAACGTACTTAACGCCACTGAGTTGTCCATTCTGCCAACTGCCTCAGAGCACAGGGTCCAGGGGCTAAGGCAGAGTCTAGGCTGCTGGAGGGTGGAGGGCACAAAGGTGGGGATGAGTGAGTGACTGTGGACCTCCAGCCGCAGCTAGGGACAGGCAGAGAGTGCCCAGAACCGGGAGGAGGGCAGGGCCACCCAGCAGTCTTCCTATGGTCCCCGCAGCCCTGGGTCATTGCCCAGCTGCCCTTGGGTTCTGCTCAGCACGTGGTCAGTGCTTTCTGCCTCGAGACCTGTCTGACTGTCTTGGGTCCAGTAAACCCTGAGATGTCTGGTGGAGAGGCTGGGGGGTGAACAGCCACTAGAGGGAGCTCAAGGTGGAGGGGGAGGGGAGACCCCAGTCCAGGGACCAGGTGCTGTGGTAGTTCACTGACGTGTCAACATGCCTGGGTTCACGGATGCCGGGTCCCTGGTTAAATGTGATTCTTGGAGTGTCTTGGAGGGAGTTTCTAGGTGAGATGAGTGTTTGAATCAGTGGACTGAAGAAAGCAGATTGCCCTCCCCAGGGTGGGTGGGCCTCGTCTAATCAGGTGAAGGCCTGGCTAGAACAAAAAGGTGGAGGAAGGGAGAATTCACTGCCTGCGTAGGTGCTGAGCTGGGACATCCATCTTTGCCTGCCCTCCACCCTCTGGCTCCCAGGCCTTCAAGCTACACCACCTGCTCTCCTGGGTGTTCAACTTGCAGACAACAGATGGTGAGACCTCTTGGCCTCCATAATCATGTGAGTCAATTCCTTGTAATAAATCACTTTATATACATATATGATATATCCTACTGGTTGTCTTTCTTTGGAGAACCCTGACTAATAATTTATCTATCTATCTATCTATCTATCTATCTATCATCTATCTATCTATCATCTATCTATCTATCTCTCTTTTATCATGTATCTATCATCATCTATCATCTCTCTGTATCTACATATCTATCTATCTATCCATTTATTTATTGTCTATCTGTCTAATTATCATTTATCTATGTGTCTTTATGTATCATAGTCTATCTACATCCATCTATCATTTATCTATCATCTATCATCTCTATCATCTATCTATACCTACATCTGTATGTATAGATCTTGTATATCTATAGTGCATGTATATCTATATTTATAGCCCATCTATTTACCTATATCTACATCTATATATTATCTATGTATATCTATATCGTTTAGGTATAGCTACATCTCCATCTATATATCATCTATCTATATCTACATCTATATCTATATATCACCTATCTATATCTATATCTACATCTATATTTATATCTATATCATCTATATCTACATCCAACTGTCTCTGTTTCTCTGGAGAACTCTTTCTGACACAAGGTGGTAGGCATTGACTTCATCCCCAAGCTTGGGTGTGAGGGCTACCACTTCAGTTCTCGCATTTGGAATTCCTGCCGTGGATTTACACATGGGAGGTGGGAACAGACTCTAGAGGTGGGGTGGGGGGGGAATGCCATACAGAATTAACTTTGCCCATGGACAGGTCTGGTTTTTGCCCCCAGCTCCTGGGACGTCACCTCTGAGCCCTTGGATGTCCTGCTTGATAAGAGTGTCTTTGTTTACTTGAAGCCTTGGGCCTGATGGTCTGGGATACTATGTGATTGAGGGCACGTGGTCTCAGCTGGACCTCTGGAGGGGCTGGAGTCCAAGGTCAGTCTCATGGGCGGTCAGCCTTGTCCCCGTGACCAATGCCCATAAAAAGTCTGGACATCAGATGTTGGGTGAGCCTCCCCAGGGGCCATACCCCACGTGGATCACACACAGTCCTGGAGGAGCAGGCCCTGTCCATGACCCTGCTGGGAGGGGCACCTGCAAACTCATGCTTGGTGTCTCCTGGACTGTCCCCACCCATGCACCTCTTTCCCTGGGTGATGTTTAATCCATATCTTGTCACTGGCATAAACCATAAATATAAATATAACAACTTTCAGCAAGTTCTGAGAGTCCTAGTGAATTGTCGTACCTGAAGGTGGTCTTGGGGACCCTACCTTGTCATTGGTGTCAGAAGTGGGAGCGGTCTTGGGGACAGTGCCCTCTAATATCTCTGAGCTACAAGGTCTACATCAGGCAGCAATCACTCACGTTGGTATAAACACCCAGGACGTGGACCCCTTTGGAGTAGAAACCAAGCTGTGTAGTGCTTCCAGCTTCCAGCTTGGGCTTTGAAGCCAGGCACTCTCAAGGCAAATCCTGGCCAGGCTTGGAGATTATTTATGACCCCAAGGAGGTCAACTATCGGAGACCTCGGTCTCCCCATCTTTAAAAGGAAGCCTCTCCACCTGATGATCCCCATGCTGACTTCCAACCTTAACATCTGAACTCTGAGAAAACCATAATTCAAAAAGACACGTGCACCCCAGTGGTCATTGCAGCACTATTCATAATAGCCAAGACATGGAAGCAACCTAAGTGTCCATCGACAGAGGAATGGATAAAGAAGATGTGGTAATATACACAATGGAATATTGGCCACAAAAAGGAACAAAATTGGGTCATTTGTAGAGACGTGGATGGACCTAGAGTCTGTCATACAGAGTGAAGTAAGTCAGAAAGAGAAAAACAAATATTGTATATTAACGCATATATGTGGAATCTAGAAAAATGGTACAGATGAACCTATTCTCAGGGCAGGAATACAGACACATGTAGAGAACGGACGTGTGGACATGGGGAGGAAGGGGAGGGTGGGATGAATTGGGAGATTGGGATTGACACATACACACTTCCATGTGTAAAATAGGTAGCTAGTGGGAACTGCTGTATAGCACAGGAAGCTCAGCTTGGTGCTCTAGGGTGACCTAGATGGATGGGATGGTGGGAGGGAGGTCCAGGAGGGAGGGGATATATGTATACATGTAACTGATTCACTTTGTTGTACAGCAGAAACTAACACAACATTGTAAAGCAACTCTACCCCAATTAAAAATAAATAAATAAATAAAAGCTAGTCACTTCAAAAAAAAATTTGAATTCTGTTGACATTTGAGCATATGTTCACTTAGAAACTGCACTTGCACAAACACACAGCAGATAGATTCATATGTTAGAGGCTGTTGGCTGCATAAGCGATCAGATGAACTTCCAGGTCCTGGAAACCCAGCTCCGTGTGCCCTGGGCAGCTCCCGGACCTCACACAGGTGAGCACACCTCTGTGCATGGCTCTCTTTTCCTTACCTGTCCAATGGCCCCGACAGGAAGCTGCAGTGTATCTGTCGGCACTCGTGGCTCTGGGCCACAGAGATCCACCCCAGCTGGTCTATGCAGAGAAGGAATTTGTTAAAGAGTATCCGATAGCTCGCTTCCCATCTACAAGGACCTACATGGGCACCAGGGCTGGAGGCTAATGCGTGATGGGGAGAGGGGTGTACAAATCACCCAGGGCTGTCCTGCCTGCTGGGACCCTAAACAGGCCACCATTTGCCCCATCAGCCCTGAGATCAAAAGAGTCCCACGTCTATCCCTGCAAGTTGGGTACCTAGCTCCACACAAGATGGGAAGGATTCCCACTGGCACCTGCCTCTTTGTTCTAGTTTCTGGAAAGTAAGTTCCAAGTGGTGTTCTAATTGATAGATGTTGTCCCAACGAAGGCAAGAACATCTGATAATGTGTTGGACATTTTTGGTCTCACCACCTGGAGGCAGAGGGTCCTCCTGGCACGTGGTGGGTGGAGACCAGGGAAGCTGCTCCACACCCCCCAGGGCCCAGGACGCCTCACATCAGAGAGTCCTCCAGCCCCAGATGTCAGTGGGGTGTTGCTGAGAAGCCCTGCTTTAGCATGAGAGACTTTCTATCAATTATCATCTATCTATCTATCTATCTATCTATCTATCTATCTATCTATCTATCATCTGTTATCTATGTTTCGATTGTCTATATCATTTATCTATTTATTATCTATCATCTATTTATTTATCTATCATTTATCCATCATATCTATCGATTGATCGATCCATCTATCCATCATGTAACTTTCTATCTATGGCAGTCGTTTGCAACCAAGGACAATTTAACCCCCAGTAGACACTTCTCAATATCTGGAAACATTTTTGGTTGTCACACTGGGGAGGCGGAGCTCCTGGCACCTGGCGGGTGGAGACCAGGGAAGCTGCTCTACACCCCACAGGGCCCAGGACGCCCCTCATCAGAGAGTCACCCAGCCCCAGATGAACAACTCTCCAAATTGTCCTTCTAGAGTGGCGTTCATTCCCACCAGGGACCCATGTTTCCTCAACCTGGGACCCCTTTCTTCCACACATCTGTGTTAAATGGCCAGAGTTAAGGTGTCAGTCTCATGGGATGGCGTTCTCTACCAGCCAGGTCTGTGGGTCAGATCTGTGGCCTTTGACCTTGTCAACACCAGCGGGTCATCACCAGCTCAGCCCCAGGCCCCCTGTTGTCAGGGAGGAGGGCCACCCATCACCTGACTTCAGCTTCTCAGCAGCCTTCTCAACAAGGAGCCCACGTTCTACACTTTTAAACAACTGAGATGAAATTCGCACAACTTAAAATTGAGCATTTTATTTTGTTACACTCTCTATTTAAAAAATTTTTTTATTTTTAAATTTTTATTGGAGTAGAGTTGATTTACAATGTGGTGTTAGTTTCAGGTGTACAGCAAAGTGAATCAGTTATACATATTCATGTATCCACTCTTTTTAAGATTCTTTTCCCATATAGAGTATTACAGAGCACTGAGTAGAGTTCCCTGTGCTCTACAGCAGGTCCTTATTAGTTATCTATTTTATATATAGTAGTGTGTATGTGTCCATCCCAATCTCCCAATTTATCCCTCCCACCCCCCCCGCCCTTTCCCCCTTGGTAACCATAAGTTTGCTTTCTACATCTGTGACTCTATTTCCATTTTGTAAATAAGTTCATTTGTACCATTTTTAAAGTGGGTAATTCAGGGGCATTTAGGGCACTCATGGTGTTGTGTACCCACCACTTCTATCTGGTTCTACAACATTCTTATCCCCCAAAAGAGACCCCATTCCTATTAAAAGTCACTCCCCATCCTCTTCCTTCCATCCCTAACACCACTAATCCGGTTTCTCTCTCTGTGGATTGGCCTGTTCTGGACGTTTCCTGTCAACGGAATCACACACTGTGTGTCCTTCTGTGTCTGGCTTCTCTCACTGAGCATCGTGTGTTCGAGGTCCATCCGCGTGGTAGCCTGTGTCAGAGCTTCACTCCTTTTCACGGCTGGGTATTATTCCTTGCGTTCATTTAGGAAGGGACCTCTGAGCAGCAGCTGTGCACTGGGGAGGCCCTGCCCACTGCGGGCACACAGCCTACCCGGGCTCATCCCAATCACCCCTCCAGACACCCAACCTCTCACCCCCTTCCCTTCCCCTCCTTGATGTGCAAGTCGACATCTAAGGTGCCTCAGGCTTCAGCTCCCAGATACCTGTGTTCTAGTGCCGTTTCTGGCCTGGAGTCTCGGGGAAGGGCAGCAGGGCGAGAGTCTCATAAAACCGTAAGCGAGGCCGGGGGCGTGCGGAATCTGCGGGCCATCTGTTGCCGAGGGCAGCCCGCGGCGACCTGCCGTAGCCTCTGGACGCCAGCACACAGCTCACTCCTGCCCTGCGCTTTTCCCGTCTCATTACGGGAATTTATTTCCTCGCTTTGTAGTCGGCGGAGCCCCCGTCCTAATTGTTTCTTCCATGTGTTGTAAATCTGTCTTCCATCCAGTAAAACACGAAGCCAAGACCTGGCAATTTCCTCTCCTACCATCGCACCGGCCGGCAGAGCGGGCGTTGAAATAAAAAATGAAGCATGTACGCACCCTTTCCCTTCCCTAATGCCATTTGCCCCAGGAATTTTTAATATTCGGGCCATACCCTCTGCATGAGGTCATCCCGGGATCTAATTGGAACCGTGGTCGGCGGGGCCTGATGGCTGCCTTACATCTGGTGGGACGCCGTGGCCGGCCTCTGACTCAAAGACTTTAATTCCGTCACGCCTCATCTGGTTTTATACAGGCTTTTGTAGCGAGTTCACAAATTCATTCTGAGGTTTCCATCGCCATGGACCGGCCCTGAGTGGCCCCCAAAGATTCCCCAGGAATCCATCCACAAATGGACCATTTTCTGCTGTCTCAAAGCGGGTCTCCTGCTCAAAGAGACCCTGTCTGCGTCCCCCTGTCACCTCTGTCCGTGCCCCAAACTCAACCAGAACCTTGTTGCCAGCACGTAACTCGGGCCCCTCCTAACCTCTGCCAGGAATAGTCACCGTGTCCATGATTTCTTTGCTTTGGGTTGAACAAATCTGCAATTTTGAGGGAAGTGAGATTTGCAAATTGTTAGTTTTCTTTGCAGGTGTGTAGAGTTGGCCCCTAAATGTGCAGGAGGCCCAGTCAACCCTGGATTTGAGGCAGACAGCACATATCACGCTGGACGTACCGACCCTGAAAAGTTCTCCACTGTTTCCCCGAAATCCAAGTCCAGCTGGGGATGCTGTGTTTATCTGGCAACCCTGTTTTCATGGCTCAACCTTAAGACATCGTTTAGGGAAAGGCAGGTGTCCCCTGCCTGGGTGGACATTGTGTTGAGGTTGGAAGGGACAAAGTCTGACCTTCCACAGCTTTACCTGCAAATGCATCCACAGTGAAACCAGTGGAAGCCACACCTGTACGCAGGTGTGTCCACTGGCTGAGGCACATGCCAGGTTTGTCTATACTTGTTCTGAACCTGCTGGCTTTGCTGCTTCCTTAAATCATAATACGGTTTCTTGGTTTCTATCAAGAGATTCGCATCTTCTGCCCAGCACACCCCTATCACACACACAAACACCTCCCCACCACACACACACCCACCATACACACACACCACACCCACCCACCACACACACACACCACACACACACACCCACACACACACCACACACCCACCCACCCACACACACCCACCACACACACACACCACACACACCCACACACACCCACCACACACACACACCCACACCACCCACACCACACACACGCACACACCCACCACACACACACCCACCACACACACACACCCACACCACACACACACACCACACACCACACACACACACACACCGCACACACCACACACACACACCACACACACACACCACACACCACACACACACACACCACACACACCACACACACACACCCACCACACACACCCACCACACACACACACCACACACACACACCCACACACACCACACACCCACCCACCCACACACACCCACCACACACACACACCACACACACCCACACACACCCACCACACACACACACCCACACCACCCACACCACACACACACACACACCCACCACACACACATCCACCACACACACACACCCACACCACACACACACACCACACGCCACACACACACCACACACACACACACACACCGCACACACCACACACACACACCACACACACACCACACACCACACACACACACCCACCACACACACCACACACACACACCACCACACACACACACACCACACACACACCACATACACACACACCACACACACACACCACACACACACACACACACCACACGCATCCCCACCACACACACATATACCCACAGTACGTCCAGCGCGTGATTCTCAAATCTCTGACTTCACAAGGAGGCCAGAGGCAAATCCTGCAGCCTCCAGACGATACAGACAGAATGATGACAAATTGCATAAATATGTGCAAATTGTCCGCATGATGTCATGGGCTCCGGCTCCCCCAGAGTCGGCAGAACTCGCGGCAGAAGGTTGGGCCAGGACTTGCTCTGAGTTCAGTTGAGGCAATTACCTTCAATTTGCTTGAATTTATCACAGAGAGAAGCCCATCAGTTGACCTCAGTCACATTAACTAGTTTATTTTCCACCAGGACTGGACAGCACGGCATCGCGGAGCGGGGGCTTCGGGGAGACGCAGCGGGCAAGGCCCGAATGTCCCAAGGGGCATCTTCTACTCTGTTTCGTGTTTCGAGGTCCCGGGTGGAGGAATGCCAGGAGGGTCCCCCAAGAGCACCTGATAGATGTCAACAGGCCAACTGAAGGGCACGGAACCCACCAAACAGACAAGAGGCTCTGAGTGCTTTGTAAATGAAGTTTAGCAGCCTGCGGTCAATGTGGTTTGAGAACATTGGCTGTGGATGGGAAAACCTGAGGATTCGCCCCAAACTACTGTCGGTGTTTTTTTACTATTATTTTTCCTACATTTGTTTATCAGCTGCAAGATGTGTTGGGCACATTCAAAGGTTCCAGGGATTTGGACATAGACATATCGTTTGGAGCTCAACCAGAGCAGTTAGAAATTTATCAGAAAGTCCCCAGCCTAGGCTCTCTCCCACCAGCCACTGGGAAAAACAGAAACTGGTGACCAACACATACTGGGTCCTGTTGTAGCTGAAACATCAAAATTTAAGATTATTTTCAGAATAAGCAGCAACATAAGATAGAAAGGCCATTAGAATCATGTCCCAAAAAATAACAAAACATCCTAGGCAGCCTATAGAGGATTTATCTGTCTCCTATTCATCTATATCTATCTATCTATCTATCTATCTATCTATCTATCTATCTATCTATCTACCTACCTATCCTTATCTATCACCTATCTGCCTATTATATCTATCAATCCATCATCTCTATTTACCTATCTCTATCATCTATTTAATCTAATTTCTATATATCTATGCATCTATTACTTCTTTCCCTCTCTGTCTCTCTAAACACACCCACTCCCCCACAGAATTGTATTTGTAAGGGTCTGGGGAATATATCTAATTATCTAATCGCCCATTTCAATTTGGTTCCTATTATCTCTGTAGTCAACACCATCAAATTAGCAGAAGTCATTTAAACACTTCAAAAATCTTTGAATGTCTGTTTTCCTAAGCTTAGATCTACAACCTTCTGGGATGTCAGTTTTGCAAAGCCCCACTTTGGGGAGTGTGGTCAAACGTTACCCGATGAGTTGTGGAAACAGGTGGCCTCCACTTCAGATCAAACGTCCAGAAAGCGTCAACCTCTGTGCTGGGTGCCACTTCCCTTTGAAAAGGTCAGAAGGGGTCTCGCGGAAAATGCACTTGTATATTTTTCAGTGTTTGGACAAGAAATTGGGAACAGATTCAGTCTGTGACAGAAGAATGTCTGAGTATATTTTTGAACAGAGGTTTATTTTTTTTTAAAAAGCAATAAAAAGTAGCAAAGTGGTTGGGCTTCTCCAATGCGGTGCTTGATGGGTGATGTTGAGGCAATGTGGACATCTCAAAAATTAATTTCGTCCTTGGGAGCAGAGAGAGCTGTGCTCCACACACATCTGCAGCTGTGCAGATGTTAAAGCGTCCATAACTTACTTTTAGGAGCACATTAAGAAGGGCTGTGGACGCACTTATCCTAAGGATGCCTGCAACAGGATCTCTGGAAATCCCAGCCCGGGGCTGTCGCTCCCACACCTCTCAAATAGACAGCCCCGTGCATGCAATTAACACGTTAATTTATGACAGAAACAGGTGTTATCGAGTCCAACCCTGTACTGCTCGCCGTAGGACAGGCCAATAAACTGAAGGACGAGTTGTTGGGACAAAGAATAACGACTTTGGAAAGCAAGCAGACAAAGAAGATGGTAGGCTCGTGTCCCAAAGAACCATCTTCCCCAAGTTAGAATTAAGGCTTCTTTTGTACTAAAAGGGGCGGGGGTGTGGTTGGTTGTTGCAAACTTCTTGGTGCTGGAATCCTTTGTTCTTGCAGCTGTCCGTGTAGGTCAGGTCATGATGTTCCTGTAAACCTCCAACAAGACACATGTTATTTTCTGTTCTGCAACTTTTTATCGCTGTATGAATGGAAAAGTGCTATACGTTTAAAGGTCAGAGCCTTGAGAATGGGCTATTCTGTATATTTCAGGCTATAGGCAGCATTCTTAACTAGTAGCAAAAGCAATAGAAGACAAAGGTTAAAGTAAAAGAAGCAGATCTCATATGGAGTCAGATTTGTTCTTCCCTATTAAACAGTGATGCAGGCTTCCTGCAAGCACCTGCCCACAGGTGAAAGGGGAAGATCTTCTGGACCAGACCCCACAGAGGTGCACTCTGGAGAGGCCAAAGAATGGCTGTCATTCCAGAACTTTGCACCCTCAGTTCATCTTCTGGGAAATTATTATTGTTTTCTCTTATATCGTTTTTCTTACATATCTTTTCTCTTATATTTTGCATGTCAGTGCCTCTTCACACTGTTCCCCATGTAAATCAGAATTGGGTAGATCTCATACACTGCAGGGCAGAGCACGTGTTTAGGGACCCACCTAGGAGGACCTGGCTTCATCCATTGAGAGGAGACAGACCAAGTAAAGATGTTCTAATCTTGGCCAAATATAGACACCCTAGATATCCTAAGAAAGCAAGGTCTCTACTCAACATCTATCAGCAAACTGGCAGTATTTTCCTCATTTCATGCCCTGAGTGTACAAGCTTTGGCTGAATAACAGGCCACCCCCAAATCTTTATGGCCTAAGGTGATGAGCATTTATTCCTTCTGATTTGGGGTCAGCTGAGCCATTCTGGTCTGGGTGGCTTGGTCAGGGGCAGGATGGACTAAGGCAGCCTTGCTACACGTCTTGGCTTCATGGATCTTTTGTGCTTGTCCCCCTGGAGATCTTGGGGGCCCAGAGCTTCACATGATGACAGGAAGCAGTGCTCAAATACTTTGTACCTTGTTTCATGTTTGTTTTCGGACCTCTGGCCAGAGCAAGTCACAGGGCTAAGCCAGAACTCCACGTGGTTACAGGGAGGTGAGTTAGGGCAGGCACTTTCTCCGACCATATCTGACTTGCATTCCAAGGTTTCCCCCACGGTCAAGGAGAATTGCTCATCTCCAAGCCTTGCATTCACGTGACAGCCAGTACCACAGGGGAAAGGGTAGCACCCCCACCCCGGCCCTTTAAAGAAGGCAAGACAAGGCAGACTTCCTTGTGGGGGCTGCCACGTGTCCAACTAAAAATCAGAGGTTGTGTCGCCATGAAAAATAGAAGCTGGGATATCGGTGGTCCCTCTTCTCCCGACAATAAAAACGTTATAGGTTAAAGAAGGGAACGAGGACCTTTAAAGTATCTGATGGCACATTCAACCAGGAAGTGAGAAAGTGGGACTCCAGTGTAAAGGTTTACAGCCTCACGGATATTCTAAATCCTGAAAATTGCGTTCTGAGACCTGCAATCCCACTTCACCTGAGAAGCCACATTAGATGTTGGCATCCAGGTATTTAAAGCACTTTGTGCAGATACTAGAGTCTCTATTATATCTTAACCACGCCACAAATTCATGGAAATTGGAACGTCCATGATAAAGTTATTTTTGATGTGCGTTCATGTCATTGTTGACTTGCCTTGAAAGCCCATATCTATGTGTATTGACAAGTGATATTGACCCAGCAGCTGAGAGAGAACGTTTACATCTGAAGATGCCTTGGGTGTAGGCTTGACCTGCAAATCCAATCCTGTGCATTCCCTGACAGTTCTTGGTCTTCTGATGTGGCAATGCTCATTGGAACGTGGACCTTCACTTCCCAAAGAGACTCTTCACCAAATGCTCTCAGCCCACATGAAGGTCCTAAAGGTGTCCACCTGGTTCTTCTCAACTCCCAGGTCAAGATGGATTTTGGAGAAACCGCCTCCTCCATCTGGCTTCTTACCTCCCACAGGGGTCTGGGCGGGCACTCTGCTCTCCTCACCAGGCCCCTCGCTCCATGAGTGGATAATCATCTCAGTCACACCCCAGACTTGTGGGACCATGTCATGGTGTGCAAGACTTAAAGCCTGTGCCCTTGGATGGTGAGCTTGTAATAATGCATGTGACACGGTGAAGGCTACAGTGCTTAGAAGCATTTCCTGACCATTTCTGTTGGGGGGCTTAACATCCGTTTGGGTAAACACACTAATCCCTGAAAACATGGCTTGAAAACATGGCATCTGTTTTGCCTCACAGATGATGAGGAAGGAATCAAAGAGTGATGCTTTGACAAACATCTCAGGAATCCATGAGTCCCGATTCATAGTCATGATGGATTGTGATGCCAAAACTCACGGGGGTTCCAACCATCACCTCCTGTCCTTTGCAGGTCCCAGCAAGGAGAACGTCACAGCCACAGGACCCAGCAAGGAGCCCATGACTGTCACAGGTGACACCTGACTTTTTTTTTTTGTACAGTGGTAAGGATGGTAGTGTCTCTGTAAATCATAGTGCTTTTTACGGAATGGGACCAGATAAGAGATTAGGAGTAGGGAACAGGACGACTCAATAAAGCTCGGTTTTTGGAATTAGAAGCTGTGATTCTCCCGAGTTTTAGAACTCCTCCTCCGAATAGCATTGGTCAATCCCCTCCAATGCCTGTGAAGTTCCCGCCCCTCTTCCTTAAAATGCCAGCCTGGTTCTCTGAAAGGTCTCACGGTTGTCTGGGGATAGAGCTGAATTTTAACATGAAAGGGCTATATCAATATTGGTCCCTCAGTAGAAAAACAACCATATCTTTTCTCTGTAAATGTGAATGTGCCATTTTCTTTCCAGATAATTTCAGAATGGAGATCATTTTTGATGTGTTGGGAAAAAATGTCCATCAAAGAAAATCCACTAGGTTCCAATCCCAGCTTGGACACTTCCCAGTGGGTGTCAATCATCTGACCTTTTCGCATCTCATGTTTCTCTCTGTAAAATGGGAATGTTGTTCCTTGCTTCCCTGGGCCATCAAGACTGATTGCATACACAAGGTGCCCTGGTTCATAGCTCAATGTTTACTCAATAAATGCCACCCTCCCTCTCTTTTCTTTGTAAGTGTCCCTGTATAGCATTCAAGGAAATTATTAAAGACACATTTTCCCCAGAACCTTTGGTCCCTGACGAAAGTGTTGGGGGCGTGGTTCTTAAAATTTCCACCAACAAGTGGGAATTACAAGGTCCTGCCTTCTTACCAATCAGCTTAAATTTATAATTCATGTTTCTGGTTCTCTGACACAGAACCACAGTGATGCTGGCATACTGGGCTTTTGTAAGCCTTCTCCAGCAGCATTTATTTGTGCCTTAACCCAAGAGACCGTGACATCAAAAGTAAGATACCAACTTCAGAAGTTACTGTTTGACAAGGGATTAATATACAGAAAATATGAAGAACTCCTACAACTCAACAACAAAAACAAACTGATTCAAAAATGGGCAAAGGACCTGAATAGACCCTTCTCCAAAGAAGAATATACACAAATAACTAATACACAAAAAAGATACATAAATAACATGAAAAGATGCTCAACATCATTAGTCATTAAGGAAATGCAAATCAAAACCACAATGAGATATCATTTCACATCCATTCAGGATGGCTATTGCCAAAATCAAAACAAAACAAAATAACAGGTGTTGGTGAGGATGTGGAGAAATGGGAACCCTTGCGCACTGTAGGTGGGAATGTAAAATGGTGCAGCCTCAGTGGAAAACAGTATGACTGTCTGCAAAATATTAAACATAGAACTACAATTAGATCTAGAAGTTGTACTTCTGGGTATATGAATTGTAAGCAGGGACTTGGACACATGTTTGTACACCCATGTTCACAACAGCCTTATTCACAAGAGCTCAGAGGTGGAAGCAATCCAAGTGCCCATCGATGGACGGATTGATGGATAAACAGAAGGTGGTCCATCCACACAAGGAATATTATTCAACCTTAAAAAGGAAGCAAGGGGAGACCTTCAAGATGGCGGAGGAGTAAGACATGGAGATCACCTTCCTCCCCACAATTACATCAGAAATACATCTACATGTAGAACAACCCCTACAGAACACCTACTGAACGCTGGCAGAAGACCTCAGACTTCCCAAAAGCCATGTGGCTGACAGGGTTTTGGTGCTCCAGCTAGGTGTCAGGCCTGAGCCTCTGAGGTGGGAGAGCCGAGTACAGGACATTGGTCCACCAGAGACCTCACGGCCTCATGTAATACCAAATGGCCAAAGCTCTCCCAGAGATCTCCATCTCAATGCTAAGACCCAGCCCCACTAGACGACCAGCAAGCTACAGTGCTGGACACCCTATGCCAAACAAATAGCAAGACAGGAACCCAACTCCACCCACTAGCAGAAAGGCTGCCTAAAATCATAATAAGGTCACAGACACCCCAAAACACACCACCGGACACGGTCCTGCACACCAGGAAAGATCCAGCCTCATCCAACAGAACACAGGTACCAGTCCCCTCCACCAGGAAGCCTCCACAACCCACTGAACCAACCTTAGCCACTGGGATCAGACACCAAAAACAACGGGAACTATGAACCTGCAGCCTGCAAAAAGGAGACCCCAAACACAGTAAGTTAAGCAAAATGAGAACACAGAGAAACACACAGCAGATGAAGGAGCAAGGTTAAAACCCACCAGACCAAACAAATGAAGAGGAAATAGGTCAGTCTACCTGAAAAAGAATTCAGAGTAATGATAGTAAACATGATCCAAAATCTTGGAAAAGAATGGAGAAAATACAAGAAACGTTTAACAAGGACCTAGAAGAACTAAAGAGCAAACAAACAATGATGAACAACACAATAAATGAAATTAAAAATTCCCTTGAAGGAATCAGTAGCAGAATAACTGAGGCAGAAGAACGGATAAGTGACCTGAAGATAAAATAGTGGAAATAACTACTGCAGAGCAGAATAAAGAAAAAAGAATAAAAGAATTGAGAACAGTCTTAGAGACCTCCGGGACAACATTAAACGCACCAACATTCGAATTATAGGGTTCCCAGAAGAAGAAGAGAAAAAGAAAGGGACTGAAAAAATATTTGAAGAGATTATAGTTGAAAACTTCCCTAATATGGGAAAGGAAAGAGTCAATCAAGTCCAGGAATTGCAGAGAGTCCTATACAGGATAAATCCAAGGAGAAACACGCCAAGATGTATATTAATCAAACTATCAAAAATTAAATACAAAGAAAACGTATTAAAAGCAGCAAGAGAAAAACAACAAATAACATACAAAGGAATCCCCATAAGGTTAACAGCTGATATTTCAGTAGAAACTCTGCAGGCCAGAAGGGAGTGGCAGGACATATTTAAAGTGATGAAAAGGAAAAACCTACAACCAAGATTACTCTATCCAGCAAGGATCTCATTCAGATTTGACAGAGAAATTAAAACCTTTACAGACAAGCAAAATCTAAGAGAATTCAGCACCACCAAACCAGCTTTACAACAAATGCTAAAGGAACTTCTCTAGGCAGGAAACACAAGAGAAGGAAAAGACCTACAATCACAAACCCCAAACAACTAAGAAAATGGTAATAGGAACATACATATCAATAGCTACCTTAACTGTAAATGGATTAAATGCTCCCACCAAAAGACATAAACTGGCTGAATGGATACAAAAGAAGACCCATATATATGCTGTCTGCAAGAGACCCATTTCAGACCTAGGGACACATACAGACTGAAAGTGAGGGGATGGAAAAAGATATTCCATGTAAATGAAAACCAAAAGAAAGCTGGAGTAGCAATTCTCATATCAGACAAAATAGACTTTAAAATAAAGACTATTATAAGAGACAAAGAAGGACACTACATAATGATCAATGGATCAATCCAAGAAGATATAACAGTTGTAAATATTTATGCACCCAACACAGGAGCACCTCAATACATAA